>NW_028136002.1:0-433058 GCF_964662115.1 Mustela nivalis | reverse complement strand
CCACAATGGCCGTTTAATGTAGGAGTTGCCTCATGGGTCGTAGAAGTCTCCCTCTCTGGTAGTTTGTCCAGCCCCCAAGAGTTTGGGGTCATTCTGTGGGAAGGGAAGTGTCCTGTATTCTGCTTCATGTGTCCCCCCAGTAGAGGGATTCTAGAGCATAGCAGTGGGTACTGACAACTGGAATTCTCGCCCTCTGGTTAAGCATGGGGGCCTATGGATATGACAAGCCCCATATGCAGGATCTTGGTCCAGCCACTGAGAGGCGTTACTTTAATACGGGACTCACGCTGCAGGTCACAATGCATGTCTGTGCCCTAGGCGGCCCTCAAGCACTGGCGTGGCCTTTCGGACAATGCAGGTTTTCCCACATTGAACGTTGGACAACATGCCAACCACAAGGTTTCTGGCCATGGGGAAGGAGGAATTCTAATTTCTGCATCTCGTTCACCCCTGGGCAGTGATTGGAGATAAGTTCTAGGTTCTGAAGCCTGAAAATCGAGGTTTGGGAAGAGATGACGACCTACAGCCATAGCGGGTCCTATGTGTCCAGGTTGGGGCCAGGTGTCTGGGTGTCGTTTGGGATGTCTTGTCTCAGGCTGTGCCAGACAGGGCATTAGTATACAGGGTGGGCTGTATAATTGCTTTACAATCGAGTGGCATGCATTAGAAAATCATTTGGGGTTTCTTATTAGCAGCATAGGGCAAAGTTTTTCTTCTGGAGGGCAGGCAGAGTGCTGCATTGTGGCTTCAGAATTCCCAAACTGGAGGGCTTGTGGGCCAGGAGAGTGAGGACGGAAGTCTGAGAACACAAGCTAGGCTTAGGTTTCGGGGCAAGGACATGGCAGACACACTCTGCAGAGCTGAATTGAGATCTCATGCGTCTGAAGTCAGGTCGAGGTTCAGACTTTGGCTCAGGTTTGAGTTCCTGTCCATGTTGGCCCCTTCAGGAAGGGGGGGCATTATGAGGCCATGGGGGTTTTCCCACTTTTGGAGTTGTGAGATGCTCCAAACCGCAAGGATTCCTTCTGTGGGACAATTAAGAGTTGTTGGATGGCTCCCGGACGTCTTATAAGGTATTTTTCTAGAACAGGGTTCTAAGTATGGATGCCTGGGCAGCCAGCCTCACATTCCAATTGTCTCCTAGCAACAAGAAACGTTTGATCTGCTGGCTTGGGGTAGCAACAGAGGGGGCTGAGTTGAAATGGACTTTCCTGAGGATGGTCTTAATGTTGGTTTGAGTTCATGGAGACCTTGGTATGGGGCAGTGGCACCAGGGCCCTGAAGGATTCTCCTAACCAGAGGTTATGACAAAGCTCCAATGAGCAAGTTTTCCATGGGGAGACGAGATTTGTTCTTATTGGTGCCTCAGGAAACCATCATATGCTGGTATTGGAAACGAGGCCTCTGAGGAGAGATGCCTGGAAACCAAAGCAATGGATCTGATTAGGGCCTAGGGGCATGTCCGGTTCAATATTCTTCTCTGGGGACATCTGTTGTCTGAGTGGAGGTATTTGCTCAGCTGGTTTGAGATCACCCCTGTTTGTCATGGGTGGCCTACACTATTGGGATGGCCTCGGAGACTTTGGAGGTTTTTCCTAATTTGCAAGGTTGTGGCCAATGGAATGGGAAGAATTCCCTTGAAAGGGAAGCACAGTCCTGAGGTGTGGCTCCAGGGACCCAAGTGTGGAGCGTGTGTGGTCCAGGGCTATTTGGACAAAAGTCTGAAAACACAAACTCCACTTAGGTTGTGGGATGTAGGTATGGCCGGCCCGATCTATAGACCGTGAGGAGACCTCTTCGGGATATGAACAAAGGGCGAATGTGAGGTGCTAGCTCATGCTTTTTTTTTTTTTTTTCTGTAAATGTGTCACCGATTGCCATGGAATGTCAGGGTGTCATCATGGGCCATCGATGAGGCTCCCTTTCTGGAGAATTGACCCGATCCCAAGAGTTTGGGGTCATTCTCCGGGAAGGGAGGAGGCCTTTCTGTTTTTTTTTTTTTTTTTTTTTTTACCTCAGGTGGACCAGCAAAAGAGGGATTCCAGAGCAGATTCGTGGGTGGGACAACTGGACAACCAGACCTCTGGTTAACATTGGGACCTAAGAACATGGCAAGCCCCTTATGTGGGCTCTTGGTCCAGACACTGAGAGGCCTTCCTTGAGGATAGTTCTCACACTGAGTTTCACAATGTGTTTTTTTGCCCAAGTAGCCCCTCAAGTCAGGGCGTGGCCTAATGTACCATGCTGGTTTCTCCTACACTGAACGTTGCACAGTATGGGAACCACAAGTTTTCTGGCAATGGGAAAGATGGAGTTCTAATTTCTGCAACACTTTCACACCTGGACTGTGATTGGATTTAAGGTCTAGGTTCTGAAGCCTGAAAACTGAGGTTGGGAAGAGATGAAGCCCTAAGGCCATGGTGTGTCTGATGTGCTCAGTGTTCGGCCAGCTGTTGAGTGTGGGTTGGGAGGTGCAGGCTCAGGCTGTGGAAGACAGGGAATTAGTGCCCAGGCTAGACTGTATCATTGGGGTGCAGTCGAGTTTCGTGCAGGATGGTACTCATTTGTGGTTACTGGGTAGCCCAAGAGGGCCACGTTTTTCTTCTGGAGGGAAGACACAGTGCCACATAGTGGCTCCAGAATTCCCAAACTGGAAGGGTTGTGGGCCAGGAGTGTGAGGAAAAAATTCTGAGAACACAAGCCTGACTTAAATTTCGGGGTGAGGGGACGGCAGGCACCCTCTGCAGAGATGATTCGAGATCCCGTATACCTGAAGACAGAGCTAGGATCAGACGTTGGATTACGTCGGAGTTTCTGTCCATGAAGGCCCCTTCATGAAGGGGAGGATGTCACGAGGACATGGAGGTTTTCCCACGATGGGAATTGTGAGATGCTCCAAACCACAATGATTCCTTCTGTGGGACAGTCGAGACCTGTTGGATGGCTCCAGGACATCCCATAAGGAAGTTATCCAGAGCAGGTTTCTAAGGATGGATGCTTGCGCAGCCTGCCTTTCATTCCAGGTGTCTCATAGAGCCAAGGCAAGTTCGATCTGCTGGATCTAGGGGAGCAAACGAGGCGGGTGTGTTGAAATGGGTGAGTTGAGGATGGGTCATAATGTGCATTTGTGTCCATGTAGACCTTGGAATGGGGTGCTTGATCCGGGGCCTTGAGGGATGTTCATAACCGGAGGTTTTGATGTAGCTCTAAAGAGTATGTTTCCTATGTAGAGAATAGAATTGTTTTGATGAGTGCCTAAGGAATTTCCCATATGCTGGTATGGGAAATCAGGCCTCTGAGGAGAGATGACTGGAATCAAAAGCAATGGATCTAATTAGGGCCTAAGTGCCCGTCCAGTTCAATCTTATTCTATGGGGATATCTGTCTCTGGTTCTGAGTGGAGGTGGTTTCCTAACTTGTGAAAGATCATCCCTGTGTGTCCTGGGCAGCCAACACAATTCGGATGGCCTGGGGGAGTTTGGAGGATTCTCCTAATCTATAGGGTTGTGGCCAATTGAAATGGCAGAATTCCCCTGGAGAGGGAAGCCACAGTCCTGAGGTGTGGCTCCAGGGGCCCCAGCTTGGATGGTGTGTGGGCCAGGACTGTGGGGACAGAAGTCTGAAAACACACACTCAGCTTAGGTTTGGGGATGTATGTATGAAGGCGATCTACAGACCGTGAGAATTTTCCGGGCTATGAACAAAGGGCGAGTATGTGGCGCTTGCTCAGGCTTTTGTCTCTGGATTTTGTGTCAATGGTGGCCGTGGAATGTCGGGGTGTCCTCAAGGGCCATGGACAATTCTTTCTCTGGTGATTTGTCCTGATCTCAAGTGGTTGGGATCATTCTGTGGATGGGAAGAGTCCTTTCTATATTTTTTTTTTTTTTTATCTCAGGTGTCCCACCAAAGAGGGATTCCCGATTAGAGCCCTGAGTAGGGGTGACTAGACATCTCGAACTCTGGTTGAGATTGGGGGACTAGGGGCGTGGCAAGCCCCATATGTGGGCTGTTGTTCCAGTGACTAAGAGGCTTTACATGAAGATAGGGCTCACGCTGAGGGTCACAATGTGTGTTTGTGCACATTGTGGCCCTCAGGGATAGGTGGGACCTCCTAGTCCATGATGCTTTCTCCTACAATGACCATTGGACAACATGCCAACCACTAGGATTCTTGGAGAAACCTCCAAAGTCCCTGAGGCCATCCCAATAGTGTAGGTCGCCCGGAACAAACAAGGGCTGTCTGACACCTGCTGATAATCGACCTCCACTCATACCATAGATGGATGTCCACAGAGACGAAGATTGAACCAGACAGGACCCTAGGCCATAATAGGATCCATTGCTTTAGGTTACAGGCATGTGTCCTCAAAAGCCTGATTCGAATACGAGCATAGGTGTTTTCCTGAGGCACCCATCAAAACTCATCTCGTCTCCACAAGGAAACCTGTGCATGGGAGCCATGTCCAAAGCTTAGGAGAGTACTTCAGGGTCCCGGTGCCACCGCCCCATTCCAAGGCCCTCATGGACACAAAAACACATTAGGACCCATCCTCAGGAAAGTCCATTTCAACTCAGCCACTCCTGTTGCTCCACCAGAGCCATCAGATCTAAACTGTCTTGTTGCTAGGAAACAATTGGAATGCGAGGCGGGCTTCCCAGGCATACATCCGAGAACGGTGCTCTGGAGTCATTCCATATGGGATGTCCTGGAGCTGTCCAACAGGTCTCAATTGTCCCGCAGAAGGAACCCTTGAAGGGGGCATCCCACAACTCCCAACGTGGGAAAACCTCAATGGTCTCGAGATTCCGCTCCCTTCATGAAGCGGCCGTCTTGCACAGAAACTCCAACCTGAGCCAACGTCTGATCCTCGCCCTGACTTCAGATGCATGAGATATTGGTTCAGATCTGCAGGGGTACCTGCCGTGCCCTTGCCCTGAAACCCAAGTCTAGCTTGTCTTCTCAGACTTCTTTCCTCACACTCCTGGCCCCGAAGCCCTCAAGTTTGGCAATTCCGGACCCACAATGCAGCACTCTGCCTGCCCTCTAGAAAAAAAATTATTGCCTCATGACCTGCCCAGGCACCTTAAATGCGGGTAAACCTACGCAGCACTCGACTTTACCCAAATTATATAGTATGACCTGGGCACTAATGCACTGTCGAACACAACCTGAGCCCGGACCTCCTGACCAACACCCAGAAAGCTGACCGCACACTGAGCACATAAAACCCGCCATGGCCTTAGGTCATCATCTCTTCCCTACCTCAGTTTTCAGGCTTCAGAACCGAGACCTTATCTCCAATCACTGCCCAGGGGTGAGTGTGATGCAGAAATCAGAACTCCTCCTTACCCATGGCAAGAACCCTTGTGGTTGGCACGTTGTCCAACGTTCAGTGTAGGAGAAACCAGCATTCACCCTGAGGCCCCGCCCATTCTTGAGTGCGACGAGGGCATACACACGCATTGTGACCCTCAGCATGAGTCCTGTCCTCTAGTAAGTCCTCTCAGTGGCTGGACCATTAGATGTCATAATGGGCTTGACATGTCCCTAGGCCCCAATTTTTAACCAGATTTCTGATTGTCCAGTCGCCCCTCCCCAGGGCTCTACTCTGGAATCCATCATTTGGTGGGACACCTATGGTTAAAAAAGAAAACAACAACAACAACAACAACAAAAAACGGTCTTCTTCCAGCCCACAGAATGACCCCAAACTCTTTGGACTGGGCCAAACCACCAGAGAGTAAGACTCGTCCTTTTCCCATGAAGTCACCCAGAAATTGCACGACCATGAGAGACACGATATCCAGAGACAAAAACTTGAGCAGGAGCCTCACACTCGCCCTTCTTTCAAATCCCGAAGAGTTCTCCTCATGGTCTGTAGATCAGTCCTGCCATACCTATGACCCGAAACATAAGCCGAGTTTGTGTTTTCAGACAACTGTCCAAACAGCCCTGGCCTACACAACCTACAGGCTCAGGCCCCTGGAGCCAAACCTGAGGACTGTACTTGCCCTCTCCAAGGGAATTGTGTGTGCCCATTCCAATGGCCACAACCCTTCTAATAGGATAAACCTCCAAAGTCCCTGATCCATCTCAATAGTGGTGGCTTCCCAGGAAAAACAGGGGCGATCTGAGCTCAACTGAGCACCTACCTGCACTCAGACCCATAGACAGATGTCCCCAGAGGTAAAAAGGAAAGAACGGGCTTCTAGGTACTAATCAGATCCATTGCTTTGGTTTCCAGGCATCTCTCCTCAGAGGCCTGGATTTCAAAAGCAGCATATAGCTGTTTCTTGACTCACCCATCAGAAAACATCTCATCTACACATGGGAAACTTGCACGTTGGAGCTGTGTCAAAGCCTTTGTTTAGGAGAACCCTTTAGGGCCCCAGTGCCACCGCTTCATTCCAAGGTCTCCATAGACACAAAAGCACGTGAGGACCCATCCCCAGGGGTGTCCATTTCAACTCAGCGTCCTCGGTTGCTCCCCACAGATCCAGGAGATATAACCTGTCTGGTTGCTAGGAGACAATTGGAATGCGAGGTGTGCTACCCCGCCATCCATCCTTAGAACCCTGCTCAGAATCATTGGCCTGGAGCCAAACAACAGGTCTCAATTGTCCTGCAGAAGACTCTCTGCAGTTTGGAGCTTCTCACAACTCCCATCGTGGGAAAACACCCATGGCCTCGTGATGCCCCCCCCCCCATTCATGAAGGGGCCATCAGGGACAGAAAGTCCAACATTAGCGATCGTCTGATCCTCGCCCTGACTTCAGATGCACGAGATCTCGATTCAGGTCTGTAGATTGTGCCTGCCATGGCCTCACCCAGAAACCGAAGCCTAGCTTGTGTTCTCAGACTTTTGTCGTCAGACTAGTGGCCCACAAGCCCTCCAGTTTGGCAATCCAGAACTACAATGCAGCACTCTGCCGGCCCTCCAGAAGAAAAAACATTGTCCTCTGGGGCTACCCAGTAACCCCAAATGAGGATCAACCTGCACCGACCTTGGCTGTAATTCAAATACGTAGGCTGACCAGGGCACTAATGCCCTTTCTGACACAGCCAGAGCCTTGACCCCCTGGACACTTCCAGACAGCTGGCCGCACACTGAGCACATCCAGCCGCCATGGCCTTAGGTCGTATCTCTTCCCAACCACGGTTTTCAGGTTTCAGAATCTAGACCTTATCTCCAATCACTGCCCAGGGTTGAAGGTGATGCAGAAATCAGAACTCCTTCCCCATGGCAAGAAACCTTGTGGTTGGCATGTTGTCCAACGTTCAGTGTAGTTGAAACCAGTGTGGCCCATGAGGCCCCGCCCAAGCTCGCGGGCCACATTGGTCAGAAACACACATTGTGACGCTCAGGCTGAGCCCAGTCCTCAAGTAAGGCCACTCAGTGGCTGGATGAAGAGATAGAATATTGGGCTTGCCATGCCCCTAGGCCCCAATTATTAACCATAGTTCGGGTTGTCCCTTCAGTATTCCCCACTGCTTGGCTTTGGAATTCCTCTTTTGGTGGGACACCTGAGGTAACAAAACTGATAGGAGACTTCCCATCCCAGAGATTGACGAAAAGCAATTGGGAATCAGGCCAAATCCTCAGAGAGGAAGATTCGTCCATGGCCCATGAGGCTTCCCCGACATTCCACGGCCATCGCTGATACAAAATCCAGAGACAATAGCCTGAGCATCGCCTCAGACTCGCACTTTCTTCATATCCTGAAGAGTTCTTCTCATGGTTTGTAGATCGGGCCTGCCATACCAACGTCCCCAAACCTAAGCTGAGTTAGTGTTTTCAGACTTCGGTCCTCAAAGTCTTGGGCCCCACACCATCCAGGGTGGGACCCTGGAGCCACACATAGGACTGTGCCTACCAATCCATGGGAATTCTGCCCATTCCATGGTCCAAAATCGTACAAATTAGGAGAAACCTCCAAAGTCCCTGAGGCCATCCCAATAGTGTAGGTCGCCCGGAACAAACAAGGGCTGTATGACACCAGCTGATAATCGACCTGCACTCATACCATAAATGGATGTCCCCAGAGAAGAAGATTGAACCAGACAGGACCCTAGGCCATAATAGGATCCATTGCTTTAGGTTACAGGCATGTGTCCTCAAAAGCCTGATTCCAATACGAGCATAGGGGGTTTCCTGAGGCACCCATCAGAACTCATCTCGTCTCCACAAGAAAACCTGTGCATGGGAGCCATGTCCAAAGCTTAGGAGAGTACTTCAGGGTCCCGGTGCCACCGCCCCATTCCAAGGCCCTCATGGACACAAAAACACATTAGGACCCATCCTCAGGAAAGTCCATTTCAACTCAGCCAACCCAGTTGCTCCCGCAGAGCCATCAGATCTAAACTGTCTTGTTGCTAGGAGACAATTGGAATGCGCGGCGGGCTTCCCAGGTATCCATCCGCGAACGGTGCTCTGGAGTCATTCCATATGGGATGTCCTGGAGCTGTCCAACAGGTCTCAATTGTCCCGCAGAAGGAATCCTTGAAGGGGGCATCCCACAACTCCCAACGTGGGAAAACCTCAATGGCCTCGAATTTCCGCTCCCTTCATGAAGCGGTCGTCATGCTCAGAAACTCCCACCTGAGCCAACGTCTGATCCTCGCCCTGACTTCAGATGCATGAGATATTGGTTCAGATCTGCAGGGGGTACCTGCCGTGCCCTCGCCCTGAAACCCAAGTCTAGCTTGTCTTCTCAGACTTCCGTCCTCACACTCCTGGCCCTGAAGCCCTCAAGTTTGGAAATTCCGGACCCACAATGCAGCAGTCTGCCTGCCCTCTAGAAAAAAAATTATTGCCTCAACCTGCCCAGGCACCTTAAATGCGGGTAAACCTACGCAGCACTCGACTTTACCCAAATTATATAGTCTAACCTGGGCACTAATGCACTGTCGAACACAACCTGAGCCCGGACCTCCTGACCAACACCCAGAAAGCTGACCGCACACTGAGCACATAAAACCCGCCATGGCCTTAGGTCATCATCTCTTCCCTACCTCAGTTTTCCCGCTTCAGAACCGAGACCTTATCTCCAATCACTGCCCAGGGGTGAGTGTGATGCAGAAATCAGAACTCCTCCTTACACATGGAAAGAACCCTTGTGGTTGGCACGTTGTCCAACGTTCAGTGTAGGAGAAACCAGCATTCACCTTGATGCCCCGCCCTTTCTTGAGTGCGACGAGGTCATACACACACATTGTGACCCTCAGCATGAGTCCTGTCCTCTAGTAAGTCCTCTCAGTGGCTGGACCATTAGATGTCATAATGGGCTTGACATGTCCCTAAGGCCCCAATTTTTAACCAGATTTCTGATTGTCCAGTCGCCCCTCCCCAGGGCTCTACTCTGGAATCCATCATTTGGTGGGACACCTGAGGTTAAAAAAGAAAACAAAAACAACAACATCAACAAAAAAACGGACTTCTTCCAGCCCACAGAATGACCCCAAACTCTTTGGACGGGGCCAAACCACCAGAGAGTAAGACTCGTCCATTTCCCATGAAGTCACCCAGATATTGCACGACCATGAGTGACACGATATCCAGAGACAAAAACTTGAGAAGGAGCCTCACACTCGCCCTACTTTCAAATCCCGAAGAGATCTCCTCATGGTCTGTAGATCAATCCTGCCATACCTATGACCCGAAACATAAGCCGAGTTTGTGTTTTCAGACAACTGTCCAAACAGCCCTGGCCTACACAACCTACAGGCTCGGGACCCTGGAGCCAAACCTGAGGACTGTACTTGCCCTCTCCAAGGGAATTGTGTGTGCCCATTCCAATGGCCACAACCCTTCTAATAGGATAAACCTCCAAAGTCCCTGATCCATCTCAATAGTGGTGGCTTCCCAGGAAATATAGGGGCAATCTGAGCCAAACTGAGCACCTACCTGCACTCAGACCCATAGACAGATGTCCCCAGAGGTAAAAAGGAAAGAACAGGCCCCTAGGCACTAATCAGATCCATTGCTTTGCTTTCCAGGCATCTCAGCTCTGAGGCCTGGATTTCAAAAGAAGCATATAGCTGTTTCTTGACTCACCCATCAGAAAACATCTCATCTACACATGAGAAACTTGCACGTTGGAGCTGTGTCAAAGCCTCTGTTTAGGAGAACCCTTTAGGGCCCCAGTGCCACCGCTTTATTCCAAGGTCTCCATAGACACAAAAGCACGTTAGGACCCATCCCCAGGGGTGTCCATTTCAACTCAGCGTCCTCGGTTGCTCCCCACAGATCCAGGAGATCTAACCTGTCTTGTTGCTAGGAGACAATTGGAATGCGAGGTGGGCTACCAGGCATCCATCCTTAGAACCCTGCTCAGAATCATTGGCCTGGAGCCAAACAACAGGTCTCAATTGTCCTGCAGAAGACTCTCTGCAGTTTGGAGCTTCTCACAACTCCCATCGTGGGAAAACACCCATGGCCTCGTGATGCCCCCCCACCCATTCATGAAGGGGACATCAGGGACAGAAACTCCAACCTGAGCGATCCTCTGATCCTCGCCCTGACTTCAGATGCACGAGATCTCGATTCAGGTCTGTAGATTGTGCCTGCCATGGCCTCACCCAGAAACCAAAGCCTGGCTTGTGTTCTCAGACTTTTGTCGTCAGACTACTGGCCCACAAGCCCTCCAGTTTGGCAATCCAGAACTACAATGCAGCACACTGCCGGCCCTCCAGAAGAAAACCATTGTACTCTGAGTCTACCCAGTAACCCCAAATGAGGATCAACCTGCACCGACCTTGGCTGTACCCCAAATACATAGGCTGACCAGGGCACTAATGCCCTTTCTGACACAGCCTGAGCCTGGACCCCCTGGACCCTCCCAGACAGCTGGCCGCACACTGAGCACATCGAGCCGCCATGGCCTTAGGTCGTCATCTCTTCCCAACCTCGGTTTTCAGGTTTCAGAACCTAGACCTTATCTCCAATCACTGCCCAAGGTTGAAGTTGATGCAGAAATCAGAACTCCTTCCCCATGGCAAGAAACCTTGTGGTTGGCATGTTCTCCAACGTTCAGTGTAGTTGAAACCAGTGTGGCCCATGAGGCCCCGCCCATGCTCACGGGTCACATTGGTCACAAACACACAGTATGACGCTCAGGCTGAGCCCAGTCCTCAAGTAAGGCCACTCAGTGGCTGGATGAAGAGATAGCATATTGGGCTTGCCATGCCCCTAGGCCCCAATATTTAACAATAGTTCGGGTTGTCCCTTCAGTCTTCCCCACGGCTTGGCTTTGGAATTCCTCTTTTGGTGGGACACCTGAGGTAACAAAACTGAAATGAGTCCTCCCATCCCAGAGATTGACGAAAAGCAATTGGGAATCAGGCCAAATACTCAGAGAGGAAGATTCGTCCATGGCCCATGAGGCCTCCCCGACATTCCACGGCCATCGCTGATACAAAATCCAGAGACAAAAGCCTGAGCAAGCGCCTAAGACTCGCACTTTCTTCATAACCTGAAGAGTTCTTTTCATGGTTTGTAGATCGGGCCTGCCATACCTACGTCCCCAAACCTAAGCTGAGTTTGTGTTTTCAGACTTCTGTCCTCAAAGTCTTGGGCCCCACACCCTCCAGGCTGGGCCCCTGGAGCCACACATTAGGACTGTGCCTACCAATCCATGGGAATTCTGCCCATTCCATGGTCCAAAATCGTACAAATTAGGAGAAACCTCCAAAGTCCCTGAGGCCATCCCAATAGTGTAGGTCGCCCGGAACAAACAAGGGGTGTCTGACACCAGCTGATATCGACCTCCACTCATACCATAGATGGATGTCCCCAGAGAAGAAGATTGAACCAGACAGGACCCTAGGCCATAATAGGATCCATTGCTTTGGGTTACAGGCATGTGTCCTCAAAAGCCTGATTCCAATACGAGCATAGGGGTTTTCCTTAGGCACCCATCAGAACTCATCTCGTCTCCACAAGGAAACCTGTGCATGGGAGCCATGTCCAAAGCTTAGGAGATACTTCAAGGTCCCGGTGCCACCGCCCGATTCCAAGGCCCTCATGGACACAAAAACACATTAGGACCCATCCTCAGGAAAGTCCATTTCAACTCAGCCACCCCTGTTGCTCCCGCAGAGCCATCAGATCTAAACTGTCTTGTTGCTAGGAGACAATTGGAATGCGAGGCGGGCTTCCCAGGCATCCATCCGCGAACGGTGCTCTGGAGTCATTCCATATGGGATGTCCTGGAGCTGTCCAACATGTCTCAATTGTCCCGTAGAAGGAAACCTTGAAGGGGGCATCCCACAACTCCCAACGTGGGAAAACCTCAATGGCCTCGAGATTCCGCTCCCTTCATGAAGCGGCCGTCGTGCACAGAAACTCCAACCTGAGCCAACGTCTGATCCTCGCCCTGACTTCAAATGCATGAGATATTGGTTCAGATCTGCAGGGGGTACCTGCCGTGCCCTCGCCCTGAAACCCAAGTCTAGCTTTTCTTCTCAGACTTCCGTCCTCACACTCCTGGCCCCGAAGCCCTCATGTTTGGCTATTCCGGACCCACAATGCAGCACTCTGCCTGCCCTCTAGAAAAAAAATTATTGCCTCATGACCTGCCCAGGCACCTTAAATGCGGGTAAACCTACACAGCACTCGACTTTACGCAAATTATATAGCCTAACCTGGGCACTAATGCACTGTCGAACACAACCTGAGCCCGGACCTCCTGACCAACACCCAGAAAGCTGACTGCACACTGAGCACATAAAACCCGCCATGGCCTTAGGTCATCATCTCTTCCCTACCTCAGTTTTCAGGCTTCAGAACCGAGACCTTATCTCCAATCACTGCCCAGGGGTGAGTGTGATGGAAAAATCAGAACTCCTCCTTACCCATGGCAAGAACCCTTGTGGTTGGCATGTTGTCCACCGTTCAGTGTAGGAGAAACCAGCATTCAACCTGAGGCCCCGCCCATTCTTGAGTGCGACGAGGGCATACACACGCATTGTGACACTCAGCATGAGTCCTGTCCTCTAGTAAGTCCTCTCAGTGGCTGGACCATTAGATGTCATAATGGGCTTGACATGTCCCTAGGCCCCAATTTTTAACCAGATTTCTGATTGTCCAGTCGCCCCTCACCAGGGCTCTACTCTGGAATCCATCATTTGGTGGGACACCTGAGGTTAAAAAAGAAAACAACAACAACAACAACAACAACAACAACAAAAACGGACTTCTTCCAGCCCACAGAATGACCCTAAACTCTTTGGACGGGGCCAAACCACCAGAGAGTAAGACTCGTCCATTTCCCATGAAGTCACCCAGAAATTGCACGACCATGAGTGACACGATATCCAAAGACAAAAACTAGAGCAGGAGCCTCACACTCGCCCTTCTTTCAAATCCCGAAGAGTTCTCCTCATGGTCTGTAGATCAGTCCTGCCATAGCTATGACCCGAAACGTAAGCCGAGTTTGTGTTTTCAGACAACTGTCAAACATATAGGCTGACCAGGGCACTAATGCCATTTCTCACACAACCTGAGCTTGGACTCCCTGGCCCGTCCTAGACAGCTGGCCGCACACTGAGCACATCGAGCCTTAGTGTCCTTAGGTCGTCATTTCTTCCCACCCTCGGTTTTCAGGTTTCAGAACCTAGAGCTTATATCCAGTCACTGCCCAAGGTTGAAGGTGATGCAGAAATCAGAACTCCTTCCCCATGGCAAGAAACTTGTGTTTGGCATGTTGTCCAACGTTCAGTGTGGTTGAAACCAGTGTGGCCCATGAGGCCCCGCCCAAACTCATGGGCCACATTGGTCACAAACACACATTGTGACCCTCAGGCTGAGCCCAGTCCTCAAGTAAGGCCACTCAGTGGCTGGATGAAGAGATAGCATATTGGGCTTGCCATAGTTCGCGTTGTCCCTTCAGTCTTCCCCACGGCTTTGCTTTGGAATTCCTCTTTTGGTGGGACAACTGAGGTAACAAACCTGAAATGAGTCCTCCCATCCCAAGATTGACGAAAAGCAATTGGGAATTGGGCCAAATCCTCAGAGAGGAAGATTCGTCCATGGCCCATGAGGCCTCCCCGACATTCCACGGCCATCGCTGATACAAAATCCAGAGACAAAAGCCTGAACAAGCGACTCAGTCTCGCACTTTCTTCATATCCTGAAGAGTTCTTCTCATGGTTTGTAGATCGGGCCTGCCATACCTACTTCCCCAAACCTAAGCTGAGTTTGTTTTCAGACAACTGTCCAAACAGCCCTGCCCTACACAACCTACAGGCTCAGGCCCCTGGAGCCAAACCTGAGGACTGTACTTGCCCTCTCCAAGGGAATTGTTTGTGCCCATTCCAATGGCCACAACCCTTCTAATAGGATAAACCTCCAAAGCCCTGATCCATCTCAATAGTGGTGGCTTCCCAGGAAAAACAGGGGCAATCTGAGCCCAAATGAGCACCTACCTGCACTCAGACCCCTAGACAGATCCCCAGAGGTAAAAAGGAAAGAAAAGGCCCCTAGGCACTATACAGAACCATTGCTTTGGTTTCCAGGCATCTCTCCTCAGAGGCCTGGTTTTCAAAAGCAGCATATAGCTGTTTCTTGATTCACACATCAGAAAACATCTCATCTACACATGGGAAACTTGCACGTTTGACTTGTGTCAAAGCCTCTGTTTAGGAGAACCCTTTAGGGCCCCAGTGCCACCGCTTCATTCCAAGGTCTCCATAGACAGAAAAGCACATTAGGACCCATCCCCAGGGGTGTCCACTTCAACTCAGCATTTTCGTTAGCTCCCCACAGATCCAGGAGATCTAACCTGTCTTGTTGCTAGGAGACAATTGGAATGCGAGGTGGGCTACCCAGCCATCCATCCTTAGAACCCTGCTCAGAATCATTGGCCTGGAGCCAAACAACAGGTCTCAATTGTCCTGCAGAAGACTCTCTGCAGTTTGGAGCTTCTCACAACTCCCATAGTGGGAAAACCCCCATGGCCTCGTGATGCCCCCCCATTCATGAAGGGGCCATCAGGGACAGAAACTCCAACCTGAGTGATCGTCTGATCCTCGCCCTGACTTCAGATGCACGAGATCTCGATTCAGATCTGTAGATTGTGCCTGCCATGGCCTCACCCAGAAACCTAAGCCTAGCTTGTGTTCTCAGACTTTTGTCGTCAGACTAGTGGCCCACAAGCCCTCCAGTTTGGCATTCCAGAACTACAATGCAGCACTCTGCCGGCCCTCCAGAAGAAAAACGTTGTCCTCTGGGGCTACCCAGTAACCACAAATGAGGATCAACCTGCACCGACCTTGGCTGTACCCCAAATACATAGGCTGACCAGGGCACTAATGCCCTTTCTGACACAGCCTGAGCCTGGACCCCTTGGACCCTCCCAGACAGTTGGCCGCACACTGAGCACATCGAGCCGCCATGGCCTTAGGTCGTCATCTCTTCCCAACAACAGTTTTCAGGTTCCAGAACCTAGACCTTATCTCCAATCACTGCCCAGGGTTGAAGGTGATGCAGAAATCAGAACTCCTTCCCCATGGCAAGAAACCTTGTGGTTGGCATGTTGTCCAACGTTCAGTGTAGTTGAAACCAGTGTGGCCCATGAGTCCCCGCCCATGCTCGCGGGCCACATTGGTCACAAACACACATTGTGACGCTCAGGCTGAGCCCAGTCCTCAAGTAAGGCCACTCAGCGGCTGGATGAAGAGATAGAATATTGGGCTTGCCATGCCCCTAGGCCCCAATTTTTAACCATAGTTCGGGATGTCCCTTCAGTCTTCCCCACGGCTTGGCTTTGTAATTCCTCTTTTGGTGGGACACCTGAGGTAGCAAAACTGAAATGAGTCCTCCCATCCCAAGATTGACGAAAAGCAATTGGGAATTGGGCCAAATCCTCAGAGAGGAAGATTCGTCCATGGCCCATGAGGCCTCCCCGACATTCCACGGCCATCGCTGATACAAAATCCAGAGACAAAAGCCTGAGCAGGAGCCTCACACTCGCCCTTCTTTCAAATCCCAAAGAGTTCTCCTCATGGTCTGTAGATTAGTCCTGCCATACCTATGACCCGAAACATAAGCCGAGTTTGTGTTTTCAGACAACTGTCCAAACAGCCCTAGCCTACACAACCTACAGGCTAAGGCCCCTGGAGCCAAACCTGAGGACTGTACTTGCCCTCTCCAAGGGAATTGTGTGTGCCCATTCCAATGGATACAACCTTTCTAAGAGGATAAACCTCCAAAGTCCCTGATCCATCTCAATAGTGGTGGCTTCCCAAAAAAAACAGGGGCAATCTGAGCACTACAGAGCACCTACCTTCACTCAGACCCATAGACACATATGCCCAGAGGTAAAAAGGAAAGAATAGGCCCCTAGGCACTAATCAGATCCATTGCTTTCGTTTCCAGGCATCTCTCCTCAGAGGCCTGGAATTCAAAAGCATCATATAGCTGTTTCTTGACTCACCCAACAGAAAACATCTCATCTACACATGGGAAACTTGCACGTTGGAGCTGTGTCAAAGCCTCTGTTTAGTAGAACTCTTTAGGGCCCAAGTGCCACCGCTTCATTCCAAGGTCTCCTTAGACACAAAAGCACATTAGGACCCATGCCCAGGGGTGTCCATTTCAATGCAGCGTCCTCGGTTGTTCCCCACAGATCCAGGAGATCTAACCTGTCTTGTTGCTAGGAGACAATTGGAATGCGAGGTGGGCTACCCAGCCATCCATCCTTAGAACCCTGCTCAGAATCATTGGCCTGGAGCCAAACAACAGGTCTCAATTGTCCTGCAGAAGACTCTCTGCAGTTTGGAGCTTCTCACAACTCCCATCGTGGGAAAACCCCCATGGCCTGGTGATCCCCCCCCCCATTCATGAAGGGGCCATCAGGGACAGAAACTACAACCTGAGCGATCGTCTGATCCTCGCCCTGACTTCAGATGCATGAGATCTCGATTCAGGTCTGTAGATTGTGCCTTCCATGGCCTCATCCAGAAACCTAAGCCTAGCTTGTGTTCTCAAACTTTTGTCGTCAGACTACTGGCCCACAAGCCCTCCATTTTGGCAATCCAGAACTACAATGCAGCACTCTGCCTGCCCTCCAGAAGAAAAACATTGTCCTCTGGGGCTACCCAGTAACCCCAAATGAGGATCAACCTGCACCGACCTTGGCTGTACCCCAAATACATAGGCTGACCAGGGCACTAATGCCCTTTCTGACACAGCCTGAGCCTGGACTCCCTGGCCCGTCCCAGACAGCTGGCCGCACACTGAGCACATCGAGCCGCCATGGCCTTAGGTCGTCATCTCTTCCCTACCTCGGATTTCAGGCTTTAGATTCTAGAACTTACCTCCAATCATGCCCAGGGTTGAACGGGATGCAGAAATCAGAACTCCTTCCCCATGGCAAGATACCTTGTGTTTGGCATGTTGTCCAACTTTCAGTGTAGTTGAATCCAGTTATGCCCATGAGGCCCTGCCATGCTCGCAGGCTACATTGGTCACAAACACACATTGTGACCCTCAGCCTGACCAAAGTCCTCAAGTAAGGCCTCTCAGCGGCTGGATGAAGAGATAGCATATTGGGCTTGCCATGCCCCTAGTCCCAATTTTGAACCATAGTTCTGGTGGTCCCTTCAGTCTTCCCCACGGCTTTACTTTGGAATTCCTCTTTTCGAGGGACACCTGAGGTAACAAAACTGAAAAGAGTCCTCCCATCTCACAGTTTGACGAAAAAAAATTGGGAATCGGGCGAAATCCTCATAGAGGTAGATTCGTCCATGGCCCATGAAGCATCCCCGACATTCTACGGCCATTGCTGATACAAATTCCAGAGACAAATGCCTGAGCAAGCACCTCAGACTCGCTCTATATTCAAATCTTCATGAGTTCTTCTCATGGTTTGTATATTGGTCCTGCCATACCGACGTCCCCAAAAAAAGCTGAGTTTGTGTATCGGAATCACAATCAGAACTCTGCCTTCCACATGGCTGTAATGCTTGTTCTTCACATGGAGTCACACCTTCACGTGGGGAACCCTTCATGGCCCCTGATGCCACGCCAAAACATGAGTGCTGCTTGGGCACAAATTCACACTGTGACCCTAGCATGAGCCCCATGTCAAAGAAAGGCCTGTCAGGTTCGGGACGAAGATCCTGCATATAATCCCTGCCATGCCTATAGGCAACCAGGACTAACTAGATGGTTTGTATTCCAATTGAAGGAACCCACTGCTGTGCTCTAGAGTCCCTCTCCTGGGGGGTCCTTTCTGGCAGAAAACAGTACTCTTCACTTCCCACAGAATGAACCCAAACACTTGGGAGCTTGGACAATCCCCCGAGAGGAAGGCTCTTCCTCGGCCCCTGAGGCAACCCCTACCCTGACCGGACACTGTGAATGCAACACCCAGAGAAAAAGCCTGAGCAACTGCCTCCCACTTGCCCTCCTTTGATATCCAGAGAATCTCCCCTCACGGACTGGAGATCAGGCCTGCCATTACCTTGGCCCCTTCCTGAGCCAAGTTTGCTTTTTCAGACATCTGTCCCCACAGCCCTGGCAAACACAGCCTCTAGGCTGGGTCCTCTGGAGCCATACCACAGGACCGTGCCTGCTCTCTCCTGGGAAACTGTGTCCATTCCTTTGGACACAAACCTCCAGAATATGAGAAACCTCAAGGCCCCCGAGGACATCCCACTACTGGGAGCCTCCCTGGACACACAGGGGCATTCCAACACAAGCTGAGCAGCTACCTCCACGAAGGCATGCACAAGATGTCAACAGAGATAGAAGGTTGAGCCGGACAGGCCCTTAGGCCATAATCTCAACTCTTGCTTTGGGTTCCAGGTGTTACTCCTCAGAGGCTTTGGTTCGAAGAAAAGGATATGGGGCTTTCCTGAGGCACTGAACAGAACTCCTCTCGTCTCCATATGGGAAGCTTCCTTGTTGGAGCTGTGTCAAACACCTCAGTTTGGAAAACCCTGCAGAGTCCCTGAGCCACCTCCACATTCCAAGGTCTCCCAGGCCACCAAGCCACAGTAGGACTCATCTTCAGGAGAGTCCATTTCAACTCTCCCCTCTGGGTAGCTCACCCAGGAGCCTGCAGATTGAGCCTGCCTTGTCCTGACTAAAGAGTGGGAATATGAGGTGGCGTTCCCAGGCATCCATGCTTAGACATCTGCTCTCGAGTCTTTCCGTATGGGGCCTCCTGGAACCATCCAATAGGACTCGACTGTCGTGCAGAAGGAAAGCTTGAGGTTTGGAGTAGTTCACAAATCCCATCGTAGGCAAACCTCCCTGGTTTCATGAAGCCCCCACACCCTTCAGGAAAAGGCCATGCTGGACAAAAACTCTAGCCTGAGGCACGTCTCATAGTTGACATGACCTCAGTGCAGGAGATCTCGATTCAGCCTCTGCAGAGTGGGCCTGCCGTGCCCTCGTTCCCAAACCTCATGCTAGCTTGTGTTTTCAGACTTCCTTCCTCACACTCCTGGCAAACAAGCCCTCCGGATTAGGAACTCCAGAACCACAACCCAGCCCAGTGTCTGCCAAAAGGAAGAAAAACGTTTCCCTGTGGGGCTCTCCAGAAAACCCAGATGAGGATCAACCTGCTCGGGCCTCGACGGTACCCGAACTGGATAGGATGCTCTGGGCACTCATGCTCTGCCTGACACAGCCTGAAGCCAGACGTCCAGACAGACAAGGAGACAGCTGGCCGCACACCCAGCACTTCGGACACGCCATGGTCTTATGCCGTCACCTCTTCCTAACCTTGGTTTTCAGATATCTGAACCTAGACATTATATCAATTCTCCACACAGCTGGGTATAGCTAGCACAAAACAGAATTCCTCCTTCCCCATGGCTGTCAAGGTTGCCTTGGCATGGAGTCACACCTTCAGGGTGGGAGAAACCTTCATGGCCCCTGATGCCACGCCCAAACGTGAGTGCTGCTTGGGCACAAATTCACACTGTGACCCTCAGCATGAGCCCCATGTCAAAGAAAGGCCTGTCAGGGCCTGGACCAAGTGCCCGCATATGGGGCTTGCCAAGCCCCTATGCACCCAATCCTCACCAGTGTTTGAGTTTTCCAGTCGCCCCGCCCGTACCTGGGGCTCTGTTCTGGAATCCCTTTCTTGGAGAGACCCATGAGCCAGACAACACGACTCCACCCTTCCCACAAAATGACCCCAAACTCTTGGGAGCTGGGACAAATCCCCAGAGAGGGATACTTGTCCACAGTCCCTGAGGCCACCCCTCCAATCCATGGCTATCCAGGACACAACATTCAGAGACAAAAGCCTGAAGGAACGCCTCCCACTCGCCCTTGTTTCAGAGGCCCAGGAGCTCCCTCTTGTGCTGTACCTCCGGCCTGCCATACCCTAGGCGCCACTCATAAGCTGACTTTGTGTTTTCAGACTTCTGTGCCCACAGCCTGGACCCACACACCTCCAGGCTAGGGCCTCTGGAGCCACAGCGAAAGATTGTGCCTGCCCTCTCCAAAAAAAGTGTGCCCAATCAATTGACCACAAACCTACAGGTTAGGAAAAAGTTCCAAGGCCCTGAGGCCATCAATAGTGTAGGCCACCCTGGACTGAGAGGGGCTCTCTGACACCAGCGGAGCAACTATCTCCACTTAGACTCTCAGACAGTGTCCCCAGAGACAGAAGGTTGAGCCGGACAGGCCCTTAGGCCGTAGTCTCAACTCTTGCTTTGGGTTCCAGGTGTTACTCCTCAGAGGCTTTGGTTCAAAGAACAGGATATGGGGCTTTCCTGAGGCACTGAACAGAACTCCTTTCGTCTTCACATGGGAAGCTTCCTTGTTGATGCTGTGTCAAACACCTCAGTTTGGAATACCCTGCAGAGTCCCTGAGCCACCTCCACATTCCAAGGTCTCTCAGGCCACCAAGCCACAGTAGGACTCATCTTCAGGAGAGTCCATTTCAACTCTCCCCTCTGGGTAGCTCACCCAGGAGCCTGCAGATTGAGCCTGCCTTGTCCTGACTAAAGAGTGGGAATATGAGGTGGCGTTCCCAGGCATCCATGCTTAGACTACTGCTCTCGAGTCTTTCCGTATGGGGCCTCCTGGAACCATCCAATAGGACTCGACTGTCGTGCAGAAGGAAAGCTTGAGGTTTGCAGTAGTTCACAAATCCCATCGTAGGCAAACCTCCCTGGCTTCATGAAGCCCCCACACCCTTCAGGAAGAGGCCATGCTGGACAAAAACTCTAGCCTGAGGCACGTCTCATAGTTGACATGACCTCAGTGCAGGAGATCTCGATTCAGCCTCTGCAGAGTGGGCCTGCCGTGCCCTCGTTCCCAAACCTCACGCTAGCTTGTGTTTTCAGACTTCCTTCCTCACACTCCTGGCAAACAAGCCCTCCGGACCAGAAACTCCAGAACCAAAACCCAGCCCAGTGTCTGCCCAACGGAAGAAAAAAGTTTCCCTGTGGGGCTCTCCAGAAAACCCAGATGAGGATCAACCTGCTCGGGCCTCGACGGACCCCGAACTGGATATGCTGCTCTGGGCACTCATGCTCTGTCTGACACAACATGAAACCAGACGTCCAGAGAGACAAGGAGACAGCTGGCCGCACACCCAGCACTTCGGATACGCCATGGTCTTATGCCGTCACCTCTTCCTAACCTTGGTTTTCAGATATCTGAACCTAGACATTATATCAATTCTCCACACAGCTGGGTATCGCAAGCAAAAAAACAGAACTCCTCCTTCCCCATGGCTGTCAAGCTTGATCTTGGCATGGAGTCACACCTTCAGGGTGGGAGAAACCTTCATGGCCCTGATGCCACGCCCAAACGTGAGTGCTGCTTGGGCACAAATTCACACTGTGACCCTCAGCATGAGCCCCATGTCAAAGAAAGGCCTGTCAGGACCTGGACCAAGAGCCCGCATATGGGGCTTGCCAAGCCCCTATGCACCCAATCCTCACCAGTGTTTGAGTTTTCCAGTCGCCCCACCTGTACCTGGGCTCTGCTCTGGAATCCCTTTCTTGGAGAGACACATGAGCCAGACAACACGACTCCACCCTTCCTTCAAAATGTCCCCAAACTCTTGGGAGCTGCGACAAATCCCCAGAGAGGGATACTCGTCCACAGTACCTGAGGCCACCGCTCCAATCCACGGCTATCCCGGACACAACATCCAGAGACAAAAGCCTGAAGGAACGCCTCCCACTCGCCCTTGTTTCAGAGGCCCAGGAGCTCCCTCTCGGGCTGTACATCCGGCCTGCCATACCCTAGGCGCCACTCATAAGCTTAGTTTTGTTTTCAGACTTCTGTGCCCACAGCCTGGACCCACACAACCTCCAGGCTAGGGCATCTGGAGCCAAAGCGAAATATTGTGCCTGCCCTCTCCAAGGAAAGTGTGCCCAATTCATTGTCCACAACCCTACAGGTTAGGAAAAAGCTCCAGGGCCCCTGAGGCCATCAATAGTGTAGTCCACCCTGGACTAAGAGGGGCTCTCTGACACCAGCGGAGCAACTATCTCCACTTAGACTCTCAGACAGTGTCCCCAGAGACAGAAGGTTGAAATGGACAGGCCCCCAGGCCCTAATCTGAACCTTAGCTTTGGTTTCCATGTTTCCATTCTCAGAGGACTGTTTTCGTAGACCAGCACATGGGGCTTTTCTGAGGCACCAAACCAAGCATCTCTCATCTCCACATGGGCAGCTTTCTTACTGGGGATGTATCAAACCCTTCAGGTAGGAGAGTTCCGCAAGGCCACCGAACAACCAGCACATTCCAAGGTCTCCATGGACCCAAACGCACATTATGACGCATCCTCAGGAGAGGCCATTTCAACTCAGCCCCCTGGGTAGCGTGACCCAGAGGCAGCAGATCAAACATATCTTGTCGCTAATGGCCAATTGGAATGCGAGGAATGCTGTACAGGGATCCATCCTTTGAACCCTGCTCTCCAGTCCTTCCATATGGTATGTCCTGGAGCCATGCAACAGGACTCGAATGTCCCGCAGAAGGAAACCTTGTGGTTTGGGGCAACCTCCAAACTCAGCGTGGGAAAACTTCCTTGGCCTCATGAGGCCCCCGCTTCATGAAGGTGCCATCATGGACACATACTCCAGCCTCAGCCAACGTCTGATCCTCAGCCTGACTTCAGATGCAGGAGATTTTGATTCAGCCTCTGCAGAGTGGGCCTGCTCTGCCCTTGGCTCCAATACGCACCCTAGCTTGTGTTTTCAGACTTCCGTCCTCACACTCCTTGCCCACAAACCCTCCCTACTGGGAATTCTGGGGCCGCACTGAAGCACTCTGCCTGCCTCCCAGGAGAAAAACATTGTCTATGGTGCTGCGCAGAAACCTCAAATGAGGATCAAACTGCTTGGCCCTCGGCAACACCCCAATTGCATAGGCTACCTTAAACACTGATGCTCTGTCGCAAATAGCCTGAGCCCAGACCTTCCAACAGACACCGACAATGCTGGCTGCACTCCTAGGACATTGGACCTGCCACTGCCTTAGGCCACCAACCATTCCCAACCTGGGTTTTCAGTCATCGGATCCTAGACCTTATCTCAAATCCCTGGACAGGGGGGAACCTGATGCACAAATCAGAACCCCTCCTTCCCCCTGGCAAGAAACCTTGCTGCTGGCAGTGAGTCAAACCTTCAGTGTAGGAAAAACGACATGGCCCATGAGGCAACGCCCAAGCGTTAGGGCCGCCTTGGGCACAAACACACATTGTGACCCTCAGCGTGAGTACCTTATTCAAGTAACGCCTCTCAGTGACTGGACCAAGAGCCCGCATATGTGGCTTGCCATGCCCATAGGCACCCAGGACTAACTAGATGGTGTGTATTCCAGTTAAGGGAACCCACTGCTGTGCTCTAGAGTCCCTCTCCTGGGGGGTCCCCTGTGGCAGAAAACAGTACTCTTCATTCCCACAGAATGAACACAAACACTTGGGAGCTTGGACAATCCCCCGAGAGGAAGGCTCTTCCTCGGCCTCTGAGACAACCCCTACCCTGACTGGACACTGTAAACGCAACACCCAGAGACAAAATCCTGAGTGACTGCCTCCCACTTGCCCTCCTTTGATATCCAGAGGATCTCCCCTCACGGACTGGAGATCAGTCCTGCCATTACCTTGGCCACTAGCTGAGCCAAGTTTGCTTTTTCAGACATCTGTCCCCACAGCCCTGGCAAACACAGCCTCTAGGCTGGGTCTTCTGGAGCCATACCACAGGACCGTGCCTGCTCTCTCCTGGGAAACTGTGTCCATTCCTTTGGACACAAACCTCCAGAATATGAGAAACCTCAAGGCCCCCGAGGACATCCCACTACTGGGAGCCTCCCTGGACACACAGGGGCATTCGGACACAAGCTGAGCAGCTACCTCCACGAAGGCATGCCCACAGATGTCAACAGAGATAGAAGGTTGAGCCGGACAGGCCCTTAGGCCGTAGTCTCAACTCTTGCTTTGGGTTCCAGGTGTTACTCCTCAGAGGCTTTGGTTCAAAGAACAGGATATGGGGCTTTCCGGAGGCACTGAACAGAACTCCTCTCGTCTCCACATGGGAAGCTTCCCTGTTGGAGCTGTGTCAAACACCTCAGTTTGGAGAACCCTGCAGAGTCCCTGAGCCACCTCCACATTCCAAGGTCTCCCAGGCCACCAAGCCACAGTAGGACTCATCTTCAGGAGAGTCCATTTCAACTCTCCCCACTGGGTAGCTCACCCAGGAGCCCGCAGATTGAGCCTGCCTTGTCCTGCCTAAAGAGTGGGAATATGAGGTGGCGTTCCGAGGCATCCATGCTTAGACACCTGCTCTCGAGTCTTTCCGTATGGGGCCTCCTGGAACCATCCAATAGGACTCGACTGTCGTGCAGAAGGAAAGCTTGAGGTTTGGAGTAGTTCACAAATCCCATCGTAGACAAACCTCCCTGGCTTCATGAAGCCCCCACACCCTTCAGGAAGAGGCCATGCTGGGCAAAAACTCTAGCCTGAGGCACGTCTCATAGTTGACATAACCTCAGTGCAGGAGATCTCGATTCAGCCTCTGCAGAGTGGCCCTGCCATGCCCTCGGTCCCAAACATCACACTAGCTTTTGTTTTCAGACATCCTTCCTCACACTCCTGGCAAACAAGCCCTACGGACTAGGAACTCCAGAACCACAACCCAGCCCAGTGTCTGCCCAACGGAAGAAAAACGTTTCCCGGTGGGGCTCTTCAGAAAACCCAGATGAGGATCAACCTGCTCGGGCCTCGAAGGTCCCAGAACTGGATATGCTGCTCTGGGCACTCATGCTCTGTCTGACACAGCCTGAAGCCAGACGTCCAGACAGACAAAGAGACAGCTTGCCGCACACCCAGCACTTCGGACACGCCATGGTCTTATGCCATCACCTCTTCCTAACCTTGGTTTTCAGATATCTGAACCTAGACATTATATCAATTCTCCACACAGCTGGGTATCGCAAGCACAAAACAGAACTCCTCCTTCCCCATGGCTGTCAAGCTTGCTCTTGGCATGGAGTCACACCTTCAGGGTGGGTGAAACCTTCATGGCCCCTGATGCCACGCCCAAAGTTGAGTGCTGCTTGGGCACAAATTCACACTGTGACCCTCAGCATGAGCCCCTTGTCAAAGAAAGGCCTGTCAGGACCTGGACCAAGAGCCCGCATATGGGGCATGCCAAGCCCTTATGCACCCAATCCTCACCAGTGTTTGAGTTTTCCAGTCGCCCCACCTGTACCTGGGCTCTGCTCTGGAAACCCTTTCTTGGAGAGACACATGAGCCAGACAACACGACTCCACCCTTCCCACAAAATGACCCCAAACTCATGAGGCCCCCGCTTCATGAAGGTGCCATCATGGACACATATTCCAGCCTCAGCCAACTTTTGATCCTCAGCCTGACTTCAGATGCAGGAGATTTTGATTCAGCCTCTGCCGATTGGGCCTGCTCTGCCCTTGGCTCCAATCCTCACCCTTGCTTGTGTTTTCAGACTTCCGTCCTCACACTCCTGGCCCACAATCCCTCCCTACTGGGAATTCTGGGGCCACACTGAAGCACTCTGCCTGCCTCCCAGGAGAAAAACATTGTCTATGGTGCTGCCCAGAAACCCCAAATGAGGATCAAACTGCTTGGCCCTCGGCAACACCCCAATTGCATAGTCTACCTTAAACAGTGATGCTCTGTCGCAAATAGCCTGAGCCCAGACCTTCCAACAGACACCGACACAGCTGGCTGCACACCCAGCACATTGGACCCGCCACTGCCTTAGGCCACCATCCATTCCCAACCTGGGTTTTCAGTCATCGGAACCTAGACCTTATCTCCAATCCCTGCACAGGGGGAACCTGATGCACAAGTCAGAACCCCTCCTTCCCCATGGCAAGAAACCTTGCTGCTGGCCGTGAGTCAAACCTTCAGTGTAGGAGAAAACGGCAAACCTGCCGGGCCTCATGAAGCCCCCCATATCTTTCAGGGAGAGGCCATCATGGACAAAAACTCTTGCTTGAAGCACGTCTCATAGTAGATATGACCGCAATGCAGGAGATCTTGATTCAGCCTCTGCAGAGTGGCCTGCCATGCCCTCGGTCCCAAACCTCACGCTAGCTTGTGTTTTCAGACTTCCTTCCTCACACTCCTGGCAAACAATCCCTCCAGAGTAGGATTTGCAGAACCACAAGCCAGCCCAGTGACTGCCCACCGGTAGAAAACGTTTCCTTGTGGGGCTCTCCATAAATCCCAGATGAGGATCAACCTGCTCTTGCCTCGACGGCACTCAGATTTGATTGGCTGCTCTGGGCACTAATGCTCTGCCTTTCACAGCCTGATGCCAGACGTCCAGACAGGCAAGGAGACAGCTGGCCACACACCTAGCACTTCTGACACGCCATGGTCTTATGCTGTTATCTCTTCCTAACCTTGGTTTCCAGATATCTAAACCCAGATATTATATCAATTCCCCACACGGTTGGGCATCTGAATCACAAATCAGATCTCCTTCTTCCCCATGGCTGTAAGGCTTGCTCTTGGCATGGAGTCACACCTTCAGGGTGGGAGAAATCTTCATTTCCCCTGAAACCACGCCCAAACTTGAGTGCTGCCTTGGGCACAAATTCACTCTGTGACCCTCAGCATGAGCCCAATATCAAAGAAAGGCCTGTCAGGGCCTTGACCAAGAGCCCGCATATGGGGCGTGCCACGCCCCTATACACCCAATCCTCACCAGTGTTTGAGTTTTCCAGTCTCCCCCCCGTTCCTGGAGCTCTGCTCTGGAATCACTTTCTTGGAGAGACACATGAGCCAGACAACAGGACTCCACCCTTCCCACAAAATGACCCCAAACTCCTGTTAGCTGGGACAAATCCCCAGGGAGGGATACTTGTCCACAGTCACTGAGGCCACCCCCTACAATCTATGGCTATCCTGGACGCATCCAGAGACAAAAGCCTGAAGGAATCTCGCCCTTGATTCACAAGCCAAGGAGCTCACTCTCTATCTGTACATCTGGCCTGCCATACCCTCGGAGCCACTCATAAGCTGAGTTTGTGTTTTCAGACTTCTGTGCCCACAGCCTGGACCCACACACCCTCCAGGCTAGGGCATCTGGAGCCACAGCGAAAGATTGTGCCTGCCCTCTCCAAGGAAAATGTGCCCAATCCATTGACCACAACCCTACAGGTTAGGGAAAAGCTCCAAGGCCCCTGAGGCCATCCTGATAGTGTAGGCTGCCCTGGACTAAAAGGGGCACTCTGACACCAGCTGAGCCATTATCACCACTTAGACTCTCAGACAGTGTCCCCAGAGACAGAAGATTGAAATGGACAGGCCCTTAGGCCCTAATATGAACCTTAGCTTTAGTTTTCATGTGTCTGTCCTCAGAGGACTGGTTTCGTATACCAGCATATTAGGTTTTTCTGAGGCTCCAAACCAAACCTCTCTCGTCTCCACATGGAGTGCTTTCTTACTGGATCTGTATCAAACCCTTCTGGTCGGAGAATTCCGCAGGGCCACAGTACAACCATCACATTCCAAGGTCTCCATGGACAGAAACACACATTATGACGCATCCTCAGGAGAGGCCATTTCAACTCAGCCCGCTGGTTAGCTTGCCCCAGAGCCAGCAGATCAAACATATCTTGTCGTTAATGGCCAAAGGGAATGCGAGGCATGCTGTTCAGGGATCCATCCTTTGAACCCTCCTCTTCAGTCCTTCCGTATGGTATGTACTGGAGCCACTCAACAGGACTCGACTGTCTTGCAGAAGGAAACCTTGTGGTTTGTGGCAACCTCCAAACTCAGCGTGGGAAAATTTCGTTGGCCTCATGAGGCACCTGCTTCATGAAGGTGCTATCAAGGGCACAATCCAACCTCAGCCAACGTCTGATCCTCAGCCTGACTTCAGATGCATGAGATATCCTTTCAGCCTTTGCAGAGTGGGCCTGCTCCCAACCTCACCCTATCTTTTGTTTTCAGACTCTACCCTGGCACTCCTGGCCCAAAAGCCCTCATGATTGGGAATTCTGGTTCCAGAACGAAGCACTCTGCCTGCCCCCCAAGAAAAACATTGTCTATGGCATTGCTCAGAAACTCCAAATGAAAATCAACCTGCTCAGCCCTCGGCAACACCCCAATTGCATAGGCTACCCAAAACACTATGCTCTGTCTTACATAGCCTGAGCCCAGACCTTGTGAGAGACATTGAGACAGTTGGCTTCACACCCAGCACATCGAACCTGCCATGGGTTAGGCCATTTCATCCCTTCCCATTGACCTGGGTGTCTTCCTGGAGGTATATTCTGAGGCTGTGTCAGACTATGCATTTTTTCTGGAGCTTCCTATGGAATTGGGGTGGTATTAGGGGCCTTGCAATTTTCTCTTAATCTGGTGGGTTGGGAAACTGAGACAGGCTGACATTCCTTGGGAGAGCTGGCCCAGTGCTGTTGTGTGTTCCTGGAGGCCCCATCCTGGAGGGCATATGGGTCAGGACTCTGGGTCCAAAGTCTTCAGACACAAACTCGGGTAAGAGTTAAGCTCGAGGTGATGGCAGACCCAATCTGCAGACCCTGAGCGAAGCATCTCCAGATATGAAATTCGGACGGCTGTGAGGCAGGAGCACAGTCTTTTCTGTCTGACTTGTTTGTCTATGATGGCCACGAAATGGAGGGGTGGCCTCATGGGTCCATGTGAGATTCTACCTCTCGGTGAATTCTGCTCGGCACCCAATAGTTTGGTGTATTTCCGGGGGATGGGAGGAGCGCAGTTTTCTGAGTCAGGGATCCCGTCCAAACAGCCATTCCAGAGATGGGTCCTGGGTTCTGGAGCCTGGATCACCGCAACAAGGCTTAGGATTTGGGCCTAGGGTCCTGCTCTATGTTTTCCTGGTACAGCTCCCGAGTGTTCTTGTTGGAAATGGGTCTCATTCTGAGGGTCACAATGCCTGTTTTTGCCCAGATGCCCATGCTGAGTGGGTGTGACCTCATGGGCTATGCACTTGGCTCCCACTCTGAGGGTTGGACTGCCATCTCAACATTCAGTTTTCCTGCCATGGGGAAGGAGGTGTACTTTTTTATGCTTCAGGTTCCCCCATGGGCAGGAATTTGAGCTAAGTTCTGGGACAGGTGCCTGAATACCCAGTTCACTTTGAGATGAGGTCCTCGGGCCAAGGCAGGACCCACCTGCAGAAAATGAGGCCTGCTTTCTGGGTGGCTGTCAGGAGCTCGGGCTCGAGCTGTGTCAGACAGAACATTCGTGGAGAGTTCGGCCTATGATATTGGGGTGCTTTTGAGAGCTGTGCAACTGGATCCTCATGGGGGATTTTTGCACAGACCCTTTCTTCACTTCTTCTATCTGGTGAGCAGGCAGATGGCTGCATTACAGCTCCAGAATATCCAAGTTGGAGGGTTTGCAGGCGAGGAGTGTGAGGACAGAAGTATGAAAACATAAGCTACAGTTACGCTCAGTGCCGAGCACATGTCTATTCCAATGTACAGCAGTTGTTTCGAGATCTCCAGCACCTGGGCGAGGGGAAGATGTCTGCTCACGCTGGAGTTTGTATCCATGATGGCCAACAAATGGTGGGGAGGCCTCAAGAATTCTTGGAGGTTTTTCCAAGCTGGAGCTTGTGAGCTTCTCCAAACATCAAGGTGTCCTACTAAGGGGCAGCAGAAGTCTTCTTACAGGGCTCCAGGGTCCCCCATATGGAAGATTCGATAGCAATGCTCTCTGAATGGAGGCCTGGGAAGCCAATCTCGTGTTACCATTGCAGCTGAGGAACAGGGTAAGCTTGAACCAATGACACTGATTCCAAGTTCCAAGTGATTTGCGTTGATGGAAGTTCTCAGTCTAACAGTTCCCAATGCTGCTTGGTGTCCAGGGAGACCTTAGAATGTGGTGGCAGCTCTCTGACCATTGAGGATTCTCTATCCTTAGGATTAGACCCAGTACCCAGGAGCCAGGTTTCCTTCTTGGGACAGGAGGTGTGCTCTTGTATGGCTCACGGACCACAGGTTGGACCATATGCTTGAATTTCCAGAACAGACCTCTAGGAAGAGAGACCTCAAAACATAAGCTAGGGTTCTGATGAGGTTTTAGGGCCATGGAAGTTTCAATCTTCGGACTAAGTGCCATTGGCCTGCATGTCATCCTGGAGGTAGGTGCTGAGGCTGTGTCAGGCTGTGCACTTTTTCCAGAGTGGCCTATGATATTGGGGTGCAGTCAGGGGCCTTGCAGTTTTCTCCTAATCTGGACATTTTGGGAAACTGAGATGGGCAGGGTTTCCTCAGGAGAGCAGGGCCAGTGATGTCATGTGTTTCTCGAGGCCCCATCCTGGAGGTCATGTGTGTCAGGACTTTGGGACCAAAGACTTTAGACACAACCTCGGATAAGAGATAGGAGTGAGGTGATGGCAGTTTGAATCTGAAGACCCTGAGGGAAGCTCCTCGGGATTTGAAATTCAGGTGGCTGGGAGGGAGGAGCACAGGCTTTTCTGTCTGGATTTTGTGTCTAGGATGGCCACTAAATGGAGGGGTGACCTCATGTGTCCATGGGATATTATTCCACTCTGGTGATTCTGCTTGGCACCCAAGAGTTTGATTTCTTTCTGGGGAAGAGGAAAAGACTGTATTCCATCTCTGGGATCCTGTCCAAACAGGGATTCCAGAGATGGGTTCTGGGTCCAGACACTGGGAAAACTTAACCAAAGCTTCGATTTGGGATCCTGGTCCAGATCCCAAGGGGGATATTTGGAAAGGGGTCTCATTCTGAGGGTCACAATGCCTATTTGTGCCCAGCTGCCCATCCTGTGTAGGCATGGTCTCATGGACCATGCACCTGGTTCCCACTCAGGGTTGTACAGCCATCTCAACATTCAGTTTTCTGGCCATGGGGAAGGAGGAGCACTCTTTTGTGCTTCCGAGTCCCCTATGGGCAGGAATTTGAGCTAAGTCTGGGACAGGTACCTGAATATCCAGGTTGCTTCAAGATGATGGCCTCGGGCCAAGGTTGGACCCACCTGGAGGATATGGGGCCCACTATCTGGGTGGCTGACAGAAGGTCGGGGATCAGGCGGTGTCAGATAGTTAATTTATGCAGAGGTCGGTCTATTATATTGGGGTGCCATTGAGGGCCGTGCAGGAGGATCCTCTCCAACCTAGCTAGAGAAAGCCATGGATGAGCAAATGGAATTGATTAGGGCTGAGCTGAACGTGAAGAGAGATGATGTTCACAATGTTAGGGTGGAGCTTAAAGCTACCAGGGCTGAGGTTCACAATGCTCTCAATGAGTTCCAATCTAATCTAAATTCTCTCAAAGCTAGGGTAACTGAGACAGAAGTTAGAATTAGTGATCTGGAGGACAAACAGATAGAGAGAGTGGATCAGGAGGAGGGCTGGAACAAACAGCCTAGAAACCATGAAAACAGAATCAGGGAAATAAATGATGCCACGAAACCTTCCAAAGTCAGAATTATTGGAATCCCTGAAGGGGAGGAGAAAGAAAGAAGTCTAGAAGATATAGTGGAACAAGTTCTTCATGAAAAATTTCCCAAACTCCTGAATGGAATCTGCGTTCATGTACTAGAGTCTGAACGGTCTCCACCCAAGATTATCCATTCCAAAAAACCATCACAACACCTGGTAGTCAAATTGAGGAATCATAATTGTAGGTATAATCTCATGAAAGCCGCTAGGACAAAGAGGCTCCTTTCTTACAGAGGAAAGCCCATCAGAATAACATCAGACCTGTACACAGAGACCTGGCAAGCCAGAAAGAGCTGGCAAGATATATTCAGGGCATTAAATGAGAAGAATATGCAGCCAAGAATACTTTATCCAGCAAGACTGACATTCAAAATGGATGGGGAGATATAGAGTTTCCAAGACCGGCAAGGCTTAAAAGACTATGCAACCTCCAAGCCGACACTGCAGGAAATATTAAAGGGGGTTCTATAAAAGAGGAAAAAATCCTAATAATAGCATTGAACAGAAATATAGAGACAGTCTACAGAAAGAAAGACTTCAAAGGTAACTCGATGTCAATAAAAATGTATCTATAAATAATCACTCTCAATGTGAATGGCCTAAATACGCCCATAACATGACACAGGGTTGCAGATTGGATAAAACGACAGGACCCATCCATGTATTGTCTACAAGAGACCCATTTTGAACCTAAAGATACATGCAGACTGAAAGTGAAGGGATGGAGAAGCATCTTTCATGCCAATGGGCCTCAAAAGAAGGCTGGGGTAGCAATTTTTGTATCAGATAAATTAGACTTTAAACTAAAGACTGTAGTCAGAGATACAGAAGGACACTACATCATTCTTAAAGAGACTATCCACCAAGTTGATCTAACAATTGTAAATATCTATGCCCCCAATATGGGAGCAGGCAATAATAAAACTGTTAATCAAGATAAAGAGTCATATTGATATAAATACACTAATTGTAGGAGATCTTAACACGTCTCCCTCAGAAATAGACAGATCATCAAAGCAGAAAATCAATAAAGAAACAAAAGCATTGAATGACACATTGGACCAGATGGACCTCATAGATATATACAGAACATTCCACCCTAAAACAACAGAATACTAGTTCATCTCAAGTGCACATGGAACCTTCTCAAGAATAGACCACAAACTGGGTTACAAATCAGGACTCAACCGATACCAAAAGACTGAGAATATTCCCTGCATTTTCTCAGATCACAATGCTTTGAAACTGGAGCTCAATCACAAGGAAAAGTTCAGAAGGAACTCAAACACATGGAAGCTAAAGACCACCTTGCTTAAGTATGCTTGGATCAAGCAGGAGATCAAAGAATAACTGAAAAAAAATCATGGAAACCAATGAGAATGAAGACCCTTCGGTCCAAAATTTATGGGATAGAGCAAAGGCGGTCCTAAGGGGGAAATATATAGCCATCCAGCCCTCCCTCAAAAAAATTGAAAAATCCAGAACACAGCAGCTGACTCTACACCTTCAAGAACTGGAGAATCAACAACAAATCAAACCAACTCCACACATAAGAAGAGAAATAATCAAGATTAGAGCTGAGATCAATGAGGTAGAAATCAGAGATACAATAGAACGTACTAATGAATCTAGAAGTTGGTTTTTTGAAAGTATCAATAAAATCAATAGACCACTGGACACACTAATCCAAAAGAAAAGAGAGAAAGCCCAAATTCATAAAATTATGAATGAAAAGGGAGAGATCACAAGTAACACCAAGGAAGTAGAAATAATCATCAGAAGTTTTTATCAACAGTTATATGCCAATAAGCATAGCAACCTAGATGAAATGGATGCATTCCTGGAATACTATAAACTCCCAAAATTGAACCAGGAAGAAATTGACAACTTGAATAGACCAATATCTAGTAACGAGTTTGAAGCAGTGATCAAAAATCTCCAAAAAAACAAGAGCCCAGGACCTGACGGATTCCCTGGGGAATTCTATCAAACTTTCAAAGAAGAAATAAGACCAATTATCCTGAAGATGTTTCAAAAAATTGAAGCAGAAGCCAGCATTACCCTGACCCCTAAACCAGGCATTGACCCTTAAAAAAAGGAGAATTTCAGACTAAAATCACTGATGAATACGGATGCTAAGATTCTCAACAAGATCCTAGCAAACAGGATCCAACAGCCCATTAAAAAGATTATCCGACATGACCAGTTGGGATTCATCCCTGGGCTACAAGGATGGTTCAACATTCGCAAATCAATCAATGTGATAGAACAAATGAATACGAGACGAGAGAAGAACAACATGGTCCTCTCAATCGATGCAGAAAAAGCAGTTGAAAAAATCCAGCATCCGTTTCTGACAAAAACCCTTCAAAGTATAGGGATAGAAAGAACATTCCTGAACGTCATCAAATCTAACTATGAAAGACCCACAGCAAATATCATCCTCAATGGGAAAAAGCTTGCAGCCTTCCCGTTGAGATCAGGAACAAGTCAAGGATGCCCTGTCTTACCACTCTTGTTCAATATAGTATTAGAAGTCCTAGCAACAGCAATGACAACAAAGAGAAATAAAATGTATCCAAGCTGGCAATGAAGAAGTCAAACTCTCTTCGCAGATGACATGATTCTTTATACGGAAAACCCAAAAGACTCCACCCCCAAACTACTAGAACTCATACAGCAATTCAGCAACGTGGCAGGATACAAAGTCAATGTACAGAAATCAGTGGCTTTCTTATACACTAACAATGAAAATACAGAAAGGGAAATTAGAGAATCAATTTCATTTACTATAGCACCAGAACCATAAGATACCTGGGAATAAACCTTACCAAAGAGGTAAAGGATCCGTACTTGAGGAACTACAGAACACTCATGAAAGAAACTGAAGAAGACACAAAAAGATGAAAGACCATTCCATACTCTTGGTTCGGAAGAATAAACATTGTTAAATTGTCTATACTGCCTAGAGCAATCTATACTTTTAATGCCATTCTGATCAAAATTCCACCGGTATTCCTCAATGAGCTGGAGCAAATAATCCAAAAATTTGTATGGAATCAGAAGAGACTCTGAATCGCTAAGGAATTGTTGAAAAACAAAAATAAAACGGGGGCATCACATTACCTGATTTCAAGCTTTATTACAATGCTGTGACACCAAAACAGCATGGTACTGACATTAAAACAGTGGAACAGAGTAGAGTGCCCAGATATGGACCCTCAACTCTATGGGCAAATAATCCTCGAGAAAACAGGAAAAAATATACAATGGAAAAAAGACAGTCTCTTCAATAAATGGTGCTGGGAAAACTGGACAGCTATGTGTAGAAGAATGAAACTCGACCATTCTCTAACACCGTACACAAAGATAAACTCAAAATGGATAAAAGACCTCAACATGAGACAGGAATCCATCAGAATCCTTGAGGAGAACATAGGCAGCAATCTCTTCGATATTAGCCACACAATCTTCTTTCAAGTTATGTCTCCAAAGGCAAAGGAAACAAAAGCGAAAATAAACCTTTCAGACTTCATCAAAATCAAAAGCTTCTGCACAGCAAAGGAAACAGTCAAAAAAACAAAGGTGCAACCCACGGAATGAGAGAAGATATTTGCAAATGACAGTGCAGAGAAAAGATTGATATCCAGGATCTATAATGAACTCCTCAAATTCAACATGCACAAAACAGACAATCATATCAAAAAATGGGCAGAAGATATAAACATAAACTTCTCCAATGAAGACATACAAATGGCTATCAGACACATGAAAAAAATGTTCATCATCACTAGCCCTCAGGGAGATTCAAATTAAAACCACATTGAGATATCATGTTTCAGCAGTTAGAATGGTCATTAGCAAGACAGGAAACAACTTGTGTTGGAGGGGATATGGTTGGTGGGAATGTAAGTTGGTGCAGCCTCTTTGGAGAACAGTGTGGAGATGTCTCAAGAAATTAAAAATAGAACTTCCCTATGACCCTGCAATTTCACTTCTGGATATTTACCCCAAAGATACAGATGTCATGAAAAGAAGGGCCATCTGTACCCCAATGTGTACAGCAGCAATGGCCACGGTAGACAAACTATGGAAAGAACCAAGATGCCCTTCAACGGACGAATGGATAAGGAAGATGTGGTCCATATACACTATGTATGCATACCCAACTTTTTAGCAACATGGACGGGACTGGAAGAGATTATGCTGAGTGATATCAGTCAAGCAGAGAGTGTCAATTATCATATGGTTCACTTATTTGTGGAGCATAACAAATAGCATGGAGGACATGGGGAGTTAGAGAGAAGGGAGTTGGGGAAATTGGAAGGGGAGGTGAACCATAAGAGACTATGGACTCTATAAAACAATCTGAGGGGTTTGAATTGGCGGGTGGGTGGGAGGTTGGGGTACACAGGTGGCCGGTATTATAGAGGGCACGGATTGCATGGAACACTGGGTTTGGTGAAAAAATAATGAATACTGTTATGCTGAAAATAAAAAATAATAATAATAATACGCACTTGAGTCCAGAGTGTTGTTTGAAATTAAGGTCGGCACAGGGAATTTGTACTTTGCTTCTAATCTTCAGGGTTTGAGCAACCGTGAAGGGCAGAGTTTTCTTTTGGGTGGTAAGCATACTCATCTGGTGTGGCACCAGAGGCCCCATCCTGGAAAGCATGTGGTCCAGGGCCTTGGGGACAGAAATTTGCAAATGCAAACTAGGTTTATGGTGAGGGCGGAGGCGATCACAGGCCCAATCTGCAGGCCTGAGTGCACCTCATAGTGTACTGAAATTAAGGTGTCATGGAGGCAGTATCACAGGCTTTTCTGTCTGGATTGTGTGTCTAGGATGGTCGCAAAATGTAGGGGAGTCTTCATTGGGCCACGGGAGATTCTTCATCTCTGGGCATTCTGCCCAGCTCTCTAGAGTTTGGTGTCTCTGGGGAAAAGAAGACTGCTGTTTTCCGTCTCAGCAGATTCCCAAAAGAGGGATTTCAGAGACAGTTTCTGGGATTTTTCAGGGCCCCTGAACAACACGAATGAGGGTGAGGATTTGGCCCTAGGGACCTGGCAGGCCCGCCCTGTGTCCTTTCTGTCCAGCTACCAAGGGGGTTTGTTTGAAAGCAGGCTCACTCTGAGGGTCATAATGCCCAGGGCAGCTCACATGAGTGGCCGTGGTCTCATGGGCCATGCAGCTGGTTCCCACTCTGAGGGTTGGAAACCCATCTCAACAGCCAGGATTCCTGCCATGGGGAAGGAGGAGTACTCTTGTGCTTCAGGTTCCCCCATAAGCAGGGATTTGAGCTACAGTATGAAGGAGAGATGACTGAATATGCAGGTTGAGTATATGTGATGGCTTCTGGCCACAACAGGTCCCACTTGCAGGATATGGGGCAAACTGTCTGTGTGGCTGATTAGAGGTCGTGGCTCAGGATGTGTCAGACCAAGCCTGATTGCCCATGGTGGCCGATGATATTAGGGTACCGTCGAGGGCCATGCCGCTGTATCCTCATATGGAGTTTCTGGGCAGAATCACCAGGCACTTCTTCTTTCTGTTGGGCAGGCAAATTCTGCATTTTGTTACCAGATTCCCTATCAAGAGGCCTTGGGGATGGATGAAATTGAGGATGGAATTGTAAACACAAGCTACGGTTAAATTCAGTGCGAAGCAGAAGGCAGTTCCCGTGTGCAGTGGCTGATTCGAGATATCCAGCACCTGAGTAAGGGCAGATGTCTGAAGTTAGCTCACACTGTAGTTTGTGACTATGATGACCGACTAATGGAGTGGGGGCGCAAGATGCCATGGAGGATTTCCCACACTGTGGCTTGTGGGATGCTCCAAACAGCAAGGTTTCCTTGTACTGGACAGGGGGAGTCTGGTTTGTTGGCTCCAGGATCCCCATAGTGAAAGTTTGGGTAGCAGAGATCTCTCACATGGATGCCTGGAAAGCACACCTCCATTGACCATTGCAGCTGAGGAACAAAGCATGTTCCATTGGTGGCTCTGGGGTGAAATTCCAAGCAGCCTGAGTTGACATGGAGTTCCATGCTGTTGGATCATAATGATGGTTTGTATCCAGGGAAACGTTAGAATGTTTGAGTGGTAGGGGCCATGCAGGATTCTCATCCACTGAGTCTTGGACATATCTACCAAGAGCAATGTTTTTTACTGGGGACAGGAGGGGTTCTGTTGTGTGGCTCACAGACCATATGTTGGAATATAAGTTGGTTTTGGAAAAAAGGCCTCTGGGGACAGGCGCCTGAAAATATAAGCTATGGTATCAATAAAGTCTTATGGGCATGTCAGGTTCAGTCATCTGACTCAGGGCCTTTGACGTGGATATCTGCCTGGAAATAGGTGCTCATGGTGTATCAGAATGCGCATTTGGGTCCAGAGTGTTCCTCAGAATTGAGGTGTGCTCAGGGGTTTTGCATATTGCTACTAAACTTCAGGGTTTGGGCAACAGTGAAGGGCAGAGTTTCCTTTGAGTACGTAGGCACAATCATCTGGTTTGGCTCCAGAGACCCCATCCTGGAGGGCTTCTGGTCCAGGGCTTTGGGAATTAGGGTTAATGTGAGGGCCAAGTTGATCACAGGCCCGACATGCAGGCCCGAGGGCAGCTCATAGTGTACTGAAATTACACTATCATGGAGGCGGTAGTGCAGGCTTTTCTGTCAGGTATGTGTCCAGGACAGTCACAAAAGGTAGGGGTGGCTTCATGAGGCCATGGTAAATTCTTCGTCGCTAGGGATTCTTCTCAGCTCCCAAGTGTTTTGTGTCTCTGGGAGAAAGGAAGACTGCTGTTTTCTGTCTCAGGGCACCCCCAAAAGAGGGATTAGAGACAGGTTCTTGGTCTGGTCGCCAGGAAAACACGAACGATGGTGAGAATTTGGCCCTAGGGATCTGGAAGCCCCACTCTGCGGGCTCCTGGGCCAGGTTCCGAGGGGGTTTGTTTGAAAGCAGACTCCCACTGACGATCACAATGACTGTTTGTGCCCAGGGCGGCTCCCATGAATGGCCATGGTCTCATGGGCCATGCAGCTAGTTCCCACTCTGAGGGTTAGACACCCATCCCATCAGCCAGGTTTCCTGCCATCAGAAAGGAGGACTCATTCTGTGCTTCAGGTTACACCATAGGCAGGGATTTGAGATTTGAGCTACGGTCTGGGGACAGATGCCTGAATACCCAGGTTGTGTAGAGATGATGGCTTCGGGCCATGGCAGGTCCAGCTGCAGGATATGGGGCCCACTCTCTGCGTGGCTGACTGGAGGTCGTGGCTCAGGCTGTGTCAGACAGAGTCTTAGTGCCCATGGCAGCCTATTTATTATGGTGCTGTCGAGGGTCATGCAGGTGGTTCCTCATGTGGGATTTCTGGTCAGACTCACCAGCCACTTCTTCTTTCTGTGGGGCATGCAGAATGCTGTGTTATGGCTCCAGAATTCCCTATCAAGAGGGCTTGGGGACCAGGAAGTTGAGGATGGAATTGTAAACACAAGCTATGGTTCAATTCAGTGACAAACAGAAGGCACTTCCAGTTTGCAGTGGCTGATTCGAGACATCTAGCTCCTGAATAAGGGCAGATGTCAGATGTTTGCTCATGCAGGAGATTGTGTCTATGATGACCAAGAAATGGAGCAATGGCATCAAGAAGCCATGGAGGATTTCCCACACTGGGGCTTGTGAGATGCTCCAAACAGCAAGGTCTCCTTCAACCAGACAGAGGAGTCTGGTTTGTTTGCTCCAGGGTCCCCAATATGGAAAGGTTGGGTAGCAGAGTACTCCCTCATGGATGACTGGAAAGCACACCTTCATTGACCATTGTAGTTGAGGAACATGGCAGGTTCGATCTGCTGGCCCTGGAGCCAAGTTCCAAGGGGGCTGAGTTGACATGGAGTTTCATGCTGTTGGATCACAATGCTGGTTTGTATCCAGGGAGACGTTAGAAAGTTGGGGTGGTCAGGGGCCATGCAGGATTCTCCTACACTGAGTCTTGGACACAGCTACCAAGAGCAAGGTATCTTTCTGGGAACAGCAGGGGTTCTGTTGTGTTTCTCAGGGACCACATGTTGGAATATAAGTTGGTATTAGAGAACAGGCCTCTCAGGATGGGCGCCTGAAAACCTAAGCTAGGGTCAATGAAGTCCTTGGTGTATGTCAGATTCAAACTTCTACTCAGGGCTTTTGACTTGAATGTCTGCCTGGAGACAAGTGCTCATTGTGTGTCAGAATGTGCATTTGGTTCCAGAGCTTTCTTTGAATTTGAGGTGGGCTCAGGGGCTTTGTACTTTGCTCCTAATCTTCAGGGTTTGGGCAACAGTGAAAGGCAGAGTTTCCTTTGGGAGGGTAGTCACAGTCTTCTGGTGTGGCACCAGAGGCCCAAGTCTGGATGGCATGAGGGCAGGATTTTGGAGACAGAAATCTGCCAATGCGAACTAGGGTTAGGGTCAGGCCCGAGGTGATCACAGCCCTGATCTGTAGGATCTGAGGGCAGCTCATTGTGTAGTGAAATTAAGGTATCATGGAGGCGGTGGGTAGACTTTTCTGTCTGGATTGTGTGTCCAGAACGGTGGCCAAATGTAGGGATGGCTTCATGGGGCCATGGAACATTCTTCATCTCTGGGGTTTCTGCCCAGCTCCCAAGAGTTTGTGTCTCTGGGGGAAGGGAAGACTGCTGTTTTCCGTCTCAATGGATCCCCACTAGAGCGATTCCAGAGACAGTTTCTGGGTCTCAGCGCCAGAAAACACCACCAAGTGTGAAGATTTGCCTCTAGGCACCTGGAAGGCCCACTCTGCCGGCTCCTGGTCCAGCTACCATGGGGGTTTGTTGGAAACAGGCTCATGCTGAGGATCACAAAGCCTGTTTGTGCCCAGGGCGGCTCCCATGTGTGGTCGTGGTCTCATGTCCATGCAGCTGGTTCCCACTCTGAGGGTGAAACACCCATCTCACCAGCCAGATTTCCTGCCATTATGAAGGAGGTGTACCCTTGTTCTTCAGGTTCCCTCATAGGGTAGGATTTGAGCTAAGTGCTAGGCACAGATGCCTGAATATCCAGGTTGAGTAGAGATGACGGCTTTGGGCCACAACAAGTCCCATCTGTAGTATATGGGACCCACTGTCTGGGTGGCTGACTAAAGATCGTGGTGCAGGCTGTGTCAGACAGAGCCTTAGTTCCCATGGTGGCCTATGACATTAGGGTGTCGTCAAGGGCCCTGCAGGTGGATCCTCATGTGGGGTTACTGGGCAGACTTACCAGGCTATTCTTCTTTCTTGTGGCAGGCAGAATGCTGCGTTGTGGCTACAGAATTTCCTATCAAGAGTGTTTGTGGACCAGGAGCATGAGGATGGAATGGTAAACACACGCTAATGTTAAATTCAGTGCCAAGCGAAAAACAGTTCCAATGTGCAGTGGCTGATTGGAGATATCCAACACCTGAGTAAGGGCGGATGTCAGATGTTTGCTCACACTGGAGTTTTTGTCTATGATGACCAACAAATGGAGGGGTGGCGTCAAGAGGCAATGGAGGATTTACCACGCTAGGGCTTCTGAGATGATCCAAACAGCAAGGTTTCCTTCTACCAGACAGGGGGAGTCTGTTTTTTTTTTCTCCAGGGTCCCCCATGAGGGAACTTTGTGTAGCAGAGCACTCCCTCATGGATTCCTGGAAAGCACACCTGCATTGACCATTGCAGCTGAGGAACATGGCAGGTTTGTTGTGGTGGCTATGGGGTGTAGTTCCAAGGCCTTGAGTTGACATGGAGTCTCATGTAAATTGGGCACAATGCTGGTTTGTTACCAGGGAGATCTTAGAATGTGCTGCTGGCTAAGGGGCCATGCAGAGTTCATCTACCCTGACAGTTTGACACAGGTCCAAGAGCAAGTCTTTCTTCTGGGGACACTAGATGTTCTTTTGTGGGGCTCAGGGATGACATGTTTTATCATAGGTTGGTATTCCAGAACAGGTCACTGAGGACAGGTGCCTGAAAACCTCATCTAGGGTTCCAATGAGGTCCTAGGGACATGTCAGTGTAAAACTTCTGACTCAGGACCATTGACATGGCTTCCTGCCTGGATGTAGGTGATGAGGGTGTATTAGACTGGGCATTGCATTCAGAGGGTTCACCAATATGCTGATTGGCTCAGGGGCCTTACAGGTTTCTCCTAATCTGGAGGGGTTGGGCAATTGTGACCGTCAGAGCTTCCATGGGGATGGCAGGCACAGTCCTCTGGTGTGGCTCCAGAGACACCATCCTGGAGGGCAGGTGAGCCATGGTTTTGGGAATGAAGTCTTCAAACACAAATTCCGGTTAGGGTTAGTGGCACGGTGATCACAGGCCCAATGCATAGACCTTGAGGGCAGCTTGTGAGGAATTGTTATTAGGGTGACTCAAAGGCGGTAGCACAGGCTTTTCTATCTGAATTGTGTGTCCAGGATGGCCTCGGAATACAGGTGTGATCTCATGGGTCCATGGGATATCATGACAGGGTTGCCCACTCTCTCCACTCTTATTCAACATAGTATTTGAAGTCCTAGCAACAGCAATCAGACAACAAGGAGAAATAAAATGTATCCAAATTGGCAATGAAGAAGTCAAACTCTCTCTTCACAGATGACATACTTTATATGGAAAACCCAAAAGAATCCACCCCAAAACTACTAGAACGCATACAGCACTTCAATAATGTGGGAGGATACAAAATCTTTGTACAAAAATCAGTGGTTTTCTTATCCTTTAACAATGAAAATACAGAAAGGGAAATTAGAGAATCAATTCCATTTACTACAGCTCCAAAACCATAAGATACCTGGGAATAATCCAAACCAAAGTGATAAGCAATCTATACTCAGGGAACTACAGAACACTCATGAAATAAATGGAAGAAAACCATAAAGATGGAAGACCATTCCATACTCGTGGATCAGAAGAATAAACAGTCTTTAAAAGTCTATACAACCTAGAGAAATCTATCCTTTTAATGCCATTCTGATCAAAATTCCTCCGGTATTTTTCAAAGAGCTGGAGCAAACAGAAGCCTAAAATTGGTGTGGAATCAGAGGAGATCCCGTATTGCTAAGGAAATGGCAAAAAGGAAAGAACAAAACTGGGTGCACCCTGTTGCCTGGTTTCAAGGGTTACTACAAAGCTGTGACCACCAAGACAGCAGGGGACTGGCATAAAAACAGGCCATTAGACCAGTGTAACAGAGTAGAGAGCTCAGATATGGACCATCAATCTATAGTCAAATAATTTTCAAGAAAGCAGGAAAAAATATACAAAGGAAAAAAAACGTCTTTTCAATAAATGCTGCTGAGAAAATTGGGACAGCTTTGTGTAGATGAATGAAACTAGACCATTCTCTGACACCATACACAAAGAGAAACTCGAAATGGATAAAAGACCTCAACCTGAGGCAGGAATCCATCAGAATCTTGGAGGAGAAAATAGGCAGAAACCTCTTCAACATTGGCCATAGCAACTTCTTTCAAAATGTGTCTCCAAAGGCAAAGGAAAAAAATGTGAAGATGAACGTTTGGGACTTCATAAAGATCAAAAGCTTCTACACAGCAAAGGAAACAGTCAACAAAACAATGAGGCAACCCACGGAATTCGAGTAGATATTTGCAAATGACAGTACTGACAAAACCTTTTATCCAGGATCTATAAAGAATTCCTGAAACTCAACACACACAACACAGATAATCCTATTAAAAAATGGGCAGAAGATACAAAGAGACATTTCTCCAATGAAGACATACAAATGGCTATCAGACACATTAAAAAATGTTTGTCATCACTAGCCATCAGGGAGATGCAAACTAAAACCACATTGAGATATCACCTTACACCAGTTAGAATGGCCTTAGAAAGATAGGAATCAACATGTGTTGGAGAGGATGTAGAGAAAGGGGAACCCTCTTACACTGATGGTGGGAAAGCAAGTCGGTGCAGCCACTCTGGAGAACAGTGTGGAGATTACTCAAGAAATTAAAAATAGAACTTCCCTAAGACCCTGCAATTGCACTACTGGGTATTTACCCCCAAAGAAACAGATGGAGTGAAAAGAAGGGCCATCTCTACCCCCAAATTTATAGAAGCAATGTCCATGGTCGTCAAAGAGTGGATAGAACCAAGATGCCCTTCAATGGATGATTGGATAAGGAATATGTGGTCCATATACACTACAGAGTATTAGGCCTCCATCAGAAAGGATGAATACCTAACATATGTAGCTACATGAATGAGACTGGAAAAGATTCTGCTGAGTGAAATAAGTTAAATAAATCAAGCAGAGAGAATCAATTATCATAAGGTTCCACTTATGTATGGAGCATAACAAATAGCATGGAGGACAAGGGGAGTTAGAGAGGAAAAGGGAGTTTGGGGAAATTGGAAGGGGAGGTGAACCATGAGAGACTATGGACTCTGAAAAACAATCTTAGGGTTTTGAAGTGGCGGGGGTGTGGGAGGTTGGTACCAGGTGGTGGGCATTATAGAGAGCACAAATTGCATGGAGCACTGGGTGTGGTGAAAAAATAATAAGTACTTTTTTTCTGAAAATAAATCAATTGGAAAAGAAAAAAAAAAGCAAATGGGGGCATCACATTTCCGGACTTTAAGCTTTACTACAAAGCTATGATAACCAAGACAGCATGGTACTGGCAAAAAAATAGACATATAGACCAGTGGAACAGAGTAGAGAGCCCTGATATGGACCCTCAACTCTATGGTCAAATAATCTTAGACAAAACAGGAAAAAATATACAGTGGAAAAAAGACAGTCTCTTCCATAAATGGTGCAGAGAAAACTGGGCAACTATACGTAGAAGAATGAAACTGGACCATTGTCTTACACCGCACACAAAGATAAACTCAAAATGGATAAAAGACCTCAATGTGAGACAAAATCCATCAGAATCATAGAGGAGAATATAAGCAGTAATCTCTTCGATGTCAGCCACAGCAACTTCTTTCAAGATATGTCTCCAAAGGGAAAGGAAACAAAAGCCAAAATAAACTTCTGGGACTTCGTCAAAATCTAAACCTTCTGCATAGCAAAGGAAACAGTCAACAAAACAAAGAGCAACCCAAGGATTGCGAGAAGATACTTGCAAATGACAGGACAGACAAATGGTTGATATCCAGGACCTATAAAGAACTCCTCAAACTCAACACACACAAAACAGACAATCATATTTTAAAAATGGGCAGAAGATATGAAGAGACACTTCTCCAATGAAGACATACAAATGGCTATCAGACACATGAAAAAAAAAAAGGTTCATCATCATTAGCCATCAGACTGATGCACATTAAAACCGCATTGAGATACCACCTTACACCAGTTAGAACAGCCAAAATAAGCAAGACAGGAAACAACATGTGTTGGGGAGGATGTGGAGAAAGGGAAACCCTCTTACACTGTTGGTGGGGATGCAAGTTGGTGCAGCTACTTTGGAAAACAGTGTGGAGATTCCTCAAGAAATTAAAAACAGAGCTATCCTATGACCCTGCATTGCACTACTGGGTATTTACCCCAAAGATACAGATGGAGTGAAACGAAGGGTCATCTGTACCCCAATGTTTATAGCAGCAATGGCAATGGTCAACAAACTGTGGAAAAAACGAAGATGAACTTCAAAAGATGAATGGATAAGGAAGATGTAGTCCATATACACAATGGAGTATTATGCCTCCATCAGAAAGGTTGAATACCCAAATTTTGCAGCAACATGGACAGGACTGGAAGAGATTATGCTTAGTGGAATAAGATAAGCAGACAGAGTCAGTTATCATATTGTTTTACTTAAGTGTGGAGCATAAACAATACCATGGAGGACAAGGGGAGATGGAGAGGAGAAGGGAGTTGAGGGAAACTGGAAGCGGAGGTGAACCATGAGAGACTATGGACTCTGTAAAAGAATCTGAGGTCTTTGCATGGGTTGGGTGGGAGTTTGGGGGAACCAAGTGGTGCTTTTTAGAGATGGTATGGAGTGCATGGAACACTGGGAGTTGTACTAAAACATTGAATATGGTTACACTGAAAATAATTTAAAAAATTAAACAGTTGTATGCCAATATGCTAAGCAAACTTTGTGAAATAGATGCATTTTTAGAAAAGTATAATCCCAAAATTGAACCGGGAAGAAATTCACAACATAAATAGACTTTTACCCAGTAACAAGATTGAAGCAGTGTTCAAAAACCTCCCAATACACAAGAGCCCAGGACTTGATGGATTCACAGGAGAAATCTACCAGACTTTAATAGAAGAAATAACATGTCTTCTCCTGAAGCTCGTTCCAAAAATTAAGCAGAAAGAAAACTTCCAGACCCTTTTTATGAAGGCAGCATTACCCTGCTCCACAAACCAGGCAAAGACCTCACCAAAAGGAAAATTTCAGACCAATATCACTGATGAATATGGATACTAAGATTCTCAACAAGATCCTAGCTCACAGGATCCAACAGTACATTCAAAAGATGATCCACCATGACCAGGTGGGATCTATCCCTGGGTTGCAAGGATGGTTCAGCATTCACAAATCAATCAATGTCATAGAACAAATTATGAAGCATGGAGAGGAGAACCACATGGTCCTCTCCATTGAAGAAGAAAAAGCATTATACAAAATCCAGCATCCGGTCCTGATTAAAATGCTTCAAATTATAGGGATAGAGGGAACATTAGTCAACTTCATAAAATGTCTATGAAAAACCCACAGTGAATATTATCCTCAATGGGTAATAGCTGACAGGCTTCCCTTTGAGATCAGGAACATGACAAGGATGCCCACTCTCACCACTCTTGTTCTACAAACTATTTGAAATCCTAGCAACAGCAATCAGACAACAATGAGAAATAAAAGGTATCCAAATTGGTAATGAAGAAGTCAAACACTCTCTCCTCACAGATGACATAATTTATATGGAAAACTCAAAACACCCCACCTCCAAACTACCAGAACTCATACAGCAACTCAATAATGTGGCAGGATACAAAATCATTGTACAGAAATCAGTGGCCTTCTTCTACATTATCAATGAAAATACAGAAAGGGACATTAGAGAATCAATTCCATTTACTACAGCACTGAAACCATAAGATACCTGGGAATAAACCATACCAAAGAAGTAAAGGATTTTTCTTGAGGAACTACAGAACACTCATGAAAAAAATTGAAGAAAACAAAAAAGACAGAAGACCATTCCATGCTCAAGGATCAGAAGAATAAACATTGGTAAAATGGATAAAAGACCTCAATGTAGGACAGGAATCCATCAGAACCCTAGAGGAGAACATTGGCAGTAATCTCTTCTATATCAGCCACAGCAACTTATTTCAAGATATGTCTCCAAAGGCAAAGGAAACAAAAGCCAAAATAAACTTTTGGGACTTCATCAAAATCAAAAGCCTCTGCACAGCAAAGGAAAAAGTCAAAAAAACAAAGATGCAACCCATGGAATGTGATAAGATATTTGCAAATAACAGTACAGACAAAAGGTTGATATCCAGGATCTATAATGAACTCCTCAAACTCAACACATAGGAAATAGGCAAACATATCAAAAAATGGGCAGAAGATATGAACAGACAATTCTCTAATGAAGACATACAAATGGCAATCAGACACATGAAAAAATGTACATCATCACTAGCCCTCAGGGTGATTCAAAATAAAACCACAGTGAGATATCACCTTACACCAGTTAGAATTGCAAAAGTTAACAAAACAAGAAACAACATGTGTTGGAGAGGATGTGGAGAAAGGGGAACCCTTTTACACTGTTGGTGGGATTGCAAGTTGGTGCAGCCTCTTTGGAGAACAGTGTGGAGATTCCTCAAGAAATTAAAAACAGAACTTCCCTATGACCCTGCAATTGCACTCCTGGGTATTTACCCCAAAGATACAGATGTCGTGAAAAGAAGGGCCATCTGTACCCTAATGTTTATAGCAGCAATGTCCATGGTCGCCAAACTATGAAAGAACCAAGATGCCCTTCAACGGACGAATGGATAAGGAAGATGTGGTCCATATACACTATGGAGTATTATGCCTCCATCAGAAAGGATGAATACCCAACTTTTGTAGCAGCATGGACGGGACTGGAAGAGATTTTGCTGAATGAAGAAAGGCAGAGAGAATCAATTATCATATGGTTTCACTTATTTGTGGAGCATAACAAATATCATGGAGAACAAGGGGTCTTAGAGAGGAGAAGGGAGTTTGGGGGAATTGGAAGGGGAGGTGAATCATGAGAGACTATGGACTCTGAAAAACAACCTAGGGGTTTGAAGTGGCGGGGGGGTGGGATCTTGGGGTACCAGGTGGTGGGTATTATAGAGGGCACAGATTGCATGGAGCACTGGGTTGGTGAAAAAAATAATGAATACTGTTTTTCTGAAAATAAAGAAATTTATTTAATTAAAAAAAAACATTGTTAAAATGTTATACTGGAGACAAGATGGCGGAGAAGTAGGAGGAGGCTCCCTTTCAACCTGAACCCTACTTCTATTGAACTCCACTCACCGACAAAATCAGCCTGAGACCCGAATTATACACATCTGGATCTCTACCAGAGCAGAAAACGCCAGTGGGCAGGTAAAGCAGAGTGGGAAAGTCGGACTGATATCGGAAGATAAACAAAAGTGGGAGGGTGCTACCAGAGGTGACCCACTGGAAAGTAATATCCCAATACGAGAGTGCCCTGCGTCTGGGGACCAGCATTATCTCAGAAGTATGGTAGAAAGCACTCAAGAAGAGCAAGGGATCACTGGGAAGAAATTGCAGGAATCGGGGTGTTAGGGTCAGGGGCTTAAGTCCCCAGACCCAGGACAACCACCCCTGGTGCAGAGCCAGAAAGAGTGCGGCAGAGAAACCAGGTCTTGGTCCCTGAACCACCAGCAAGCTCGCCTGAGAGCGTGTGGCTCCCAGCTCCCATGAGGGGCTGGGAGCCTCGCCAGCCAACAGAAGCACAGCTTTTTTGCAGTCCCCATGCAAGTGCCCTGCCATGCCATCAGAGTCCGAGTCATGCCCTGCGCCCTCCAGAGAGAGAGGTGGCACAGGCACCAGCCTGGTGCTCTCGGACCTGGAAATACCAGGCACTCCCAGCTAGTGCCAGGGGGAAAATCTCAGTTTGCGATTGCTGCTTGGAACTTCTCTGGCAGTCTGGAGCTGCCCAGACAGCGGCCACTGCTGTGGTTTTGGTACAAGCAAAAAATCTTGAGTCCCCAGGGACCGCGACTGGGAACCTGCTCTGCCAGTGTTGAAGGGGGATTTTATTTGGGCTCTTCGGACAGATTGAGGCTTCTCTCTGAGACGAAGGACAGGGTACAGTTTGCTTTCCTCTAAACCTACAAAAACCATCAAAAGCCCTCAAGGCAAGAGAAAAACAAAAGTGAACAAATATAAAAACCTCCAGAGAACAAAAGCCTGAAAAAAACAGTTTCCTAAGAGCACACCCCCTTGAGGGTGGGAGGACTTAACTCAGAGAACATCATTGACTGAAATCCCACGTGGCAGGCCCCTCCCCCAGAAAACCAACCGGGAAAGGAAAAAAAAAAAAAAAGACAACAAGAGATCAACCACCACTACTTCATAGGACAATTTTTATTATTAATTTGTTCCCACTATCCTGGCTCATTTTATTAAAGATAATTTTTTATTATTATATAGAAAAATTTTTAACCTATTTACCGTCACAGTGAGATGTCCAGTACATCAAATTCCATAATAACCTTCTAACCTGAACTTTTTGATACATACACCTGTGTTTTCCTTTTGCATTTCTGTTTTTTAAATTTATTTTTTTTAATTTTAGTTTAGTTTAGTCTAGTTTATTCCTTTTTTTAATTTTTATTTTCTAATATTCATATAGAATTAAACTTCAAGGTAATCCCCTTTTCCCAATCAAAGCCACCCCTATAGGTAAAACAATTCCTAATCCCCATTTATCTTAGGAAAGTGGAGTCTTTAACAAATACATCAAGATACATCCGGAAAAAAAAAAACAAAAAAACAAAAAACAAAAAACCTTCCTCACCCACACTGAGAATTTACAACCACTCTACAATCTTTTTCTTCCACCAGTATTTCTGTGTTGTTTTTTATTTATATATTTGACAGAGAGAGATCACAAGTAGGCAGAGAGGCAGGCAGAGAGAGAGAGAGAGAGAGGAAGCAGGCTCCCTGCTGAGCAGAGAGCCCGATGTGGGACTTGATCCCAGGACCCTGAGATCATGACCTGAGCCGAAGGCAGCGGCTTAACCCACTGAGCCACCCAGGCGCCCCTATTTCTGTGTTTTTGTGTTTGTCCTAATAGTATATAAATCTTACACTCGGGGTTCTTTCTGATGAGGTTATTCCTTTATTTGCATTTATATATGCAAATATATATATATATATATATATATATATATATATATATATAATTTTCTCTTCTCATATACTTTTATCAGTCTTTTTGTTTGTCTGTTTTTGTTTGTAAACTTCATAAATCTTACCTTGGAACCCATTTGGGCTGAACCTTCTCTTTTATCTCACCTTTCATTCTTGTCTCTCTCCCTCTCTCTTTTTTTTCTTTTTTTTAACCTCAGGTGTCCCAACAAATGAGGGATTCCAGAGTAGAACCCTGGGGAGGGGCGACTGGACAATCAGAAATCTGATTAAAAATTGGGGCCTAGGGACATGTCAAGCCCATTATGACACCTAATGGTCCAGCCACTGAGAGGACTTACTAGAGGACAGGAATCATGCTGAGGGTCACAATGCGTGTGTATGCCCTCGTCGCACTCAAGAATGGGCGGGGCCTCAGGGTGAATGCTGGTTTCTCCTACACTGAACTTTGGACAACATGCCAACCACAAGGGTTCTTGCCATGGGTAAGGTGAAGTTCTGATTTCTGCATCACACTCACCCCTGGGCAGTGATTGGAGATAAGGTCTCGGTTCTGTAGCCTGAAACCTGAGGTAGGGAAGAGGTGATGACCTAAGGCCATGGAGGGTTTTATGTGCTCAGTGTGCGGTCACCTTTCTGGGTGTTGGTCAGGAGGTCTGGGCTCAGGTTGTGTTCGACAGTGCATTAGTGCCCAGGTTAGACTATATAATTTGGGTAAAGTCGAGTGCTGTGTAGGTTGATCCTCATTTATGGTGCCTGGGCAGCTCATGAGGCAATAATTTTTTTTTCTATAGGGCAGGCAGTGTGCTGCATTGTGGGTCCGGAATTGCCAAACTTGAGGGCTTCGGGGCCAGGAGTGTGAGGACGGAAGTCTGAGAAGACAAGCCAGACTTGGGTTTCAGGGCGAGGGCACGGCAGGTACCCTCTGCAGATCTGAACCAATATCTCATGCATCTGAAGTCAGGGCAAGGATCAGACATTGGCAAAGGTTGGAGTTTCTCTGCATGACGGCCGCTTCATGAAGAGAGCGGAATCTCGAGGCCATTGAGGTTTTCCCACGTTGGGAGTTGTGGGATGCCCCCTTCAAGGATTCCTTCTGCGGGACAATTGAGACCTGTTGGACAGCTCCAGGACATCCCATACGGAATGACTCCAGAGCACCGTTCGCGGATGGATGCCTGGGAAGCCCGCCTCGCATTCCAATTGTCTCCTAGCAACAAGACAGTTTAGATCTGATGGCTCTGCTGGAGCAACCTCGGTGGCTGAGTTGAAATGGACTTTCCTGAGGATGTGCCCTAATGTGTTTTTGTGTCTATGAGGGCCTTGGAATGGGGCGGTGGTACCGGCAACCTGAAGTACTTTCCTAAGCTTTGGACATGGCTCCCATGCACAGGTTTCCTTGTGGAGACGAGATGAGTTCTGATGGGTGCCTCAGGAAAACCCCTATGCTCGTATTGGAATCAGGCTTTTGAGGACACATGCCTGTAACCCATAGCAATGGATCTTATTATGGCCTAGGATCCTGTCTGGTTCAATCTTCTTCTCTGGGGATATCCATCAATGATATGAGTGGAGGTCGATTATCAGCTGGTGTCAGACACCCCTTGTTTGTTCCGGGTGACCCACACTATTGGGATGGCCTAAGGGTCGTTGGAGGTTTCTCCTAATTTGTACGATTTTGGACCATGGAATGGGCAGAATAACCATGGATTGGTAGGCACAGTCCTAATGTGTGGCTACAGGGGCCCAGCCTGGAGGGTGTGTGGCCCAAGACGTTGAGGACAGGAGTCTGAAAACACAAACTCAGCTTAGGTTTGCGACGTAGGTATGGCAGGCCCGATCTACAAACCATGAGAAGAACTCTACAGGATATGAAGAAAGTGCGAGTCTGTGGCGATTGCTCAGGCTTTTGTCTCTGGATTTTGTATCAGTGATGGCCGTGGAATGTCGGGGAGGCCTCATGGGCCATGGACGAATCTTCCTCTCTGAGGATTTGGCCCGATTCCCAATTGCTTTTCGTCAATCTGTGGGATGGGAGGACTCATTTCAGTTTTGTTACCTCAGGTGTCCCACCAAAAGAGGAATTCCAAAGCCAAGCCGTGGGGAAGACTGAAGGGACAACCCGAACTATGGTTAAAAATTGGGGCCTAGGGGCATGGCAAGCCCAATATGCTATCTCTTCATCCAGCCACTGAGTGACCTTACTTGAGGACTGGGCTCAGCCTGAGCGTCACAATGTGTGTTTGTGACCAATGTGGCCCGCCAGCATGGGCGGGGCCTCATGGGCCACACTGGTTTCAACTACACTGAACGTTGGACAACATGCCAAGCCCCAGAGGACAATGTTTTTTTATCTGGAGTGCAGGCAGAGTGCTGCATTGTAGTTATGGATTGCCAAACTGGAGGGCTTGTGGGCCAGTAGTCTGACGACAAAAGTCTGAGAACACAAGCTAGGCTTAGGTTTCTGGGTGAGGCCATGGCACGCACAATCTACAGACCTGAATCGAGATCTCGTGCATCTGAAGTCAGGGCGAGGATCAGACGATCGCTCAGGTTGGAGTTTCTGTCCCTGATGGCCCCTTCATGAATGGGGGGGGCATCTCGAGGCCATGGGGGTTTTCCCATGATGGGAGTTGTGAGAAGCTCCAAACTGCAGAGAGTCTTTGGCAGGACAATTGAGACCTGTTGTTTGGCTCCAGGCCAAAGATTCTGAGCAGGGTTCTAAGGATGGATGGCTGGGTAGCCCACCTCGCATTCCAATTGTCTCCTAGCAACAAGACAGGTTAGATCTCCTGCATCTGTGGGGAGCTACCGAGGATGCTGAGTTGAAATGCACACCCCTGGGGATGGGTCCGAATGTGCTTTTGTGTCTATGGAGACCTTGGAATGAAGCGGTGGCACTGGGGCCCTAAAGGGTTCTCCTAAACAGAGGCTTTGACACAGCTCCAACGTGCAAGTTTCCCATGTGTAGATGAGATGTTTTCTGATGGGTGAATCAAGAAACAGCTATATGCTGCTTTTGAAATCCAGGCCTCTGAGGAGAGATGACTGGAAACCAAAGCAATGGATCTGATTAGTGCCTAGGGGCCTGTTCTTTCCTTTTTACCTCTGAGGACATCTCTCTATGGGTTTGAGTGCAGGTAGGGGCTCATTTGGGCTCAGATTGCCCCTGTTTTTCCTGGGAAGCCACCACTATTGAGATATAACAGGGACTTTGGAGGTTTAACCTATTAGAAGGGTTGTGGCCATTGGAATGGGCACACACAATTCCCTTGGAGAGGGCAAGTACAGTCCTCAGGTTTGGCTCCAGGGGCCCGAGCCTGTAGGTTGTGTAGCCCAGGGCTGTTTGGACAGTTGTCTGAAAACACAAACTCAGCTTATGTTTCGGGTCATAGGTATGGCAGAACTGATCTACAGACCATGAGGAGAACTCTTCGGGTTGAAAGAAGGGCGAGTGTGAGGCTCCTGCTCAAGTTTTTGTCTCGGGATATCGTGTCACTCATGGTCGTGGAATTTCTGGGTGACTTCATGGAAAATGGACGAGTTTTACTCTCTGGTGGTTTGGCCCCGTCCAAAGAGTTTGGGTTCATTCTGTGGGCTGGAAGAAGTCCGTTTTATTTTGTTGTTGTTGTTGTTGTTGTTTTCTTTTTTAACCTCAGGTGTCCCACCAAATGAGGGATTCCGGAGTAGAGACCTGGGGGGGGGCGACTGGACAGTCAGAAATCTGGTTAAAAATTGGGCCCGAGTGACATTTCAAGCCCATTATGACATCTAAAGGTCCAGCCACTGAGAGGACTTACTAAAGGACAGGACTCATGCTGAGGGTCTCAATGCGTGTGTATGCCCTCCTCGCACTCAAGAATGGGCGGGGCCTCAGGGTTTCTCCTACACTGATCGTTGGACAACTTGCCAACCACAAGGGTTCTTGCCATGGGTAAGGAGGAGTACTGATTTCTGCATCAGACTCACCCCTGGGCAGTGATTGGAGATAAGGTCTCGGTTCTGAAGCCTGAAAACTGAGGTAGGGAAGAGATGATGACCTAAGGCCATGGCGGGTTTTATGTGCTCAGTGTGCAGTCATCTTTCTGGGTGTTGGTCAGGAGTTCCGGGCTCAGGTTGTGTTCGACAGTGCATTAGTGCCCAGGTTAGACTATATAATTTGGGTAAAGTCGAGTGCTGTGTAGGTTTACCCTCATTTAAGGTGCCTGGGCAGCTCATGAGGCAATAATTTTTTTTCTAGAGGGCAGGCAGAGTGTTGCATTGTGGGTCCGGAATTGCCAAACTTGAGGGCTTTGGGGCCAGGAGTGTGAGGACGGAAGTCTGAGAAGACAAGCTAGACTTGGGTTTCAGGGCAAAGGCACGGCAGGTACCCCCTGCAGATCTGAACCAATATCACATGCATCTGAAGTCAGGGCGAGGATCAGACGTTGGCTCAGGTTGGAGTTTCTGAGCATGACGGCCGCTTCATGAAGGGAGCGGAATCTCGAGGCCATTGAGGTTTTCCCACGTTGGGAGTTGTGGGATGCCCCCTTCAAGGATTCCTTCTGCGGGACAATTGAGACCTGTTGGACAGCTCCAGGACATCCCATATGGAATGAATCCAGAGCACCTTTCGGGGATGGATGCCTGGGAAGCCCGCCTCGCATTCCAATTGTCTCCTAGCAACAAGACAGTTTAGAACTGATGGCTCTGCGGGAGCAACCTGGGTGGCTGAGTTGAAATGGACTTTCCTGAGGATGTGCCCTAATGTGTTTTTGTGTCCATGAGGGCCTTGGAATGGGGCGGTGGCACCGGGACCCTGAAGTACTCTCCTAAGCTTTGGACATGGCTCCCATGCACAGGTTTCCTTGTGGAGACGAGATGAGTTCTGATGGGTGCCTCAGGAAAACCCCTATGCTCGTATTGGAATCAGGCTTTTGAGGACACATGCCTGTAACCCAAAGCAATGGATCCTATTATGGCCTTGGGTCCTGTCTGGTTCAATCCACTTTTCTGGGTACATCCATCTATGGTATGAGTGGAGGTCGATTATCAGCTGGTGTCAGACCCCCTTGTTTGTTCCGGGCGACCCACACTATTGGGATGGCCTCAGGGTCGTTGGAGGTTTCTCCTAATTTGTACGATTTTGGACCATGGAATGGGCAGAATTCCCATGGATTGGTAGGCACAGTCCTAATGTGTGGCTTCAGGCGCCCAGCCTGGAGGGTGTGTGGACCAAGACTTTGAGGACAGAAGTCTGAAAACACAAACTCAGCTTAGGTTTGGGGACATAGTTATGGCAGGCCCGATCGACAAACCATGAGAAGAACTCTTCAGGATATGAAGAAAGTGCGAGTCTGAGGCGCTTGCTCAGGCTTTTGTCTCTGGATTTTGTATCAGCGATGGCCGTGGAATGTCGGGCAGGCCTCATGGGCCATGGACGAATCTTCCTCTCTGAGGATTTGGCCCGATTCCCAATTGCTTTTCGTCATTCTGTGGGATGGGAGGTCTCCTTTCAGGTTTGTTACCTCAGGTGTCCCACCAAAAGAGGAATTCCAAATCCAAGTCGTGGGGAAGACTGAAGGGACATCCCGAAATATGGTTAAAAGTTGGGGCCTAGGGGCATGGCAAGCCCAATAGCTATCTCTTCATCCAGCCATTGAGTGGCCTTACTTGAGGACTGTGCTCAGCCTGAGGGTCACAATGTGTGTTTGTGACCAATGTGGCCCGCGAGCATGGGCGGGGCCTCATGGGCCACACTGGTTTCAACGACACTGAACGTTGGACAACATGCCAACCACAAGGTTTCTTGCCATGGGGAAGGAGTTCTGATTTCTGCATCACCTTCAACCTTGTGCAGCGATTGGAGATAAGGTCTAGGTTCTGAAACCTGAAAACCGAGGTTGGGAGAGATGACGACCTAAGGCCATGGCGGCTCGATGTGCTCAGTGTGCGGCCAGCTGTCTGGGAGGGGCCAGGGGGTCCAGGCTCAGGCTATGTCAGAAAGGGCATTAGTGCCCTGGTCAGCCTATGTATTTGGGGTACAGCCAAGGTCGGTGCAGGTTGATCCTCATTTGGGGTTACTGGGTATCCCCATAGGACAATGTTTTTCTTCTGGAGGGCAGGCAGAGTGCTGCATTGTAGTTCTGGATTGCCAAATGGAGGGCTTGTGGGCCAGTAGTCTGACGACAAATGTCTGAGAACACAAGCTAGGCTTAGGTTTTTGGGTGAGGCCATGGCAGGCACAATCTACAGACCTGAATCGAGATCTCGTGCATCTGAAGTCAGGGCGAGGATCAGACGATCGCTCAGGTTGGAGTTTCTGTCCCTGATGGCCCCTTCATGAATGGGGGGGGGGGCATCACGAGGCCATGGGTGTTTTCCCACTATGGGAGTTGTGAGAAGCTCCAAACTGCAGTGAGTCTTCTGCAGGACAATTGAGACCTGTTGTTTGGCTCCAGGGCAATGATTCTGAGCAGGGTTCTAAGGATGGATGGCTGGGTAGCCCACCTCGCATTCCAATTGTCTCCTAGCAACAAGACAGATTAGATCTCCTGGATCTGTGGTCAGCTACCGAGGATGCTGAGTTGAAATGGACACCCCTGGGAATTGGTCCTAATGTGCTTTTGTGTCTATGGAGACCTTGGAATGAAGCGTTGGCACTGGGGCCCTAAAGGATTCTCCTAAACAGAGGCTTTGACACAGCTCCAACGTGCAAGTTTCCCATGTGTAGATGAGATGTTTTCTGATGGGTGAATCAAGAAACAGCTATATGCTGCTTTTGAAATCCAGGCCTCTGAGGAGAGATGCCTGGAAACCAAAGAAATGGATCTGATTAGTGCCTAGGGGCCTGTTCTTTCCTTTTTACATCTGGGGACATCTGTCTATGGGTCTGAGTGCAGGTAGGTGCTCAGTTGGGCTCAGATTGCCCCTGTCTTTCCTGGGAAGCCACCACTATTGAGATATAACAGGGACTTTGGAGGTTTATCCTATTAGAAGGGTTGTGGCCATTGGAATGGGAACACACAATTCCCTTGGAGAGGGCAAGTACAGTCCTCAGGTTTGGCTCCAGGGTTCTGAGCCTGTAGGTTGTGTAGGCCAGGGCTGTTTGGACAGTTGTCTGAAAATTAACTCAGCTTAGGTTTGGGGACGTAGGTATGGCAGGCCCGATCTACAAACCATGGGAAGAACTCTTCAGGATATGAAGAAAGTGCGAGACTGAGGCGCTTGCTCAGGCTTTTGTGTCTGGATTTTTTATCAGCGATGGCCGTGGAATGTCGGGGAGGCCTCATGGGCCATGGACGAATCTTCCTCTCTGAGGTTTTGGCCCGATTCCCAATTGCTTTTCGTCAATCTGTGGGATGGGAGGACTCATTTCAGGTTTGTTACCTCAGGTGTCCCACCAAAAGAGGAATTCCAAAGCAAAGCCGTGGGGAAGACTGAAGGGACATCCCGAAATATGGTTACAAATTGGGGCCTAGGGGCATGGCAAGCCCAATTTGCTATCTCTTTATCCAGCCACTGAGTGGCCTTACTTGAAAACTGGGCTCAGCCTGAGGGTCACAATGTGTGTTTGTGACCAATGTGGCCCGCGAGCATGGGCGGGGCCACATGGGCCACACTGGTTTCAACCACACTGAACGTTAGACAACATGCCAACCACAAGGTTTCTTGCCATGGGAAAGGAGTTCTGATTTCTGCATCACCTTCAACCTTTGGCAGTTATTGGAGATAAGGTCTAGGTTCTGAAACCTGGAAACCGAGGTTGGGAAGAGATGACGACCTAAGGCCACGGAGGCTCGATGTGCTCAGTGTGCGGCCAGCTGTCTGGGACGGGCCAGGGAGTCCAGGCTCAGGCTGTGTCAGAAAGGGCATTAGTGCCCTGGTCAGCCTATGTATTTGGGGTACAGCCAAGGTCGGTGCAGGTTGATCCTCATTTGGGGTTACTGGGTAGCCCCAGAGGACAATGTTTTTCTACTGGAGGGCCGGCAGAGTGCTGCATTGTAGTTCTGGATTGCCAAAATGGTGGGCTTGTGGGCCAGTAGTCTGACGACAAAAGTCTGAGAACACAAGCTAGGCTTCGGTTTCTGGGTGAGGCCATGGCAGGCACAATCTACAGACCTGAATCGAGATCTCGTGCATCTGAAGTCAGGGCGAGGATCAGACGATCGCTCAGGTTGGAGTTTCTGTCCCTGATGGCCCCTTCATGAATTGGGGGGGGGGTATCACGAGGCCATGGGGGTTTTCCCACGATGGGAGTTATGAGAAGCTCCAAACAGAAGAGAGTCTTCTGCAGGTCAATTGAGACCTGTTGCTTGGCTCCAGGCCAATGATTCTGAGCAGGGTTCTAAGGATGGATGGCTGCGTAGCCCACCTCGCATTCCAATTGTCTCCTAGCAACAAGACAGGTTAGATCTCCTGGATCTGTGGGGAGCAACCGAGGACGCTGAGTTGAAATGGACACCCCAAAGGATGGGTCCTAATGTACTTTTAAGTCTATGGAGACCTTGGAATGAAGCGGTGGCACTGGTGCCCTAAAGGGTTCTCCTAAACAGAGGCTTTGACACAGCTCCAACGTGCAAGTTTCCCATGTGTAGATGAGATGTTTTCTGATGGGTGAATCAAGAAACAGCTATATGCTGCTTTTGAAATCCAGGCCTCTGAGGATAGATGCCTGGAAACCAAAGCAATGGATCTGATTAGTGCCTAGGGGTCTGTTCTTTCCTTTTTACCTCTGGGGACATCTGTCTATGGGTCTGAGTGCACGTAGGTGCTCATTTGGGCTCAGATTGCCCCTGTTTTTCCTGGGAAGCCACCACTATTGAGATGGATCAGGGACTTTGGAGGTTTATCCTATTTGAAGGGTTGTGGCCATTGGAATGGGCACACACAATTCCCTTGGAGAGGGCAAGTACAGTCCTCAGGTTTGGCTCCAGGGGCCTGAGCCTGTAGGTTGTGTATGCCAGGGCTGTTTGGACAGTTGTCTGAAAACACAAACTCGGCTTATGTTTCGGGTCATAGGTATGGCAGGACTGATCTACAGACCATGAGGAGAACTCTTCTGGATTTGAAAGAAGGGCGAGTGTGAGGCTCCTGCTCAAGTTTTTGTCTCTGGATATCATGTCACTCATGGTCGTGGAATTTCTGGGTGACTTCATGGGAAATGGACGAGTCTTACTCTCTGGTGGTTTGGCCCCGTCCAAAGAGTTTGGGGTCATTCTGTGGGCTGGAAGAAGTCCGTTTTGTTGTTGTTGTTCTTGTTGTTGTTTTCTTTTTTAACCTCAGGTGTCCCACTAAATGAGGGATTCCGGAGTAGAGCCCTGGGGAGGGGCGACTGGACAATCAGAAATCTGGTTAAAAATTGGGGCCTAGGGACATGTCAAGCCCATTATGACATTTAATGATCCAGCCACTGAGAGGACTTACTAGAGGACAGGACTCATGCTGAGGGTCACAATGCATGTGTATGCCCTCGTCTCACTCAAGAATGGGCAGGGCCTCAGCGTGAATGCTGGTTTCTCCTACACTGAATGTTGGACAACGTGCCAACCACAAGGGTTCTTGCCATGGGTAAGGAGGTGTACTGATTTCTGCATCACATTCACCCCTGGGCAGTGATTGGATATAAGGTCTCGGTTCTGAAGCCTGAAAACTGAGGTAGGGAAGAGATGATGACCTAAGGCCATGGCGGGTTTTATGTGCTCAGTGTGCGGTCAGCTTTCTGGGTGTTGGTCAGGTATTCCGAGCTCAGGTTGTGTTCGACAGTGCATTAGTGCCCAGGTTAGACTAAATAATTTGGGTAAGGTCGAGTGCTATGTAGGTTTATCTTCATTTAAGGTGCCTGGGTAGCTCATGAGGCAATATTTATTTTTTTTCTAGAGGGCCGGCAGAGTGCTGCATTGTGGGTCCGGAATTGCCAAATTTTAGGAATTCGGGGCCAGGAGTGTGAGGACGGAAGTGTGAGAAGACAAGCTAGACATGGGTTTCAGGGCAAAGGCACGGCAGGTACCCCCTGCAGATCTGAACCAATATATCATGCTTCTGAAGTCAGGGCGAGGATCAGACGTTGGCTCAGGTTGGAGTTCCTGTGCATGACGGCCGCTTCATGAAGGGAGCGGAATCTCGAGGCCATTGAGGTTTTCCCACGTTGGGAGTTGTGGGATGCCCCCTTCAAGGATTCCTTCTGCGGGACAATTGAGACCTTTTGGACAGCTCCAGGACATCCCATATGGATATACTTTAGAGCACCGATCGCGGATGGATGCCTGGAAAGCCCGCCTCGCATTCCAATCGTCTCCTAGCAACGAGACAGTTTTGATCTGATGGCTCTGCCGTAGCAACCGGGGTGGCTGAGTTGAAATGGACTTTCCTGAGGATGGGTCCTAATGTGTTTTTCTGTCCATGAGGGCCTTGGAATGGGGCGGTGGCACCGGGACCCTGAAGTACTCTCCTAAGCTTTGGACATGGCTCCCATGCACAGGTTTCCTTGTGGAGACGAGATGAGTTCTGATGGCTGTCTCAGGAAAACCCCTATGCTCGTATTGGAATCAGGCTTTTGAGGACACATGCCTGTAACCCAAAGCAATGGATCCTATTATGGCCTAGGGTCTGTCTGGTTCAATCTTCTTCTCTGGGGACATCCATCTATGGTATGAGTGGAGGTCGATTATCAGCTGGTGTCAGACAGCCCTTGTTTGTTCCGGTCGACCTAAACTATTGGGATGGCCTCAGGAACTTTGGAGGTTTCTCCTAATTTGTACGATTTTGGACCATGGAATGGGCAGAATTCCCATGGATTGGTAGGCACAGTCCTAATGTGTGGCTCAAGGCGCCCAGCCTGGAGGGTGTGTGGCCCAAGACTTTGAGGACAGAAGTCTGAAAACACAAACTCAGCTTAGGTTTGGGGACGTAGGTATGGCAGGCCTGATCGACAAACCATGAGAACTCTTCAGGATATGAAGAAAGTGCGAGTCTGAGGCGCTTGCTCAGGCTTTTGTCTCTGGATTTTGTATCAGCGATGGCCGTGGAATGTCGGCCAGGCCTCATAAGCCATGGACGAATCTTCCTCTCTGAGGAAAGGCCCGATTCCCAATTGCTTTACGTAAATCTGTGGGATGGGAGGACTCATTTCAGGTTTGTTACCTCAGGTATCCCACCAAAGGAGGAACTCCAAAGCAAAGCCGTGGGGAAGACTGAAAGGACAACCCGAACTATGGTTAAAAATTGGGGCCTAGGGGCATGGCAAGCCCAATTTGCTATCTCTTCATCCAGCCACTGAGTGGCCTTACTTGAGGACTGGGCTCAGCCTGAGGGTCACAATGTGTGTTTGTGACCAATGTGGCCCGCGAGCATGGGCCGGGGCCTCATGGGCCACACTGGTTTCCACGACACTGAACGTTGGACAACATGCCAACCACAAGGTTTCTTGCCATGGGGAAGGAGTTCTGATTTCTGCATCACCTTCAACCTTGGGCAGTGATTGGAGATAGGTCTAGGTTCTGAAACCTGAAAACCGAGGTTGGGTAGAGATGACGACCTAAGGCCATGGCGGCTGGATGTGCTCAGTGTGTGGCCAGCTGTCTGGGAGGGGCCAGGGGGTCCAGGCTCAGGCTGTGTCAGAAAGGGCATTAGTGCCCTGGTCAGCCTATGTATTTGGGGTACAGCCAAGGTCGGTGTAGGTTGATCCTCATTTGGGGTTACTGGGTAGCCCCAGAGGACAATGTTTTTCTTCTGGAGGGCAGTCATAGTGCTCCATTGTAGTTCTGGATTTCCAAATGGAGGGCTTGTGGGCCAGTAGTCTGACGACAAGAGTCTAAGAACACAAGCTCGGCTTAGGTTTCTGGGTGAGGCTATGGCAGGCACAATCTACAGACCTGAATCGAGATCTCGTGCATCTGAAGTCAGGGCGAGGATCAGACGATCGCTCAGGTTGGAGTTTCTGTCCCTGATGGCCCCTTCATGAATGGGCGGGGGGCATCACGAGGCCACGGGTGTTTTCCCACTATGGGAGTTGTGAGAAGCTCCAAACTGCAGAGAGTCTTCTGCAGGACAATTGAGACCTGTTGTTTGGCTCCAGGCCAATGATTCTGAGCAGGGTTCTAAGGATGGATGGCTGGGTAGCCCACCTCGCATTTCAATTGTCTCCTAGCAACAAGACAGGTTAGATCTCCTGGATCTGTGGTCAGCTACCGAGGATGCTGAGTTGAAATGGACACCCCTGGGGATTGGTCCTAATGTGCTTTTGTGTCTATGGAGTCCTTGGAATGAAGCGGTGGCACTGGGGCCCTAAAGGGTTCTCCTAAACAGAGGCTTTGACACAGCTCCAACGTGCAAGTTTCCCATGTGTAGATGAGATGTTTTCTGATGGGTGAATCAAGAAACAGCGATATGCTGCTTTTGAAATCCAGGCCTCTGAGGAGAGATGCCTGGAAAACAAAGCAATGGATCTGATTAGTGCCTAGGGGCCTGTTATTTCCTTTTTACCTCTGGGGACATCTGTCTATGGGTCTGAGTGCAGGTAGGTGCTCATTTGGACTCAGATTGCCCCTGTTTTTCCTGGGAAGCCACCACTTTTGAGATGGATCAGGGACTTTGGATGTTTATCCTATTAGAAGGGTTGTGGCCATGGAATGGGCACAAACAATTCCCTTGGAGAAGGCAAGTACAGTCCTCAGGTTTGGCTCCAGGGGCCTGAGCCTGTAGGTTGTGTATGCCAGGGCTGTTTAGACAGATGTCTGAAAACAAACTCAGATTAGGTTTGGGGACGTAGGTATGGCAGGCCCGATCTACAAACCATGAGAAGAACTCTTCAGGATATGAAGAAAGTGCGAGTCTGAGTCGCTTGCTCAGGCTTTTGTCCCTGGATTTTGTATCAGCGATGGCCGTGGAATGTCGGCCAGGCCTCATGGGCCATGGACGAATCTTCCTCTCTGAGAATTTGGCCCGATTCCCAATTGCTTTTCGTCAATCTGTGGGATGGGAGGACTCATTTCAGGTTTGTTACCTCAGGTGTCCCACCAAAAGAGGAATTCCAAAGCAAAGCCGTGGGGAAGACTGAAGGGTCAACCCGAACTATGGTTAAAAATTGGGGCCTAGGGGCATGGCAAGCCCAGTATGCTATCTCTTCATCCAGCCACTGAGTGGCCTTACTTGAGGACTGGGCTCAGCCTGAGCGTCACAATGTGTGTTTGTGACCAATGTGGCCCGCGAGCATGGGCGGGGCCTCATGGGCCACACTGGTTTCAACTACACTGAACGTTGGACAACATGCCAACCACAAGGTTTCTTGCCATGGGGAAGGAGTTCTGATTTCTGCATCACCTTCAACCCTGGGCAGTGATTGGAGATAAGGTCTAGGTTCTGAAACCTGAAAACCGAGGTTGGGAAGAGATGACGACCTAAGGCCATGGCGGCTCGATGTGCTCAGTGTGCGGCCCGCTGTCTGGGAGGGTCCAGGGGGTCCAGCTCAGGCTGTGTCAGAAAGGGCATTAATGCCCTGGTCAGCCTATGTATTTGGGGTACAGCCAAGGTCGGTGCAGGTTGATCCTCATTTGGGGTTACTGGGTAGCCCCAGAGGACAATGTTTATCTACTGGAGGGCCGGCAGAGTGCTGCATTGTAGTTCTGGATTGCCAAACTGGAGGGCTTGTGGGCCAGTAGTCTGACGACAAAAGTCTGAGAACACAAGCTAGGCTTAGGTCTGGGTGAGGCCATGGCAGGCACAATCTACAGACCTGAATCGAGATCTCGTGCATCTGAAGTCAGCGCGAGGATCAGACGATCGCTGAGGTTGGAGTTTCTGTCCCTGATGGCCCCTTCATGAATGGGGGGGGCATCACGAGGCCGTGGGTGTTTTCCCACGATGGGAGTTGTGAGAAGCTCCAAACTGCAGAGAGTCTTCTGCAGGACAATTGTGACCTGTGTTTGGCTCCAGACCAATGATTCTGAGCAGGGTTCTAAGGATGGATGGCTGGGTAGCCCACCTCGCATTCCAATTTTCTCCTAGCAACAAGACAGGTTAAATGTCCTGGATCTGTGGGGAGCAACCGAGGACGCTGTGTTGAAATGGACACCCCTAAGGATGGTTCCTAATGTGCTTTTGTGTCTATGGAGACCTTGGAATGAAGAGGTGGCACTGGTGCCCTAAAGGGTTCTCCTAAACAGAGACTTTGACACAGCTCCAACGTGCACGTTTCCGATGTGTAGATGAGATGTTTTCTGATGGGTGAGTCAAGAAACAACTATATGCTGCTTTTGAAATCCAGGCCTCTGAGGAGAGATGCCTGGAAACCAAAGCAATGGATCTGATTAGTGCCTAGGGGCCTGTTCTTTCCTTTTTACCTCTGGGGACATCTGTCTATGGGTCTGAGTGCAGGTAGGTGCTCATTTGGGCTCAGATTGCCCCTGTTTTTCCTGGGAAGCCACCACTTTTGAGATGGATCAGGGACTTTGGAGGTTTATCCTATGAGAAGGGTTGTGGCCATTGGAATGGGCACACACAATTCCCTTGGAGAGGGCAAGTACAGTCCTCAGGTTTGGCTCCAGGGGCCTGAGCCTGTAGGTTGTGTAGGCCAGGGCTGTTTGTACAGTTGTCTGAAAACACAAACTCGGCTTATGTTTCGGGTCTTAGGTATGGCAGGACTGATGTACAGACCATGAGGAGAACTCTTCGGGATTTGAAAGAAGGGTGAGTGTGAGGATCCTTCTCAAGTTTTTGTCTCTTGATATCGTGTCACTCATGGTCGTTGAATTTCTGGGTGACTTAATGGGAAATGGACGATTCTTACTCTCTGGTGGTTTGGCCCCGTCCAAAGAGTTTGCGGTCATTCTGTGGGCTGGAAGAAGTCCGTTTTTTTTTTTTTTTTTGTTGTTGTTGTTGTTTTCTTTTTTAACCTCAGGTGTCCCAACAAATGATGGATTCCAGAGTAGAGCCCTGGGGAGGGGCGACTGGACAATCAGAAATCTGGTTAAAAATTGGGGCCTAGGGACATGTCAAGCCCATTATGACATCTAATGGTCCAGCCACTGAGAGGACTTACTAGAGGACAGGACTCATGCTGAGGGTCACAATGCGTGTGTATGCCCTCATCGCACTCAAGAATGGGCGAGGCCTCAGGGTGAATGCTGGTTTCTCCTACACTGAACGTGCCAACCACAAGGATTCTTGCCATGGGTAAGGAGGAATTCTGATTTCTGCATCACACTCACCCCTGGGCAGTGATTGGTGATAAGGTCTCGGTTCTGAAGCCTGAAAACTGAGGTAGGGAAGAGATGATGACCTAAGGCCATGGCGGGTTTTATGTGCTCAGTGTGCAGTCAGCTTTCTGGGTGCTGGTTAGGAGGTCCGGGCTCAGGTTTGTTCGACAGTGCATTAGTGCCCAGGTTACACTATATAATTTGGGTAAAGTCGAGTGCTGTGTAGGTTTACCCTCATTTAGGTGCCTGGACAGTTCATGACGCAATAATTTTTTTTCTAGAGGGCAGGCAGAGTGCTGCATTGTGGGTCCGGAATTGCCAAACTTGAGGGCTTCAGGGCAAGGAGTGTGAGGACGGAAGTCTGAGAAGACAAGCTAGACTTGGGTTTCAGGGCGAGGGCATGGCAGGTACCCCCTGCAGATCTGAACCAATATCTCATGCATCTGAAGTCAGGGCGAGGATCAGACGTTGGCTCAGGTTGGAGTTTCTGAGCATGACGGCCGCTTCATGAAGGGAGCGGAATCTCGAGGCCATTGAGGTTTTCCCACGTTGGGAGTTGTGGGATGCCCCCTTCAAGGATTCCTTCTGCGGGACAATAGAGACCTGTTGGACAGCTCCAGGACATCCCATATGGAATGACTCCAGAGCATCGTTCGCGGATGGATGCCTGGGAAGCCCGCCTCGCATTCCAATTGTCTCCTAGCATCAAGACAGTTTTGATCTGATGGCTCTGCCGGAGCAACCGGGGTTGCTGAGTTGAAATGGACTTTCCTGAGGATGGGTCCTAATGTGTTTTTGTGTCCATGAGGGCCTTGAATGGGGCGGTGGCACCGGGACCCTGAAGTACTCTCCTAAGCTTTGGACATGGCTCCCATGCACAGGTTTCCTTGTGGAGACGAGATGAGTTCTGATGGGTGCCTCAGGAAAACCCCTATGCTCGTATTGGAATAGGCTTTTGAGGACACATGCCTGAAACCCAAAGCAATGGATCCTATTATGGCCTAGGGTCCTGTCTGGTTCAATCTTCTTCTCTGGGGACATCCATCTATGGTATGAGTGGAGGTCGATTATCAGCTGGTGTCAGACAGCCCTTGTTTGTTCCGGGCGACCCACACTATTGGGATGGCCTCAGGGACTTTGGAGGTTTCTCCTAATTTGTACGATTCTGGACCATGGAATGGGCAGAATTCCCATGGATTGGAAGGCACAGTCCTAATGTGTGGCTCCAGGGGACCAGCCTGGAGGGTGTGTGGCCCAAGACGTTGAGGACAGAAGTATGAAAACACAAACTCAGCTTATGTTTGGGGACGTAGGTATGGCAGGCCATGAGAAGAACTCTTCAGGATATGAGGAAAGTGCGAGTCTGAGGTGCTTGCTCAGGCTTTTGTCTCTGGATTTTGTATCAGCGATGGCCGTGGAATGTCGGGGAGGCCTCATGGGCCATGGACGAATCTTCCTCTCTGAGGATTTGGCCCGATTCCCAATTGCTTTTCGTCAATCTGTGGGATGGGAGGACTCATTTCAGTTTTGTTACCTCAGGTGTCCCACCAAAAGAGGAATTCCAAAGCCAAGCCGTGGGGAAGACTGAAGGGTCAACCCGAACTATGGTTAAAAATTGGGGCCTAGGGGCATGGCAAGCCCAATATGCTATCTCTTCATCGAGCCACTGAGCGGCCTTACTTGAGGACTGGGCTCAGCCTGAGCGTCACAATGTGTGTTTGTGACCAATGTGGCCCGCGAGCATGGGCGGGGCCTCATGGGCCACACTGGTTTCAACTACACTGAACGTTGGACAACATGCCAACCACAAGGTTTCTTGCCATGGGGAAGGAGTTCTGATTTCTGCATCACCTTCAACCCTGGGCAGTGATTGGAGATAAGGTCTAGGTTCTGAAACCTGAAAACCGAGGTTGGGAAGAGATGACGACCTAAGGCCATGGCGGCTCGATGTGCTCAGTGTGCGGCCAGCTGTCTGGGAGGGTCCAGGGTGTCCAGGCTCAGGCTGTGTCAGAAAGGGCAGTAGTGCCCTGGTCAGCCTATGTATTTGGGGTACAGCCATGGTCGGTGCAGGTTATCCTCATTTGGGGTTACTGGGTAGCCCCAGAGGACAATGTTTTTCTTCTGGAGGGCCGGCAGAGTGCTGCATTGTAGTTCTGGATTGCCAAACTGGAGGGCTTGTGGGCCAGTAGTCTGACGACAAAAGTCTGAGAACACAAGCTAGGCTTAGGTTTCTGGGTGAGGCCATGGCAGGCACAATCTACAGACCTGAATCGAGATCTCGTGCATCTGAAGTCAGGGCGAGGATCAGACGATCGTTAAGGTTGGAGTTTCTGACCCTGATGGCCCTTTCATAAATGGGGGGGGTATCACGAGGCCATGGGTGTTTTTCCACGAGGTGAGTTGGGAGAAGCTCCAAACTGCAGAGAGTCTTCTGCAGGACAATTGAGACCTGTTGTTTGGTTCCAGGCCAATGATTCTGAGCAGGGTCCTAAGGATGGATGGCTGGGTATCCCACCTCGCATTCCAATTGTCTCCTAGCAACAAGACAGGTTAGATCTCCTGGATCTGTGTGAAGCAACCGAGGACGCTGAGTTGAAATGGACACCCCTGGGGATGGATCCTAACGTGCTTTTGTGTCTATGGACACTTTGGAATGAAGCGGTGGCACTGGGGCCCTAAAGGGTTCTCCTAAACAGAGGCTTTGACACAGCTCCAACATGCAAGTTTCCCATGTGTAGATGAGATGTTTTCTGATGGGTGAGTCAAGAATCAGCTATATGCTGCTTTTGAAATCCAGGAATGTGAGGAGAGATGCCTGGAAACCAAAGCAATGGATCTGATTAGTGCCTAGGGGCCTATTCTTTCCTTTTTACCTCTGGGACATCTGTCTATGGGTCTGAGTGCAGGTAGCTGCTCAGTTGGGCTCAGATTGCCCCTGTTTTTCCTGGGAAGCCACCACTATTGAGATGGATCAGGGACTTTGGAGGTTTATCCTATTAGAAGGGTTGTGGCCATTGGAATGGGCACACACAATTCCCTTGGAGAGGGCAAGTACAGTCCTGAGGTTCGGCTCCAGGGGCCTGAGCCTGTAGGTTGTGTAGGCCAGGGCTGTTTGGACAGTTGTCTGAAAACACAAACTCAGCTTATATTTCGGGTCATAGGTATGGCAGGACTGATCTACAGACCATGAGGAGAACTCTTCGGGATTTGAAAGAAGGGCGTGTGTGAGGTTCCTGCTCAAGTTTTTGTCTCTGGATATCGTGTCACTCATGGTCGTGGAATTTCTGGGTGACTTCATGGGAAATGGACGAGTCTTACTCTCTGGTGGTTTGGCCCCATCCAAAGAGTTTGGGGTCATTCTGTGGGCTGGAAGAAGTTCGTTTTTTTTTTGTTGTTGTTGTTGTTGTTGTTTTCTTTTTTAACCTCAGGTGTCCCACCAAATGATGGATTCCAGAGTAGAGCCCTGGGGAGGGGCGACTGGACAATCAGAAATCTGGTTAAAAATTGGGGCCTAGGGACATAACAAGCCCATTATGACATCTAATGTTCCAGCCACTGAGAGGACATACTAGAGGACAGGACTCATGCTGAGGGTCACCATGCGTGTGTATGCACTCCTAATACTCAAGAATGGGCGGGGCCTCAGGGTGAATGCTGGTTTATCCTACACTGAACTTTGGACAACGTGCCAACCACAAGGGTTCTTGCCATGGGTAAGGAGGAGTCCTGATTTCTGCATCACACTCACCCCTGGGCAGTGATTGGAGATAAGGTCTCGGTTCTGAAGCCTGAAAACTGAGGTAGGGAAGAGATGATGACCTAAGGCCATGGCGGGTTTTATGTGCTCAGTGTGCGGTCAGCTTTCTGGGTGTTGGTCAGGAGGTCCCGGCTCAGGTTGTGTTCGACAGTGCATTAGTGCTCAGGTTAGACTATATATTTTGGGTAAAGTCGAGAGCTGTGTAGGTTTACCCTCATTTAAGGTGCCTGGGCAGCTCATGAGGCAATAATTTTTTTTCTAGAGGGCAGGCAGAGTGCTGCATTGTGGGTCCGGAATTGCCAAACTTGAGGGCTTCGGGGCCAGGAGTGTGAGGACGGAAGTCTGAGAAGACAAGCTAGACTTCGGTTTCCGGGCGAGGGCACGGCAGGTACCCCCTGCAGATCTGAACCAATATCTCATCCATCTGAAGTCAGGGCGAGGATCGGATGTTGGCTCAGGGTGGAGTTTCTTTGCATGATGGCCGCTTCATGAAGGGAGCGGAATCTCGGGGCCATTGAGGTTTACCCACGTTGGGAGTTGTGGGATGCCCCCTTCAAGGATTCCTTCTGCGGGACAATTGAGACCTGTTGGACAGCTCCAGGACATCCCATATGAAATGACTCCAGAGCACAGTTCGCGGATGGATGCCTGGGCAGCCTGCCTCGCATTCCACTTGTCTCCTAGCAACAAGACTGTTTATATCTGATGGCTTTGCGGGAGCAACCGGGGTGGCTGAGTTGAAATGGACTTTCCTGAGGATGGGTCCTAATGTGTTTTTGTGTCCATGAGGGCCTTGGAATGGGGCGGTGGCACCGGGACCCTGAAGTACTCTCCTAAGCTTTGGACATGGCTCCCATGCACAGGTTTCCTTGTGGAGACGAGATGAGTTCTGATGGGTGCCTCAGGAAAACCCCTATGCTCGTATTGGAATAGGCTTTTGAGGACACATGCCTGAAACCCAAAGCAATGGATCCTATTATGGCCTAGGGTCCTGTCTGGTTCAATCTTCTTCTCTGGGGACATCCATCTATGGTATGAGTGGAGGTCGATTATCAGCTGGTGTCAGACAGCCCTTGTTTGTTCCGGGCGACCCACACTATTGGGATGGCCTCAGGGACTTTGGAGGTTTCTCCTAATTTGTACGATTCTGGACCATGGAATGGGCAGAATTCCCATGGATTGGAAGGCACAGTCCTAATGTGTGGCTCCAGGGGACCAGCCTGGAGGGTGTGTGGCCCAAGACGTTGAGGACAGAAGTATGAAAACACAAACTCAGCTTATGTTTGGGGACGTAGGTATGGCAGGCCCGATCGACAAAAGAGAAGAACTCTTCAGGATATGAAGAAAGTTCGAGTCTGAGGCGCTTGCTCAGGCTTTTGTCTCTGGATTTTGTATCAGCGATGGCCGTGGAATGTCGGGGAGGCCTCATGGGCCATGGACGAATCTTCCTCTCTGAGGATTTGGCCCGATTCCCAATTGCTTTTCGTCAATCTGTGGGATGGGAGGACTCATTTCAGTTTTGTTATCTCAGATGTCCCACCAAAAGAGGAATTCCAAAGCCAAGCCGTGGGGAAGACTGAAGGGACAACCCGAACTATGGTTAAAAATTGGGGCCTAGGGGCATGGCAAGCCCAATATGCTATCTCTTCATCCAGCCACTGAGTGACCTTACTTGAGGACTGGGCTCAGCCTGAGCGTCACAATGTGTGTTTGTGACCAATGTGGCCCGCGAGCATGGGCGGGGCCTCATGGGCCACACTGGTTTCAACTACACTGAACGTTGGACAACATGCCAACCACAAGGTTTGTTGCCATGGGGAAGGAGTTCTGATTTCTGCATCACCTTCAACCCTGGGCAGTGATTGGAGATAAGGTCTAGGTTCTGAAACCTGAAAACCGAGGTTGGGAAGAGATGACGACCTAAGGCCATGGCGGCTCGATGTGCTCAGTGTGCGGCCAGCTGTCTGGGAGGGTCCACGGGGTCTAGGCTCAGGCTGTGTCAGAAAGGGCATTAGTGCCCTGGTCAGCCTAAGTATTTGGGGTACAGCCAAGGACGGTGCAGGTTGATCCTCATTTGGGGTTACTGGGTAGCCCCAGAGGACAATGTTTTTCTTCTGGAGGGCCGGCAGAGTGCTGCATTGTAGTTCTGGATTGCCAAACTGGAGGGCTTGTGGGCCAGTAGTCTGACGACAAAAGTCTAAGAACACAAGCTAGGCTTAGGTTTCTGGGTGAGGCCATGGCAGGCACAATCTACAGACCTGAATCGAGATCTCGTGCATCTGAAGTCAGGGCGAGGATCAGACTATCGCTCAGGTTGGAGTTTCTGTCCCTGATGGCCCCTTCATAAATGGGGGGGGCATCACGAGGCCATGGGTGTTTTCCCACGAGGGGAGTTGTGAGAAGCTCCAAACTGCAGAGAGTCTTCTGCAGGACAATTGAGACCTGTTGTTTGGCTCCAGGCCAATGATTCTGAGCAGGGTTCTAAGGATGGATGGCTGGGTATCCCACCTCGCATTCCAATTGTCTCCTAGCAACCAGACAGGTTAGATCTCCTGGATCTGTGGGGAGCAACCGAGGACGCTGAGTTGAAATGGACAACCCTGGGGATGGATCCTAACGTGCTTTTGTGTCTATGGAGACTTTGGAATGAAGCGGTGGCACTGGGGCCCTAAAGGGTTCTATTAAACAGAGGCTTTGACACAGCTCCAACGTGCCAGTTTCCCATGTGTAGATGAGATGTTTTCTGATGGGTGAGTCAAGAAACAGCTATATGCTGCTTTTGAAATCCAGGAATCTGAGGAGAGATGCCTGGAAACCAAAGCAATGGATCTGATTAGTGCCTAGGGGCCTGTTCTTTCCTTTTTACCTCTGGGGACATCTGTCTATGGGTCTGAGTGCAGGTAGGTGCTCAGTTGGGCTCAGATTGCCCCTGTTTTTCCTGGGAAGCCACCATTATTGAGATGGATCAGGGACTTTGGAGGTTTATCCTATTAGAAGGGCTGTGGCCATTGGAATGGGCACACAGAATTCCCTTGGAGAGGGCAAGTACAGTCCTCAGGTTTGGCTCCAGGGGCCTGAGCCTGTAGGTTGTGTAGGCCAGGGCTGTTTGGACAGTTGTCTGAAAACACAAACTGGGCTTATGTTTCTGGTCATAGGTATGGCAGGACTGATCTACAGACCATGAGGAGAACTCTTCGGGATTTGAAAGAAGGGCGATGTGAGGCTCCTGCTCAAGTTTTTGTCTCTGGATATATTGTCACTCATGGTCGTGGAATTTCTGGGTGACTTCATGGGAAATGGACGAGTCTTACTCTCAGGTGGTTTGGCCCCGTCCAAAGAGTTTGGGTTCATTCTGTGGGCTGGAAGAAGTCCGTTTTTGTTGTTGTTGTTGTTGTTTTCTTTTTTAACCTCAGGTGTCCCACCAAATGATGGATTCCAGAGTAGAGCCCTGGGGAGGGGCGCCTGGACAATAAGAAATCTGGTTTAAAATTGGGGCCTAGGGACATGTCAAGCCCATTATGACATCTAATGGTCCAGCCACTGAGAGGACTTACTAGAGGACAGGACTTATGCTGAGGGTCACAATGCGTGTGTATGCCCTCGTAACACTCAAGAATTGGTGGGGCCTCAGGGTGAATGCTGGTTTCTCCTAAACTGAACGTTGAACAACGTGCAAACCACAAGGGTTCTTGCCATGGGTAAAGAGGAGTTCTGATTTCTGCATCACACTCACCCCTGGGCAGTGATTGGAGATAAGTTCTCGTTCTGAAGCCTGAAAACTGAGGTAGGGAAGAGATGATGACCTAAGGCCATGGCGGGTTTTATGTGCTCAGTGTGCGGTCAGCTTTCTGGGTGTTGGTCAGGAGGTCCGGGCTCAGGTTGTGTTCGACAGTGCATTAGTGCCCAGGTTAGACTATATAATTTGGGTAAAGTCGAGTGCTGTGTAGTTTTACCCTCATTTAAGGTGCCTGGGCAGCTCATGAGGCAATAATTTTTTTTCTAGAGGGCAGGCAGAGTGCTGCATTGTGGGTCCGGAATTGCCAAACTTGAGGGCTTCGGGGCCAGGAGTGTGAGGACGGAAGTCTGAGAAGACAAGCTATACTTGGGTTTCGGGGGGGCATGGCAGGTCCCCCCTGCATATCTGAACCAATATCTCATCCATGTGAAGTCAGGGCGAGGATCAGACGTTGGCTCAGGTTGGAGTTTCTGAGCATGACGGCCGCTTCATGAAGGGAGCAGAATCTCGAGGCCATTGAGGTTTTCCCACGTTGGGAGTTGTGGGATGCCCCCTTCAAGGATTCCTTCTGCGGGACAATTGAGACCTGTTGGACAGCTCCAGGACATCCCATATGGAATGACTCCAGAGCATCGTTCGCGGATGGATGCCTGGGAAGCCCGCCTCGCATTCCAATTTTCTCCTAGCAACAAGACTGTTTAGATCTGATGGCTCTGCCTGAGCAACCGGGGTGGCTGACTTGAAATGGACTTTCCTGAGGATGGGTCCTAATGTGTTTTTGTGTCCATGAGGGCCTTGGAATGGGGCGGTGGCACCGGGACCCTGAAGTACTCTCCTAAGCTTTGGACATGGCTCCCATGCACAGGTTTCCTTGTGGAGACGAGATGAGTTCTGATGGGTGCCTCAGGAAAACCCCTATGCTCGTATTGGAATCAGGCTTTTGAGGACACATGCCTGTAACCCAAAGCAATGGATCCTATTATGGCCTAGGGTCCTGTCTGGTTCAATCTTCTTCTCTGGGGACATCCATCTATGGTATGAGTGGAGGTCGATTATCAGCTGGCGTTAGACAGCCCTTGTTTGTTCAGGGCGACCAAATCTATTGGGATGGCCTCAGGGACTTTGGAGGTTTCTCCTAATTTGTACGATTTTGGACCATGGAATGGGCAGAATTCCCATGGATTGGTAGGCACAGTCCTAATGTGTGGTTCCAGGGGCCCAGCCTGGAGGGTGTGTGGCCCAAGACTTTGAGGACAGAAGTCTGAAAACACAAACTCAGCTTAGTTTTGGGGACGTAGGTATGGCAGGCCCGATCGACAAACCATGAGAAGAACTCTTCAGAATACGAAGAAAGTGCGAGTCTGAGGTGCTTGCTCAGGCTTTTGTCTCTGGATTTTGTATCAGCGATGGCCGTGGAATGTCGGGGAGGCCTCATGGGCCATGGACGAATCTTCCTCTCTGAGGATTTGGCCCAATTCCCAATTGCTTTTCGTCAATCTGTGGGATGGGAGGACTCATTTCAGTTTTGTTACGTCAGGTGTCCCACCAAAAGAGGAATTCCAAAGCCAAGCCGTGGGGAAGACTGAAGGGACAACCCGAACTATGGTTAAAAATTGGGGCCTAGGGGCATGGCAAGCCCAATATGCTATCTCTTCATCCAGCCACTGAGTGGCCTTACTTGAGGACTGGGCTCAGCCTGAGCGTCACAATGTGTGTTTCTGACCAATGTGTCCCGCAAGCATGGGTGGGGCCTCATGGGCCACACTGGTTTCAACTACACTGAACGTTGTACAACATGCCAACCACAAGGTTTGTTGCCATGGGGAAGGAGTTCTGATTTCTGCATCACCTTCAACCCTGGGCAGTGATTGGAGATAAGGTCTAGGTTCTGAAACCTGAAAACCGAGGTTGGGAAGAGATGACGACCTAAGGCCATGGCGGCTCGATGTGCTCAGTGTGCGCCCAGCTGTCTGGGAGGGTCCACGGGGTCCAGGCTCAGGCTGTGTCAGAAAGGGCATTAGTGCCCTGGTCACCCTAAGTATTTGGGGTACAGCCAAGGACGGTGCAGTTGATCCTCATTTGGGGTTACTGGGTAGCCCCAGAGGACAATGTTTTTCTTCTGCAGGGCCGGCAGAGTGCTGCATTGTAGTTCTGGATTGCCAAACTGGAGGGCTTGTGGGCCAGTAGTCTGACGACAAAAGTCTGAGAACACAAGCTAGGCTTAGGTTTCTGGGTGAGGCCATGGCAGGCACAATCTACAGACCTGAATCGAGATCTCGTGCATCTGAAGTCAGGGCGAGGATCAGACTATCGCTCAGGTTGGAGTTTCTGTCCCTGATGGCCCCTTCATGAATGGGGGGGGCATCACGAGGCCATGGGTGTTTTCCCACGAGGGGAGTTGTGAGAAGCTCCAAACTGCAGAGAGTCTTCTGCAGGACAATTGAGACCTGTTGTTTGGCTCCAGGCCAATGATTCTGAGCAGGGTTCTAAGGATGGATGGCTGGGTATCCCACCTCGCATTCCAATTGTCTCCTAGCAACCAGACAGCTTAGATCTCCTGGATCTGTGGGGAGCAACCGAGGACGCTGAGTTGAAATGGACAACCCTGGGGATGGATCCTAACGTGCTTTTGTGTCTATGGAGACTTTGGAATGAAGCGGTGGCACTGGGGCCCTAAAGGGTTCTATTAAACAGAGGCTTTGACACAGCTCCAACGTGCCAGTTTCCCATGTGTAGATGAGATGTTTTCTGATGGGTGAGTCAAGAAACAGCTATATGCTGCTTTTGAAATCCAGGAATCTGAGGAGAGATGCCTGGAAACCAAAGCAATGGATCTGATTAGTGCCTAGGGGCCTGTTCTTTCCTTTTTACCTCTGGGGACATCTGTCTATGGGTCTGAGTGCAGGTAGGTGCTCAGTTGGGCTCAGATTGCCCCTGTTTTTCCTGGGAAGCCACCATTATTGAGATGGATCAGGGACTTTGGAGGTTTATCCTATTAGAAGGGCTGTGGCCATTGGAATGGGCACACAGAATTCCCTTGGAGAGGGCAAGTACAGTCCTCAGGTTTGGCTCCAGGGGCCTGAGCCTGTAGGTTGTGTAGGCCAGGGCTGTTTGGACAGTTGTCTGAAAACACAAACTGGGCTTATGTTTCTGGTCATAGGTATGGCAGGACTGATCTACAGACCATGAGGAGAACTCTTCGGGATTTGAAAGAAGGGCGATGTGAGGCTCCTGCTCAAGTTTTTGTCTCTGGATATATTGTCACTCATGGTCGTGGAATTTCTGGGTGACTTCATGGGAAATGGCCGAGTCTTACTCTCAGGTGGTTTGGCCCCGTCCAAAGAGTTTGGGTTCATTCTGTGGGCTGGAAGAAGTCCGTTTTTGTTGTTGTTGTTGTTGTTTTCTTTTTTAACCTCAGGTGTCCCACCAAATGATGGATTCCAGAGTAGAGCCCTGGGGAGGGGTGCCTGGACAATAAGAAATCTGGTTTAAAATTGGGGCCTAGGGACATGTCAAGCCCATTATGACATCTAATGGTCCAGCCACTGAGAGGACTTACTAGAGGACAGGACTTATGCTGAGGGTCACAATGCGTGTGTATGCCCTCGTAACACTCAAGAATTGGTGGGGCCTCAGGGTGAATGCTGGTTTCTCCTAAACTGAACGTTGAACAACGTGCAAACCACAAGGGTTCTTGCCATGGGTAAAGAGGAGTTCTGATTTCTGCATCACACTCACCCCTGGGCAGTGATTGGAGATAAGTTCTCGTTCTGAAGCCTGAAAACTGAGGTAGGGAAGAGATGATGACCTAAGGCCATGGCGGGTTTTATGTGCTCAGTGTGCGGTCAGCTTTCTGGGTGTTGGTCAGGAGGTCCGGGCTCAGGTTGTGTTCGACAGTGCATTAGTGCCCAGGTTAGACTATATAATTTGGGTAAAGTCGAGTGCTGTGTAGTTTTACCCTCATTTAAGGTGCCTGGGCAGCTCATGAGGCAATAATTTTTTTTCTAGAGGGCAGGCAGAGTGCTGCATTGTGGGTCCGGAATTGCCAAACTTGAGGGCTTCGGGGCCAGGAGTGTGAGGACGGAAGTCTGAGAAGACAAGCTAGACTTGGGTTTCGGGGAGGCATGGCAGGTCCCCCCTGCATATCTGAACCAATATCTCATCCATGTGAAGTCAGGGCGAGGATCAGACGTTGGCTCAGGTTGGAGTTTCTGAGCATGACGGCCGCTTCATGAAGGGAGCAGAATCTCGAGGCCATTGAGGATTTCCCACGTTGGGAGTTGTGGGATGCCCCCTTCAAGGATTCCTTCTGCGGGACAATTGAGACCTGTTGGACAGCTCCAGGACATCCCATATGGAATGACTCCAGAGCATCGTTCGCGGATGGATGCCTGGGAAGCCCGCCTCGCATTCCAATTTTCTCCTAGCAACAAGACTGTTTAGATATGATGGCTCTGCCTGAGCAACCGGGGTGGCTGACTTGAAATGGACTTTCCTGAGGATGGGTCCTAATGTGTTTTTGTGTCCATGAGGGCCTTGGAATGGGGCGGTGGCACCGGGACCCTGAAGTACTCTCCTAAGCTTTGGACATGGCTCCCATGCACAGGTTTCCTTGTGGAGACGAGATGAGTTCTGATGGGTGCCTCAGGAAAACCCCTATGCTCGTATTGGAATCAGGCTTTTGAGGACACATGCCTGTAACCCAAAGCAATGGATCCTATTATGGCCTAGGGTCCTGTCTGGTTCAATCTTCTTCTCTGGGGACATCCATCTATGGTATGAGTGGAGGTCGATTATCAGCTGGCGTTAGACAGCCCTTGTTTGTTCAGGGCGACCAAATCTATTGGGATGGCCTCAGGGACTTTGGAGGTTTCTCCTAATTTGTACGATTTTGGACCATGGAATGGGCAGAATTCCCATGGATTGGTAGGCACAGTCCTAATGTGTGGTTCCAGGGGCCCAGCCTGGAGGGTGTGTGGCCCAAGACTTTGAGGACAGAAGTCTGAAAACACAAACTCAGCTTAGTTTTGGGGACGTAGGTATGGCAGGCCCGATCGACAAACCATGAGAAGAACTCTTCAGAATACGAAGAAAGTGCGAGTCTGAGGTGCTGCTCAGGCTTTTGTCTCTGGATTTTGTATCAGCGATGGCCGTGGAATGTCGGGGAGGCCTCATGGGCCATGGACGAATCTTCCTCTCTGAGGATTTGGCCCAATTCCCAATTGCTTTTCGTCAATCTGTGGGATGGGAGGACTCATTTCAGTTTTGTTACGTCAGGTGTCCCACCAAAAGAGGAATTCCAAAGCCAAGCCGTGGGGAAGACTGAAGGGACAACCCGAACTATGGTTAAAAATTGGGGCCTAGGGGCATGGCAAGCCCAATATGCTATCTCTTCATCCAGCCACTGAGTGGCCTTACTTGAGGACTGGGCTCAGCCTGAGCGTCACAATGTGTGTTTCTGACCAATGTGGCCCGCCAGCATGGGCGGGGCCTCATGGGCCACACTGGTTTCAACTACACTGAACGTTGGACAACATGCCAACCACAAGGTTTGTTGCCATGGGGAAGGAGTTCTGATTTCTGCATCACCTTCAACCCTGGGCAGTGATTGGAGATAAGGTCTAGGTTCTGAAACCTGAAAACCGAGGTTGGGAAGAGATGACGACCTAAGGCCATGGCGGCTCGATGTGCTCAGTGTGCGGCCAGCTGTCTGGGAGGGTCCACGGGGTCCAGGCTCAGGCTATGTCAGAAAGGGCATTAGTGCCCTGGTCAGCCTAAGTATTTGGGGTACAGCCAAGGACGGTGCAGGTTGATCCTCATTTGGGGTTACTGGGTAGCCCCAGAGGACAATGTTTTTCTTCTGGAGGGCAGGAATAGTGCTGCATTGTAGTTCTGGATTGCCAAACTGGAGGGCTTGTGGGCCAGAAGTCTGACGACAAAAGTCTGAGAACACAAGCTAGGCTTAGGTTTCTGGGTGAGGCCATGGCAGGCACAATCTACAGACTTGAATTGAGATCTCGTGCATCTGAAGTCAGGGCGAGGATCAGACTATCGCTCAGGTTGGAGTTTCTGTCCCTGATGGCCCCTTCATGAATGGGGTGGGCATCACGAGGCCATGGGTGTTTTCCCACGAGGGGAGTTGTGAGAAGCTCCAAACTGCAGAGAGTCTTCTGCAGGACAATTGAGACCTGTTGTTTGGCTCCAGGCCAATGATTCTGAGCAGGGTTCTAAGGATGGATGGCTGGGTATCCCACCTCGCATTCCAATTGTCTCCTAGCAACCAGACAGGTTAGATCTCCTGGATCTTTGGGGAGCAACCGAGGACGCTGAGTTGAAATGGACAACCCTGGGGATGGATCCTAACGTGCTTTTGTGTCTATGGAGACTTTGGAATGAAGCGGTGGCACTGGGGCCCTAAAAGGTTCTATTAAACAGAGGCTTTGACACAGCTCCAACGTGCCAGTTTCCCATGTGTAGATGAGATGTTTTCTGATGGGTGAGTCAAGAAACAGCTATATGCTGCTTTTGAAATCCAGGAATCTGAGGAGAGATGCCTGGAAACCAAAGCAATGGATCTGATTAGTGCCTAGGGGCCTGTTCTTTCCTTTTTACCTCTGGGGACATCTGTCTATGGGTCTGAGTGCAGGTAGGTGCTCAGTTGGGCTCAGATTGCCCCTGTTTTTCCTGGGAAGCCACCATTATTGAGATGGATCAGGGACTTTGGAGGTTTATCCTATTAGAAGGGCTGTGGCCATTGGAATGGGCACACAGAATTCCCTTGGAGAGGGCAAGTACAGTCCTCAGGTTTGGCTCCAGGGGCCTGAGCCTGTAGGTTGTGTAGGCCAGGGCTGTTTGGACAGTTGTCTGAAAACACAAACTGGGCTTATGTTTCTGGTCATAGGTATGGCAGGACTGATCTACAGACCATGAGGAGAACTCTTCGGGATTTGAAAGAAGGGCGATGTGAGGCTCCTGCTCAAGTTTTTGTCTCTGGATATATTGTCACTCATGGTCGTGGAATTTCTGGGTGACTTCATGGGAAATGGCCGAGTCTTACTCTCAGGTGGTTTGGCCCCGTCCAAAGAGTTTGGGTTCATTCTGTGGGCTGGAAGAAGTCCGTTTTTGTTGTTGTTGTTGTTGTTTTCTTTTTTAACCTCAGGTGTCCCACCAAATGATGGATTCCAGAGTAGAGCCCTGGGGAGGGGCGCCTGGACAATAAGAAATCTGGTTTAAAATTGGGGCCTAGGGACATGTCAAGCCCATTATGACATCTAATGGTCCAGCCACTGAGAGGACTTACTAGAGGACAGGACTTATGCTGAGGGTCACAATGCGTGTGTATGCCCTCGTAACACTCAAGAATTGGTGGGGCCTCAGGGTGAATGCTGGTTTCTCCTAAACTGAACGTTGAACAACGTGCAAACCACAAGGGTTCTTGCCATGGGTAAAGAGGAGTTCTGATTTCTGCATCACACTCACCCCTGGGCAGTGATTGGAGATAAGTTCTCGTTCTGAAGCCTGAAAACTGAGGTAGGGAAGAGATGATGACCTAAGGCCATGGCGGGTTTTATGTGCTCAGTGTGCGGTCAGCTTTCTGGGTGTTGGTCAGGAGGTCCGGGCTCAGGTTGTGTTCGACAGTGCATTAGTGCCCAGGTTAGACTATATAATTTGGGTAAAGTCGAGTGCTGTGTAGTTTTACCCTCATTTAAGGTGCCTGGGCAGCTCATGAGGCAATAATTTTTTTTCTAGAGGGCAGGCAGAGTGCTGCATTGTGGGTCCGGAATTGCCAAACTTGAGGGCTTCGGGGCCAGGAGTGTGAGGACGGAAGTCTGAGAAGACAAGCTAGACTTGGGTTTCGGGGAGGCATGGCAGGTCCCCCCTGCATATCTGAACCAATATCTCATCCATGTGAAGTCAGGGCGAGGATCAGACGTTGGCTCAGGTTGGAGTTTCTGAGCATGACGGCCGCTTCATGAAGGGAGCAGAATCTCGAGGCCATTGAGGATTTCCCACGTTGGGAGTTGTGGGATGCCCCCTTCAAGGATTCCTTCTGCGGGACAATTGAGACCTGTTGGACAGCTCCAGGACATCCCATATGGAATGACTCCAGAGCATCGTTCGCGGATGGATGCCTGGGAAGCCCGCCTCGCATTCCAATTTTCTCCTAGCAACAAGACTGTTTAGATCTGATGGCTCTGCCTGAGCAACCGGGGTGGCTGACTTGAAATGGACTTTCCTGAGGATGGGTCCTAATGTGTTTTTGTGTCCATGAGGGCCTTGGAATGGGGCGGTGGCACCGGGACCCTGAAGTACTCTCCTAAGCTTTGGACATGGCTCCCATGCACAGGTTTCCTTGTGGAGACGAGATGAGTTCTGATGGGTGCCTCAGGAAAACCCCTATGCTCGTATTGGAATCAGGCTTTTGAGGACACATGCCTGTAACCCAAAGCAATGGATCCTATTATGGCCTAGGGTCCTGTCTGGTTCAATCTTCTTCTCTGGGGACATCCATCTATGGTATGAGTGGAGGTCGATTATCAGCTGGCGTTAGACAGCCCTTGTTTGTTCAGGGCGACCAAATCTATTGGGATGGCCTCAGGGACTTTGGAGGTTTCTCCTAATTTGTACGATTTTGGACCATGGAATGGGCAGAATTCCCATGGATTGGTAGGCACAGTCCTAATGTGTGGTTCCAGGGGCCCAGCCTGGAGGGTGTGTGGCCCAAGACTTTGAGGACAGAAGTCTGAAAACACAAACTCAGCTTAGTTTTGGGGACGTAGGTATGGCAGGCCCGATCGACAAACCATGAGAAGAACTCTTCAGAATACGAAGAAAGTGCGAGTCTGAGGTGCTGCTCAGGCTTTTGTCTCTGGATTTTGTATCAGCGATGGCCGTGGAATGTCGGGGAGGCCTCATGGGCCATGGACGAATCTTCCTCTCTGAGGATTTGGCCCAATTCCCAATTGCTTTTCGTCAATCTGTGGGATGGGAGGACTCATTTCAGTTTTGTTACGTCAGGTGTCCCACCAAAAGAGGAATTCCAAAGCCAAGCCGTGGGGAAGACTGAAGGGACAACCCGAACTATGGTTAAAAATTGGGGCCTAGGGGCATGGCAAGCCCAATATGCTATCTCTTCATCCAGCCACTGAGTGGCCTTACTTGAGGACTGGGCTCAGCCTGAGCGTCACAATGTGTGTTTCTGACCAATGTGGCCCGCCAGCATGGGCGGGGCCTCATGGGCCACACTGGTTTCAACTACACTGAACGTTGGACAACATGCCAACCACAAGGTTTGTTGCCATGGGGAAGGAGTTCTGATTTCTGCATCACCTTCAACCCTGGGCAGTGATTGGAGATAAGGTCTAGGTTCTGAAACCTGAAAACCGAGGTTGGGAAGAGATGACGACCTAAGGCCATGGCGGCTCGATGTGCTCAGTGTGCGGCCAGCTGTCTGGGAGGGTCCACGGGGTCCAGGCTCAGGCTATGTCAGAAAGGGCATTAGTGCCCTGGTCAGCCTAAGTATTTGGGGTACAGCCAAGGACGGTGCAGGTTGATCCTCATTTGGGGTTACTGGGTAGCCCCAGAGGACAATGTTTTTCTTCTGCAGGGCCGGCAGAGTGCTGCATTGTAGTTCTGGATTGCCAAACTGGAGGGCTTGTGGGCCAGAAGTCTGACGACAAAAGTCTGAGAACACAAGCTAGGCTTAGGTTTCTGGGTGAGGCCATGGCAGGCACAATCTACAGACTTGAATTGAGATCTCGTGCATCTGAAGTCAGGGCGAGGATCAGACTATCGCTCAGGTTGGAGTTTCTGTCCCTGATGGCCCCTTCATGAATGGGGTGGGCATCACGAGGCCATGGGTGTTTTCCCACGAGGGGAGTTGTGAGAAGCTCCAAACTGCAGAGAGTCTTCTGCAGGACAATTGAGACCTGTTGTTTGGCTCCAGGCCAATGATTCTGAGCAGGGTTCTAAGGATGGATGGCTGGGTATCCCACCTCGCATTCCAATTGTCTCCTAGCAACCAGACAGGTTAGATCTCCTGGATCTTTGGGGAGCAACCGAGGACGCTGAGTTGAAATGGACAACCCTGGGGATGGATCCTAACGTGCTTTTGTGTCTATGGAGACTTTGGAATGAAGCGGTGGCACTGGGGCCCTAAAAGGTTCTATTAAACAGAGGCTTTGACACAGCTCCAACGTGCCAGTTTCCCATGTGTAGATGAGATGTTTTCTGATGGGTGAGTCAAGAAACAGCTATATGCTGCTTTTGAAATCCAGGAATCTGAGGAGAGATGCCTGGAAACCAAAGCAATGGATCTGATTAGTGCCTAGGGGCCTGTTCTTTCCTTTTTACCTCTGGGGACATCTGTCTATGGGTCTGAGTGCAGGTAGGTGCTCAGTTGGGCTCAGATTGCCCTGTTTTTCCTGGGAAGCCACCATTATTGAGATGGATCAGGGACTTTGGAGGTTTATCCTATTAGAAGGGCTGTGGCCATTGGAATGGGCACACAGAATTCCCTTGGAGAGGGCAAGTACAGTCCTCAGGTTTGGCTCCAGGGGCCTGAGCCTGTAGGTTGTGTAGGCCAGGGCTGTTTGGAGAGTTGTCTGAAAACACAAACTCGGCTTATGTTTCTGGTCATAGGTATGGCAGGACTGATCTACAGACCATGAGGAGAACTCTTCGGGATTTGAAAGAAGGGCGATGTGAGGCTCCTGCTCAAGTTTTTGTCTCTGGATATATTGTCACTCATGGTCGTGGAATTTCTGGGTGACTTCATGCGAAATGGACGAGTCTTACTCTCAGGTAGTTTGGCCCCGTCCAAAGAGTTTGGGTTCATTCTGTGGGCTGGAAGAAGTCCATTTTTGTTGTTGTTGTTGTTGTTTTCTTTTTTAACCTCAGGTGTCCCACCAAATGATGGATTCCAGAGTAGAGCCCTGGGGAGGGGCGCCTGGACAATAAGAAATCTGGTTTAAAATTGGGGCCTAGGGACATGTCAAGCCCATTATGACATCTAATGGTCCAGCCACTGAGAGGACTTACTAGAGGACAGGACTTATGCTGAGGGTCACAATGCGTGTGTATGCCCTCGTAACACTCAAGAATTGGTGGGGCCTCAGGGTGAATGCTGGTTTCTCCTAAACTGAACGTTGAACAACGTGCAAACCACAAGGGTTCTTGCCATGGGTAAAGAGGAGTTCTGATTTCTGCATCACACTCACCCCTGGGCAGTGATTGGAGATAAGTTCTCGTTCTGAAGCCTGAAAACTGAGGTAGGGAAGAGATGATGACCTAAGGCCATGGCGGGTTTTATGTGCTCAGTGTGCGGTCAGCTTTCTGGGTGTTGGTCAGGAGGTCCGGGCTCAGGTTGTGTTCGACAGTGCATTAGTGCCCAGGTTAGACTATATAATTTGGGTAAAGTCGAGTGCTGTGTAGTTTTACCCTCATTTAAGGTGCCTGGGCAGCTCATGAGGCAATATTTTTTTTTCTAGAGGGCAGGCAGAGTGCTGCATTGTGGGTCCGGAATTGCCAAACTTGAGGGCTTCGGGGCCAGGAGTGTGAGGACGGAAGTCTGAGAAGACAAGCTAGACTTGGGTTTCGGGGAGGCATGGCAGGTCCCCCCTGCATATCTGAACCAATATCTCATCCATGTGAAGTCAGGGCGAGGATCAGACGTTGGCTCAGGTTGGAGTTTCTGAGCATGACGGCCGCTTCATGAAGGGAGCAGAATCTCGAGGCCATTGAGGTTTTCCCACGTTGGGAGTTGTGGGATGCCCCCTTCAAGGATTCCTTCTGCGGGACAATTGAGACCTGTTGGACAGCTCCAGGACATCCCATATGGAATGACTCCAGAGCATCGTTCGCGGATGGATGCCTGGGAAGCCCGCCTCGCATTCCAATTTTCTCCTAGCAACAAAACTGTTTAGATCTGATGGCTCTGCCTGAGCAACCGGGGTGGCTGACTTGAAATGGACTTTCCTGAGGATGGGTCCTAATGTGTTTTTGTGTCCATGAGGGCCTTGGAATGGGGCGGTGGCACCGGGACCCTGAAGTACTCTCCTAAGCTTTGGACATGGCTCCCATGCACAGGTTTCCTTGTGGAGACGAGATGAGTTCTGATGGGTGCCTCAGGAAAACCCCTATGCTCGTATTGGAATCAGGCTTTTGAGGACACATGCCTGTAACCCAAAGCAATGGATCCTATTATGGCCTAGGGTCCTGTCTGGTTCAATCTTCTTCTCTGGGGACATCCATCTATGGTATGAGTGGAGGTCGATTATCAGCTGGCGTTAGACAGCCCTTGTTTGTTCAGGGCGACCAAATCTATTGGGATGGCCTCAGGGACTTTGGAGGTTTCTCCTAATTTGTACGATTTTGGACCATGGAATGGGCAGAATTCCCATGGATTGGTAGGCACAGTCCTAATGTGTGGTTCCAGGGGCCCAGCCTGGAGGGTGTGTGGCCCAAGACTTTGAGGACAGAAGTCTGAAAACACAAACTCAGCTTAGTTTTGGGGACGTAGGTATGGCAGGCCCGATCGACAAACCATGAGAAGAACTCTTCAGAATACGAAGAAAGTGCGAGTCTGAGGTGCTGCTCAGGCTTTTGTCTCTGGATTTTGTATCAGCGATGGCCGTGGAATGTCGGGGAGGCCTCATGGGCCATGGACGAATCTTCCTCTCTGAGGATTTGGCCCAATTCCCAATTGCTTTTCGTCAATCTGTGGGATGGGAGGACTCATTTCAGTTTTGTTACGTCAGGTGTCCCACCAAAAGAGGAATTCCAAAGCCAAGCCGTGGGGAAGACTGAAGGGACAACCCGAACTATGGTTAAAAATTGGGGCCTAGGGGCATGGCAAGCCCAATATGCTATCTCTTCATCCAGCCACTGAGTGGCCTTACTTGAGGACTGGGCTCAGCCTGAGCGTCACAATGTGTGTTTCTGACCAATGTGGCCCGCCAGCATGGGCGGGGCCTCATGGGCCACACTGGTTTCAACTACACTGAACGTTGGACAACATGCCAACCACAAGGTTTGTTGCCATGGGGAAGGAGTTCTGATTTCTGCATCACCTTCAACCCTGGGCAGTGATTGGAGATAAGGTCTAGGTTCTGAAACCTGAAAACCGAGGTTGGGAAGAGATGACGACCTAAGGCCATGGCGGCTCGATGTAATCAGTGTGCGGCCAGCTGTCTGGGAGGGTCCACGGGGTCCAGGCTCAGGCTATGTCAGAAAGGGCATTAGTGCCCTGGTCAGCCTAAGTATTTGGGGTACAGCCAAGGACGGTGCAGGTTGATCCTCATTTGGGGTTACTGGGTAGCCCCAGAGGACAATGTTTTTCTTCTGCAGGGCCGGCAGAGTGCTGCATTGTAGTTCTGGATTGCCAAACTGGAGGGCTTGTGGGCCAGAAGTCTGACGACAAAAGTCTGAGAACACAAGCTAGGCTTAGGTTTCTGGGTGAGGCCATGGCAGGCACAATCTACAGACTTGAATTGAGATCTCGTGCATCTGAAGTCAGGGCGAGGATCAGACTATCGCTCAGGTTGGAGTTTCTGTCCCTGATGGCCCCTTCATGAATGGGGTGGGCATCACGAGGCCATGGGTGTTTTCCCACGAGGGGAGTTGTGAGAAGCTCCAAACTGCAGAGAGTCTTCTGCAGGACAATTGAGACCTGTTGTTTGGCTCCAGGCCAATGATTCTGAGCAGGGTTCTAAGGATGGATGGCTGGGTATCCCACCTCGCATTCCAATTGTCTCCTAGCAACCAGACAGGTTAGATCTCCTGGATCTTTGGGGAGCAACCGAGGACGCTGAGTTGAAATGGACAACCCTGGGGATGGATCCTAACGTGCTTTTGTGTCTATGGAGACTTTGGAATGAAGCGGTGGCACTGGGGCCCTAAAAGGTTCTATTAAACAGAGGCTTTGACACAGCTCCAACGTGCCAGTTTCCCATGTGTAGATGAGATGTTTTCTGATGGGTGAGTCAAGAAACAGCTATATGCTGCTTTTGAAATCCAGGAATCTGAGGAGAGATGCCTGGAAACCAAAGCAATGGATCTGATTAGTGCCTAGGGGCCTGTTCTTTCCTTTTTACCTCTGGGGACATCTGTCTATGGGTCTGAGTGCAGGTAGGTGCTCAGTTGGGCTCAGATTGCCCTGTTTTTCCTGGGAAGCCACCATTATTGAGATGGATCAGGGACTTTGGAGGTTTATCCTATTAGAAGGGCTGTGGCCATTGGAATGGGCACACAGAATTCCCTTGGAGAGGGCAAGTACAGTCCTCAGGTTTGGCTCCAGGGGCCTGAGCCTGTAGGTTGTGTAGGCCAGGGCTGTTTGGAGAGTTGTCTGAAAACACAAACTCGGCTTATGTTTCTGGTCATAGGTATGGCAGGACTGATCTACAGACCATGAGGAGAACTCTTCGGGATTTGAAAGAAGGGCGATGTGAGGCTCCTGCTCAAGTTTTTGTCTCTGGATATATTGTCACTCATGGTCGTGGAATTTCTGGGTGACTTCATGCGAAATGGACGAGTCTTACTCTCAGGTAGTTTGGCCCCGTCCAAAGAGTTTGGGTTCATTCTGTGGGCTGGAAGAAGTCCATTTTTGTTGTTGTTGTTGTTGTTTTCTTTTTTAACCTCAGGTGTCCCACCAAATGATGGATTCCAGAGTAGAGCCCTGGGGAGGGGCGCCTGGACAATAAGAAATCTGGTTTAAAATTGGGGCCTAGGGACATGTCAAGCCCATTATGACATCTAATGGTCCAGCCACTGAGAGGACTTACTAGAGGACAGGACTTATGCTGAGGGTCACAATGCGTGTGTATGCCCTCGTAACACTCAAGAATTGGTGGGGCCTCAGGGTGAATGCTGGTTTCTCCTAAACTGAACGTTGAACAACGTGCAAACCACAAGGGTTCTTGCCATGGGTAAAGAGGAGTTCTGATTTCTGCATCACACTCACCCCTGGGCAGTGATTGGAGATAAGTTCTCGTTCTGAAGCCTGAAAACTGAGGTAGGGAAGAGATGATGACCTAAGGCCATGGCGGGTTTTATGTGCTCAGTGTGCGGTCAGCTTTCTGGGTGTTGGTCAGGAGGTCCGGGCTCAGGTTGTGTTCGACAGTGCATTAGTGCCCAGGTTAGACTATATAATTTGGGTAAAGTCGAGTGCTGTGTAGTTTTACCCTCATTTAAGGTGCCTGGGCAGCTCATGAGGCAATATTTTTTTTTCTAGAGGGCAGGCAGAGTGCTGCATTGTGGGTCCGGAATTGCCAAACTTGAGGGCTTTGGGGCCAGGAGTGTGAGGACGGAAGTCTGAGAAGACAAGCTAGACTTGGGTTTCGGGGAGGCATGGCAGGTCCCCCCTGCATATCTGAACCAATATCTCATCCATGTGAAGTCAGGGCGAGGATCAGACGTTGGCTCAGGTTGGAGTTTCTGAGCATGACGGCCGCTTCATGAAGGGAGCAGAATCTCGAGGCCATTGAGGTTTTCCCACGTTGGGAGTTGTGGGATGCCCCCTTCAAGGATTCCTTCTGCGGGACAATTGAGACCTGTTGGACAGCTCCAGGACATCCCATATGGAATGACTCCAGAGCATCGTTCGCGGATGGATGCCTGGGAAGCCCGCCTCACATTCCAATTTTCTCCTAGCAACAAGACTGTTTAGATCTGATGGCTCTGCCTGAGCAACCGGGGTGGCTGACTTGAAATGGACTTTCCTGAGGATGGGTCCTAATGTGTTTTTGTGTCCATGAGGGCCTTGGAATGGGGCGGTGGCACCGGGACCCTGAAGTACTCTCCTAAGCTTTGGACATGGCTCCCATGCACAGGTTTCCTTGTGGAGACGAGATGAGTTCTGATGGGTGCCTCAGGAAAACCCCTATGCTCGTATTGGAATCAGGCTTTTGAGGACACATGCCTGTAACCCAAAGCAATGGATCCTATTATGGCCTAGGGTCCTGTCTGGTTCAATCTTCTTCTCTGGGGACATCCATCTATGGTATGAGTGGAGGTCGATTATCAGCTGGCGTTAGACAGCCCTTGTTTGTTCAGGGCGACCAAATCTATTGGGATGGCCTCAGGGACTTTGGAGGTTTCTCCTAATTTGTACGATTTTGGACCATGGAATGGGCAGAATTCCCATGGATTGGTAGGCACAGTCCTAATGTGTGGTTCCAGGGGCCCAGCCTGGAGGGTGTGTGGCCCAAGACTTTGAGGACAGAAGTCTGAAAACACAAACTCAGCTTAGTTTTGGGGACGTAGGTATGGCAGGCCCGATCGACAAACCATGAGAAGAACTCTTCAGAATACGAAGAAAGTGCGAGTCTGAGGTGCTGCTCAGGCTTTTGTCTCTGGATTTTGTATCAGCGATGGCCGTGGAATGTCGGGGAGGCCTCATGGGCCATGGACGAATCTTCCTCTCTGAGGATTTGGCCAAATTCCCAATTGCTTTTCGTCAATCTGTGGGATGGGAGGACTCATTTCAGTTTTGTTACGTCAGGTGTCCCACCAAAAGAGGAATTCCAAAGCCAAGCCGTGGGGAAGACTGAAGGGACAACCCGAACTATGGTTAAAAATTGGGGCCTAGGGGCATGGCAAGCCCAATATGCTATCTCTTCATCCAGCCACTGAGTGGCCTTACTTGAGGACTGGGCTCAGCCTGAGCGTCACAATGTGTGTTTCTGACCAATGTGGCCCGCCAGCATGGGCGGGGCCTCATGGGCCACACTGGTTTCAACTACACTGAACGTTGGACAACATGCCAACCACAAGGTTTGTTGCCATGGGGAAGGAGTTCTGATTTCTGCATCACCTTCAACCCTGGGCAGTGATTGGAGATAAGGTCTAGGTTCTGAAACCTGAAAACCGAGGTTGGGAAGAGATGACGACCTAAGGCCATGGTGGCTCGATGTGCTCAGTGTGCGGCCAGCTGTCTGGGAGGGTCCACGGGGTCCAGGCTCAGGCTATGTCAGAAAGGGCATTAGTGCCCTGGTCAGCCTAAGTATTTGGGGTACAGCCAAGGACGGTGCAGGTTGATCCTCATTTGGGGTTACTGGGTAGCCCCAGAGGACAATGTTTTTCTTCTGCAGGGCCGGCAGAGTGCTGCATTGTAGTTCTGGATTGCCAAACTGGAGGGCTTGTGGGCCAGTAGTCTGACGACAAAAGTCTGAGAACACAAGCTAGGCTTAGGTTTCTGGGTGAGGCCATGGCAGGCACAATCTACAGACTTGAATTGAGATCTCATGCATCTGAAGTCAGGGCGAGGATCAGACTATCGCTCAGGTTGGAGTTTCTGTCCCTGATGGCCCCTTCATGAATGGGGTGGGCATCACGAGGCCATGGGTGTTTTCCCACGAGGGGAGTTGTGAGAAGCTCCAAACTGCAGAGAGTCTTCTGCAGGACAATTGAGACCTGTTGTTTGGCTCCAGGCCAATGATTCTGAGCAGGGTTCTAAGGATGGATGGCTGGGTATCCCACCTCGCATTCCAATTGTCTCCTAGCAACCAGACAGGTTAGATCTCCTGGATCTTTGGGGAGCAACCGAGGACGCTGAGTTGAAATGGACAACCCTGGGGATGGATCCTAACGTGCTTTTGTGTCTATGGAGACTTTGGAATGAAGCGGTGGCACTGGGGCCCTAAAAGGTTCTATTAAACAGAGGCTTTGACACAGCTCCAACGTGCCAGTTTCCCATGTGTAGATGAGATGTTTTCTGATGGGTGAGTCAAGAAACAGCTATATGCTGCTTTTGAAATCCAGGAATCTGAGGAGAGATGCCTGGAAACCAAAGCAATGGATCTGATTAGTGCCTAGGGGCCTGTTCTTTCCTTTTTACCTCTGGGGACATCTGTCTATGGGTCTGAGTGCAGGTAGGTGCTCAGTTGGGCTCAGATTGCCCTGTTTTTCCTGGGAAGCCACCATTATTGAGATGGATCAGGGACTTTGGAGGTTTATCCTATTAGAAGGGCTGTGGCCATTGGAATGGGCACACAGAATTCCCTTGGAGAGGGCAAGTACAGTCCTCAGGTTTGGCTCCAGGGGCCTGAGCCTGTAGGTTGTGTAGGCCAGGGCTGTTTGGAGAGTCGTCTGAAAACACAAACTCGGCTTATGTTTCTGGTCATAGGTATGGCAGGACTGATCTACAGACCATGAGGAGAACTCTTCGGGATTTGAAAGAAGGGCGATGTGAGGCTCCTGCTCAAGTTTTTGTCTCTGGATATATTGTCACTCATGGTCGTGGAATTTCTGGGTGACTTCATGCGAAATGGACGAGTCTTACTCTCAGGTAGTTTGGCCCCGTCCAAAGAGTTTGGGTTCATTCTGTGGGCTGGAAGAAGTCCATTTTTGTTGTTGTTGTTGTTGTTTTCTTTTTTAACCTCAGGTGTCCCACCAAATGATGGATTCCAGAGTAGAGCCCTGGGGAGGGGCGCCTGGACAATAAGAAATCTGGTTTAAAATTGGGGCCTAGGGACATGTCAAGCCCATTATGACATCTAATGGTCCAGCCACTGAGAGGACTTACTAGAGGACAGGACTTATGCTGAGGGTCACAATGCGTGTGTATGCCCTCGTAACACTCAAGAATTGGTGGGGCCTCAGGGTGAATGCTGGTTTCTCCTAAACTGAACGTTGAACAACGTGCAAACCACAAGGGTTCTTGCCATGGGTAAAGAGGAGTTCTGATTTCTGCATCACACTCACCCCTGGGCAGTGATTGGAGATAAGTTCTCGTTCTGAAGCCTGAAAACTGAGGTAGGGAAGAGATGATGACCTAAGGCCATGGCGGGTTTTATGTGCTCAGTGTGCGGTCAGCTTTCTGGGTGTTGGTCAGGAGGTCCGGGCTCAGGTTGTGTTCGACAGTGCATTAGTGCCCAGGTTAGACTATATAATTTGGGTAAAGTCGAGTGCTGTGTAGTTTTACCCTCATTTAAGGTGCCTGGGCAGCTCATGAGGCAATAATTTTTTTTCTAGAGGGCAGGCAGAGTGCTGCATTGTGGGTCCGGAATTGCCAAACTTGAGGGCTTTGGGGCCAGGAGTGTGAGGACGGAAGTCTGAGAAGACAAGCTAGACTTGGGTTTCGGGGAGGCATGGCAGGTCCCCCCTGCATATCTGAACCAATATCTCATCCATGTGAAGTCAGGGCGAGGATCAGACGTTGGCTCAGGTTGGAGTTTCTGAGCATGACGGCCGCTTCATGAAGGGAGCAGAATCTCGAGGCCATTGAGGTTTTCCCACGTTGGGAGTTGTGGGATGCCCCCTTCAAGGATTCCTTCTGCGGGACAATTGAGACCTGTTGGACAGCTCCAGGACATCCCATATGGAATGACTCCAGAGCATCGTTCGTGGATGGATGCCTGGTAAGCCCGCCTCGCATTCCAATTTTCTCCTAGCAACAAGACTGTTTAGATCTGATGGCTCTGCCTGAGCAACCGGGGTGGCTGACTTGAAATGGACTTTCCTGAGGATGGGTCCTAATGTGTTTTTGTGTCCATGAGGGCCTTGGAATTGGGCGGTGGCACCGGGACCCTGAAGTACTCTCCTAAGCTTTGGACATGGCTCCCATGCACAGGTTTCCTTGTGGAGACGAGATGAGTTCTGATGGGTGCCTCAGGAAAACCCCTATGCTCGTATTGGAATCAGGCTTTTGAGGACACATGCCTGTAACCCAAAGCAATGGATCCTATTATGGCCTAGGGTCCTGTCTGGTTCAATCTTCTTCTCTGGGGACATCCATCTATGGTATGAGTGGAGGTCGATTATCAGCTGGCGTTAGACAGCCCTTGTTTGTTCAGGGCGACCAAATCTATTGGGATGGCCTCAGGGACTTTGGAGGTTTCTCCTAATTTGTACGATTTTGGACCATGGAATGGGCAGAATTCCCATGGATTGGTAGGCACAGTCCTAATGTGTGGTTCCAGGGGCCCAGCCTGGAGGGTGTGTGGCCCAAGACTTTGAGGACAGAAGTCTGAAAACACAAACTCAGCTTGGTTTTGGGGACATAGGTATGGCAGGCCCGATCGACAAACCATGAGAAGAACTCTTCAGAATACGAAGAAAGTGCGAGTCTGAGGTGCTTGCTCAGGCTTTTGTCTCTGGATTTTGTATCAGCGATGGCCGTGGAATGTCGGGGAGGCCTCATGGGCCATGGACGAATCTTCCTCTCTGAGGATTTGGCCCAATTCCCAATTGCTTTTCGTCAATCTGTGGGATGGGAGGACTCATTTCAGTTTTGTTACGTCAGGTGTCCCACCAAAAGAGGAATTCCAAAGCCAAGCCGTGGGGAAGACTGAAGGGACAACCCGAACTATGGTTAAAAATTGGGGCCTAGGGGCATGGCAAGCCCAATATGCTATCTCTTCATCCAGCCACTGAGTGGCCTTACTTGAGGACTGGGCTCAGCCTGAGCGTCACAATGTGTGTTTCTGACCAATGTGGCCCGCCAGCATGGGCGGGGCCTCATGGGCCACACTGGTTTCAACTACACTGAACGTTGGACAACATGCCAACCACAAGGTTTGTTGCCATGGGGAAGGAGTTCTGATTTCTGCATCACCTTCAACCCTGGGCAGTGATTGGAGATAAGGTCTAGGTTCTGAAACCTGAAAACCGAGGTTGGGAAGAGATGACGACCTAAGGCCATGGCGGCTCGATGTGCTCAGTGTGCGGCCAGCTGTCTGGGAGGGTCCACGGGGTCCAGGCTCAGGCTGTGTCAGAAAGGGCATTAGTGCCCTGGTCAGCCTATGTATTTGGGGTACAGCCAAGGTCGGTCCAGGTTGATCCTCATTTGGGGTTACTGGGTAGCCCCAGAGGACAATGTTTTTCTTCTGGAGGTCCGGCAGAGTGCTGCATTGTAGTTCTGGATTGCCAAACTGGAGGGCTTGTGGGCCAGTAGTCTGACGACAAAAGTCTGAGAACACAAGCTAGGCTTAGGTTTCTGGGTGAGGCCATGGCAGGCACAATCTACAGACTTGAATCGAGATCTCGTGCATCTGATTTCAGGGCGAGGATCAGACGATCGCTCAGGTTGGAGTTTCTGTCCCTGATGGCCCCTTCATGAATGGGGGGGGCATCACGGGGCCATGGGTGTTTTCCCACGATGGGAGTTGTGAGAAGCTCCAAACTGCAGAGAGTCTTCTGCAGGACAATTGAGACCTGTTGTTTGGCTCCAGGCCAATGATTCTGAGCAGGGTTCTAAGGATGGATGGATGGGTAGCCCACCTCGCATTTCAATTGTCTCCTAGCAACAAGACAGGATAGATCTCCTGGATGTGTGGGGAGCAACCGTGGACGCTGAGTTGAAATGGACACCCCTGGGGATGGGTCCTAATGTGCTTTTGTGTCTATGGAGACCTTGGAATGAAGCGGTGGCACTGGGGCCCTAAAGGGTTCTCCTAAACAGAGGCTTTGACACAGCCCCAACGTGCAAGTTTCCCATGTGTAGATGAGATGTTTTCTGATGGGTGAGTCAAGAAACAGCTATATGCTGCTCTTGAAATCCAGGTCTCTGAGGAGAGATGCCTGGAAACCAAAGCAATGGATCTAATTAGTGCCTAGTTGCCTGTTCTTTCCTTCATACCTCTGGGGACATCTGTCTATGGGTCTGAGTGCAGGTAGGTGCTCATTTGGGCTCAGATTACCCCTCTTTTTCCTGGGAAGCCACCACTATTGAGATGGATCAGGGACTTTGGAGGTTTATCCTATTAGAAGGGTTGTGGCCTTTGGAATGGGCACACACAATTCCCTCTGAGAGGACATGTACAGTCCTCAGGTTTGGCTCCAGGGGCCTGAGCCTGTAGATATGTAGGCCAGGGTTGTTTGGACAGTTGTGTGAAAACACACATCCTCCATGCTAGGGCCCCTGGATCCACACATCAGGATTGCTCCTGCCTTCTCAAAGGGAATTCTTCATATTCCATTGGCCACAACCATATAAATCAGGAGAAATCTCCAATGTCCCTGGGACCATCCCAATATTGTAGGCTGCTCGGAACAAACAGGGGTGATCTGACACTAGCTGAGCAACTAGCTCCACACCAACTCGGAGACAGATGTCCCCAGAGAAGAACATTGAACTGGACAGGCCCCTAGGCCCTAATCAGATCCATTGCTTTGGTTTCCAGGCATCTCTTCTCAGAGGCCTGGTTTCTAATACCAGCCTATGGGGTTTCCATAGGCTCCTTCAGAGCAAGTCTTGTCTGCACATTGGAAACTTGCTCGAGGAGCTATGTCAGAACCTCAGAGGCCTGGTTTTCAATACCACCATATGGGGGTTTCCTGAGGCATCAGTCAGAACAAATGTCTTCTCCACATGGGAAACGTGCTCTTTCAAGCTGTGTCAAAACCTCCGGCTAGGAAAATCCTTCAGGGCCCCGGTGCCACCACCTCATTCCAAGGTCTCCATGGACACAATCCCACATTAGGACCCATCTGCAGGAGAGTCTATTTCAACTCAGTGCTCTTGGGTGCTCCCCTAGAGCCAGCAGATCGAACCTATCTTGTCACTAGGAGACAATTGGAATGTGAGGCGGACTGGCTAGGCATCCATCTGTAGAAAACTACTCTGAAGTAATTCCATATGGGACGTCCTGGAGCCATCCAACAGGTCACAGCTGTCCTGCAGAAGGAATCCTTGCGCTTTGGAGCACCTCACAACTCCCATCATGGGAAAAGCTCTGTGGCCTCGTGGTGCACTGTCCCCTTCATGAAAGAGCCATCTTGGACAGAAACTCCAACCTGAGCCAACGTCTAATCCTCGCCCTGACTTCAGATGCACGAAATCTTGATTCAACTCTGCAGAGTGTGCCTGCCGAAACCCTGCCCCGAAGCAAAACCTAGCTATTGTTCTCAGACTTCGTCCTCTCACTCCGAGCCCACCAGCCCTCCAGTTAGGGAATTCTGGAGAGACACAATGCAGCACTCTGACTGCCCTCCAGAAGAGAAACGTTGTCCTATGGGGCTAACCAGAAACACCAAATGAGGATCAACCTGCATGCCACTTGACTCTACCCCAATTATACAGTTTCGCTTCGGCGTTAATGCCCTGTCTTGCACAGCCTGAGGTCTGAATTTTCAACCGACACCCAGACAGCTGGCTGTACACTGAGCACATCAGACCCGCCATGGCTTTAGGTCATCATCTCTTTTCAACCTTGGTTTTCAGGCTTCAGAACCTAGACCTTATATATACTCACTACCCAGGGGTGAACGTGATGCAGAAATAAAACTCCTTCTTCCTCAAGGCAAGAAACCTTGTGGTTGGCATGTTTTCCAACGTTCAGTGTAGGAGAATCCAGTGTAGCCCATGAGTCCCCGCCCATGCTTGAGAACCGCAATGGGCACAAACACATTGGGACCCTCAGTGTGAGCCCTGTCCTCAAGTAAAGCCTCTCAGGGTCTGGACCAAGACCCGCATTGCCATCCCTAGTCCCCCAATATTAATGAGAGGTTGAGAGTTCTAATCACCCCTATTCAGGTCTCTGCTCTGGAACCCCTGAGGAAAAAAAATATTGAAGGGTCTCCTCCATCCCCTGAATGAGCCCCAAAACTTGGGATCTGACCAAATCTTAAAAGAGAAAGAATCATCCATGGCCAAAGAGGCCATCCCGTCATTCCATGGCCACCATTGACACAAAATCTAGAGACAAAAGCCTGGAGATATGCCTCACACTTGCCCTTTGTTCATAGCCTGATAAATTCTTCTCACGGTCTATAGATCAGGCATGTCATACCTACGTCCCCAAATCTAAGCTGAGTTTGGGTTTTCAGGTTTCTGTCCCCACTGTCCTGGCCCACACACCCTCCAGGCTGGGGCCCCTGGAGCCATGCCTCAGGACTGTGCCTGCCTTCTCCAAGCAAATTCTGCCCATTCCATTGGCCACAACCCTAAAGATTAGGAGAACACTCCAACGTCCCTGAGGCCATCCCAATAGTGTTGGCCACTCAAGGCAAACAGGGTGATCTGTCCCAAGATGAGCAACTACCTCAACTCAGATCCATAGACAGATAACGCCAGAGAAGAATATTGAACCGGACAGGCACCTAGGCCCTAATCAGATCCATTGCTTTTGATTCCAGGCATCTCTCCTCAGAGGCCTGGTTTCCAATACCAGCATATGTGTTCTTCAAGAGGTACCAGTCTGAACAAATCTCATTTCCACATGGGAAACATGCATTTTGGAGCTGTGTCACAACCTCCAGTTAAGGGAAACCTTCAGGTCCCAGCAGCCAACACCCCATTCCAAGGTCTCCATGGACACAAACCCGCATTATGACCCATCCGCAGGCGAGTCCATTTCAACACATCCCCTTTGGTTGCTCCCCAAAAGAAGCAGATCGAACCTGCCTTGTCACTAGGAGACAATAGGAATGTGAGGCGGGCACTCCAGGAATCCATCCTTAGAACCCTGCACTGCCGTGGTTCCGCATGGGACGTCCTGGAGCAATCTGACCGGTCTCGACTGTCCCGTAGAAGGAATCCTTGCCGATTGGAGCAACTTACAATGCCAATCGTGGGAAAGTCTCCATAGCCCCATGATGCCCCCCACCATCATGAAGGGGCCATCCTGAACAGAAACTTCAACCTGAGCCTACGTCTGATCCTCGCCCTGACTTCAGATGCATGAGATTTAGATTTAGCTCTACAGAGTGTGCCTGCCATGATCTTGACCCAAAACCTAAGCCTAGCTTGTGTTCTCTCATTTCCTTCCTCACAATTCTGGCCCACAAGCCCTCCAGTGTGAGAATTCCGTCGCCACAATGCAGCACTCTTCCTTCCCTCCAGAAGAAAAACGTTGCCCCTGGGGCTACCCAGAAACGCCAAATGAGGATCAACCTGCATGCCACTCAACTTTACTTCAATTATACAGTCTAAGCTTGGCACTAATGCCCTGTCTGACACAGCCTGAGCCTGGACCTCCTGGATGACACCCAGAAAGGTGGTGTCACACCTAAGGACTGTGCCAGTGCACTCCAAGGGAACTCTGCCCGTTTCATTTGCCACAACCTTACAGATTAGGAGAAACCTCCAATTCCCAAGACCAGCCCAATAGTGTTGGCCTCCCCCAACAAACATGGGTGATCTGACACAAGCTGAGCAGTGACCTCCATTCTGAATCTTAGACAGAGACACTCAGAGGAGAATATTGAAAAAGACAGGCCCCTAGACCGTAATCAGATCCATTGCTTTGGATTCCAGGCATTGTTCCCCAGATGCTTGGTTTCCAATACCAGGTTGTGGGGGTTTCAGAACAAATCTCGTCTCTACATGGGAAACTTGCTCTTTGGAGCTGCATCAAAACCTCAGGTTAGGAGAATTCTTCAGGGCAACAGAGCCACTGCCCCATTCCAAGGGATCCATGGACACAAATCCATATCATGACTGATCCTCATGAGATTCCATTTCAATTCAGCCCCCTCGGTTGTTCCCCCAGTGACAGCAGATCGAATCCTCCTTTTCACTAGGACACAACTGGAATGCAAGTTGGACTGCCCAGTTATCCATCATTAGAACTGTGCTTTGGAGCATTTCTTATGGGACGTCCTTGATCCATCCAAAAGGTCGTGACTGTCCCGCTGACGGAATTCTTGTGGTTTGGAGCATCACACACTCACAAAGTTGGAAATCTTCCATGGTTTCCTGATGCCCCCCCACCTTCATGAAGGGGACATCATGTACAGAAACTCCAACCTAAGCCAACATCTGATCCTCGCCCTGACTTCAGATGCACGAGATCTCATTTCAGGTCTGTAGAGAGTGCCTGCCATGTCACCGCTGCGAATTCTAAGCTGAACTTGTGTTCTCAGACTTCTGTCCAAAAACACCTGGCCCACAAGCCCTGAAGTTGGCAATTCTGGAGCCAGAATGCAGCACTCTGCCTGCCCTCCAGAAGAAAATCTTTGCCCTATGGGGCCAACCAGAAACCCCAAATGAGGACCAACCTTCACATCACTCGACTGTACCCCAATTATACAGTCTAGCCTGGGGACTAATGCCCTGCATGACACAGCCTGAGCCCAGACCTCATGATGGACACAGACATCTGGCCGCACACTAAGTGCATCGGACCCACCATGGCCTTAGGTCGTCATCTCTTACCAACCTCGGTTTTCAGGCTTCAGAATCTAGACCTTATCTCTACTCACTGCCATGCCGTGTACGTGATGCAGAAATCAGAACTCCTCCTTCCCCATGACCAGAAACCCTGTGGTTGGCATGTTGTCCAACGTGCAGTGTAGGAGAAACCAGCATGGCCCATGAGGCCTCAGACATGCTTGAGGGCTGCGATGGGCACAAACACACATTAGGACCCTAAGCATGAACCCTGGCCTCAAGTAAAGCCTCTCCGGGGCTGGACCAAGAGCCCATATATGGAGATTACCATGCCCCTACTCCCCAAACCTTAACCAGTGCTTGAGAAGTCTAGTCACCCCTACTCAGATCTCTTCTCTAGAATCCCTCCTTGGTGGGACACATGAGGTTAAAAAAAAAATAGAGAAAGGACTCCTACCGTCCAAAGAATGACCTCAAACACTTGGAATTGTGCCAAATGCACAGAGAGAAATACTCGTCCATGGCTGATGAGGCCATCCTGACATTCCACGGCCACCATTGACACAAAATCCGGAGACAAAAGCCTGAAAAAGCGCCACACACTCGCCCTTTGTTCAAAGCCTGAAAATTCTCACGGTCTGTAGATCGGGCCTGCCATACCTATGTCCCCAAACCTAAGCCACGTTTGTGTTTTCAGACTTCTGTCTCCATTGTCCTGGCCCACATACCCTCAAGGCTTGGCCCCATGGAGCCACACCTCAGGACTGTGTTTGCCCTCTCCATGGGAATTCTGATCATTCCTTTGGCACAACCTGACAGATTAGGAGAAACATCCGAAGTCCCCGAGGCCACCCCAATATTGTAGGATGTCCGGGACAAACAGGGACCATCTGCCACAAGCTGAGCCACTACCTCCAATCAGACCTGTAGATAGATATCCATAGAAAAGAAGATTGAAGAGGACAGGCACCTAGGCCCTAAACGAATTCATTGCTTTTGTTTTCATGTATCTCTCCTCAGAGGCCTGGATTCCAATACCAGCACATGGGGGTTTCTGGAGCTACCAATCAGAACAAATCGCATGCCACATGGGAATCATGCTATATGGAACTGTGTCAAAACCTCCAGTTAGGAGAAAATTTCACGTCACTGGAGCCACCGCCCCATTCCAATGTCTCAATGGACACAATCCCACATTATGACCCATCCTCAGGAGAGTCCATTTCAACACAAACCTGGCGGTTGCTCACCCAGTGCCAGCAGATCAAACCTGCTTTGTCACTAGGAGACAATTGGAATGCGAGTTCGTTGCCCAGGTATCCATGTTAGAACTCTGCTTTGGAGAAATTCCTAATGGGGTGTACTTGATCCATTCAACAGGTCTCAACTGTCCTGCAGAAGGAATCCTTGTGGTTTGCAGCATCACACACTCGCACCGTGGGAAAACCTCCATGGCCTCGTGATGCCTCCACCTTCAGGTAGAGGACATCATGGACAGAAACTCCCGTCTGATCCTCGCCCTGACCTCAGATGCATGAGATCTCAATTCAGCTCAGCAGAGTGTGCTTGCCTTGCCCTCGCCCCAAAACCTAAGCCAGCTCGCGTTCTCAGACTTCCATCCTCACACTTCTGGCCCACAAGCCTTCCACTTTGGGAATTCTGGAGACAAAATGCAGCACTCTGCCTGCCCTCCAGAAGAGAGACTTTGCCCTAGGGGTCTACCCAGAAACATCAAATGAGGATCAACCTGCAATTCTCTAGACTGTACCCCAATTATACAGTCTAGCCTGGGCACTAATGCCCTGTCTGACACAGCCTGACCCCAGACCTCGTGACCGACACCCAGACACCTGGCCTCACACTGAACACATCAAACATGCCATGGCCTTAGTTCATCATCTCTTCCCAACCTTGGTCTTCAGGCTTCAGAACCTAGACATTATCTCCACTCACAACTAAGTGATGTACGTGATGCAGAAATCAGAACTTCACCTTCCCCATGACCAGAAACCTTGTGGTTGGCATGTTGTCCAACGTTCAGTATATGAGAACCCAGCATGGCCAATGAGGCCTCAGACATGCTTGAGGGCTGCGATGGGCACAAACACACATTAGGACCCTAAGCATGAACCCTGGCCTCAAGTAAAGCCTCTCCGTGGCTGGACCAAGAGCCTGCATATGGGACTTGCCATGCCCCTACTCCCCCAATCCTAGCCAGAGCTTGAGAAGTCTAGTCAACCTTATTCAGAGCTCTTTTCTGGAATACCTCTTTGGTGGGACACATAAGGAAAAAAAAAAAAAAACCCAAGATAAAGAAAAAAAAAAGTAAGGACTCCTACCATCCAAAGAATGACCCCAAATACTTGGAATCTGGCCAAATCCACAGAGAGAAATACTCGTCCATGGTCGATGAGGCCAGCCTGACATTCCACGGCCACCATTGACACAAAATCCGGAGACAAAAACCTGAAAAAGCGCCACACACTTGCACTTTGTTCAGAGCCCCCAAAATTCTCAAGGTCTGTAGATCGGGCCTGCCATACCTATGTCCCCAAACCTAAGCCGAGTTTGTGTTTTCAGACTTCTGTCTCCATTGTCCTCACCCACACATTCTAAAGGCTGGGCCCCATGGAGCCACACCTCAGGACTGTGCCTGCCCTCTCCAAGGGAATTCTGCTCATTCATTTGGCACAACCTGACAGATTAGGAGAATCATCCAAAATCTCTGAGGCCATCCCAATAGTGTAGGATGTCCTGGACATACAGGGACCCTCTGGCACAAGCTGAGCCACTACCTCCAATCAGAACCTTAGACAGATATCCATAGAAAAGAATATTGAACAAGACAGGCACCTAGGCCCTAATTGGATCCATTGCTTTTGTTTTCAGGCATCTCTCCTCAGAGGCCTGGATTCCAATACCAGCATAAGGGGGTTTCCAGAGCTACCTATCAGAAAAAATCTCGTCTCCACATGGGAATCTTGCTCTATGGAGCTGTGTCATAACCTCCAGTTAGGAGAAAACTTCAGGTCACTGGAGCCACTGCCCCATTTGAATATCTCCATGGACACAATCCCAAATTATGACCCATCCTCAGGAGAGTCCATTTCAACTAAACCCCCTCGGTTGCTACTCCAGAGCCAGCAGATTGAACCTGCCTTGTCGCTAGGAGACAATTGAAATGCGAGTTGGGCTCCTCAGGCATCCATCCTTAGAACCCTGCTCTTGCGTCGTTCCTTATGGGACATCCTTGAGCCATCCAACAGGTCTCGACTGTCCCACAGGAGTCCTTGTGCATGGACCACCTAACAACTCATATCATGGAAAGCTTCCAAGGTCACATGATGCCCCCAATCTTCATGAAGGCAGATCATGGAAAGAAACTCCAACCTGAGCCAACAGCTGATCTTCGCCTTGACTTCAGATGCACGAGATCTTGATTCAGCTCTTCAGAGTGTACCTGCTGTGCCCTCACCCCAAAACCTAAGCGTAGCTAGTGTTTTCCGACTTCCGTCCTCACTCTCCTGGACCACACGCCCTCTATTTTGGGATTTCCGATGACACAGTGCTGCACTCTGCCTGCCCTCTAGAAGAAAAATATTGCCCTATGGGTCTACCCAGAAACCTCAAATGAGGATAAACCTGCACGTCACTCAACTGTACACCAATTATATAGTCTAGCCTGTGCACTAATGCCCTGTCTGACAGAACCTGAGGCCTGAATTCCCAACCGACACCCAGACAGCTTGCAGTACACTGAGAACATCTGAACCGCCATGGCCTTAGGTCGCCATCTCTTTCCAACTTCGGTTTTCAGGCTACAGAATCCTAGACCTTATCTCTACTCACTTCCCATGGGTGAACGTGATGCAGAAATCAGAACTCCTCCTTCCCTCTCGCCAGAATCTTGTGGTTGGCATCTTGTCCAACGTTCAGTGTAGGACCCCTGTAGGGCCTACAGGGGTATTAGTAGGGCCCCTGAGGGTAGTGTAGGGTCCCTGAGGCCCTGCCTATGCTTAAGAGCTGCGGTGGGCTCAAACACACATTGGGACCCTCAGTTTGAGCCCTGTCCTCAAGTAAAGCCTCTCAGTGGCTGGACCATGAGCCCGCATATGGGGCCTGCCATGCCCCAAGTCACCCAATCTTAACCAGAGGTAGAGACATCTAGTCACCCCTACTCAGGGCTCTGCTCTGGAATCCCTCTTTGGTGGGACATTTGAGGTAAATAAACACAGAAAGGACTCCTCCCACTCACAGAATGACCCCAATCACTTGGGATTGGGCCATCCCAAGTGATTGGGGTCCAGAGAGAAAGACTCGTCCATGGCCCATGAGGCCAGCCCGACATTCCACGGCCACTATTGACACAAAATCCAGAGACATAAGCTTCAGCAAGCGTTCACACTCACCCTTAGGTCATAGCCCAAAAAATTCTCCTCATAGTCTGTAGATTGGGCCTGCCATACCTATATTCCCAAACCTAAGCCGAGTTTGTGTTTTCAGACTTCTATCCTGACATCCCTGTCCCACACACCCTCCAGACTGAGGCCCCTGGAGCCGCACCTCAGGACTGTGCCTGCCCTCTCCAAGGAAATTCTTCCCATTCCATTGGCCACAACCCTACAGATAAGGAGAAACCTCCAAAGTCCCAGAGGCCATTCCAATAGTGTAGGCCACCCAGGACAAAGAGGGGCGATCTCTCACAAGCTGAGCAACGACGTCAACTCACCCGTAGACAGATAACCCAAGAGAATAAGATTAAACTGGACTGGCCCCTAGAATGTAATTGGTTCCATTGCTTTTTTTTCTAAGCATCTCTCCTCAGAGGCCTGTTTTCCAATACCAGCATATGGGGGATTCCAGAGATACCAATCAGAACAAATCTTGTCTTCACATGGGAAACTTATCCTTTGGAGCTCTGTAAAAGCCTCCAGTTAGGAGAAACCTTCAGGTAGCCGGAGCAACCGTCCTATTCCAAGGTCTCCATGGACACATACCCGCATTATGACCATTTGGCAGGAGAGTACATTTCAACTCAGCCCCGTCGATTACTCCCCCAGAGGCAGAATATCAAACCTGCCTTGTCGCTAGGAGACAACTGGAATGCAAAGCAGACTCTCTAGGCATCCATCCTTGGAATCCTGCTCTGGCGCCGTTCCATATGGGATGTCCTGGAGCCTTCCAACAGGTCTTGACTGTCCCACAGAAGGAATCCTTGCAGATTGGAGCATCTCACAACTCCTATCGTGGGAAAACCTAAATGGCCTCATGAGATGCTCCCCTTTATAAAGGGGCCATCATGGACAGAAACTCCAACCTGAGCCAACTTCTGATGCATTGCTTTGGTTTCTAGGTATCTCTCCTCAGAGGCCTGGTTTCCAATATCAGAATATGGGGGTTTCCTAAGGAAACAATCAGAACAGATCTCATCTCCACATGGGAAACTTGCTCTTTGGAGCTGTGTCAATACCTCAGGTTAGGAGGATCCTTCAGGGCGCTGGCACCATGGCCCAATCCCAAGGTCTCCAAGGACACGAACTTACATTATGATCCATTCTCAGGAGAGTCCATTTCAAATCAGCCCCCTCGGCTGCTCACCCAGAGCCAGCAGATCAAAACTTCCTGGTCACTAAGAGACAGTTGGAATGGGAGGCGGGCTTCCCAGGCATCCATCCTTAGAACCCTGCTCTGGAGAACTTCTTTATGGGACGTCTTGAATCCAACCAACCTGTCTTGACTGTCTCGCAGAATGAATCCTTGTGGTTTGAAGCATCACACAATAACACTGTGAGAAAACCTCCATTTCCTCATGATGCCCCACACCTTCATAAATGGGCCATCACGGACAGAAACTCCATCCTAAGCCAAAGTCTGATCCTCGCCCTGAATTCAGAAGCATGAGATCTCGATTCAGCACTTGAGAGTGTGCCTGCTGGGCCCTCGCCCTGAAACCTAAGCCTAACTTGTGTTCTCAGACTTCCGTCCTCAGAATCCTGGCCACACCCCTCCAATTTGGAAATTCTGGAGACACAATGCAGCACTCTGCCTGGCCTCCAGAAGAAAAATGTTGCCCTATAGGGCTAACCAGAAACGCCAAATGAGTAACAACCTGCATGCCACTCGACCATACCCCAATTATACAGTCTAGCCTGTGCACGAAAGCCCTGTCGGACACAGCCTGAGGGCAGACCTCCAGTCCAACACCCAGACAGTTGGCCGTACACTTGAGCATATCAAACCCACAATGGCTTTAGGCCATCATCTCTACCCAACCTCAGTTTTCACCTTCAGAACCTAGACCTTATCTCCACTCACTGCTCAGGAGTGAACGTGATGCAAGAATCAGAACTTCTCCTTCGCCTTGGCAAGAAACCTAGTGGTTGGCATGTTGTCCAATGTTCATTGTAGGAGAAAGCAGCATGGACTATGAGGCCCCACCTATCCCAGAGGGCCACAATGTGCACAAACACACATTGTGACCCTCAGCGTGAGCCCTATCCTCATGTAAAGCCTCTTAGTGACTGGAACAACAGCCCACATATGGGGCTTGCCAAGCCCCTAGTCCCCCAATCTCAACCAGAGTTCGAGATGTCTACTCACCCCTACTCAGGGCTCTACTCGGGAATCCCTCTTTGGTGGGACAACTGAGGTAAAAAAAAAAAAAATACAGAAAGGACTCTTCCCATTCACAGAATGATCCCAACCACTTGGGATCAGGCCAAATCACAAGAGAAAGAATTGTCCATGGCCCTTGAGGACACCACGACATTCCACGGCCACCATTGACACAAAATCCAGAGACAAAACCCTGAGCAAGCGCCACATACTCACCCTTTGTTCATAGCCCGGAAAATTCTCACGGTCTGTAGATGGAGCCTTCATACATACATTCCCAAACCTAAGCTGAGTTTGTGTTTTCAGACTTCTGTCCCCACAGTCCTGGCCCACACAACATCCAAGCTGGGGCCCCTGGAGCCACACCTCAGGACTGTGGCTTCCCTCTCCAGGGGAATTCTGCCATTTCCATTGGCCACAACCCTATAGATTAGGAGAATCCTCCAAACTCCCCCAGGCCATCGGAATTGTGTTGGCTGCCCAGGACACACAGGGATGATCTTTCACAAGTTAGGAAACCAACTCCACTCAGACCCAGAGACAGATATCCCCATAGAATAAGATTGAACAGGAAGGGCACTTAGGCCCTAATCAGATCCATTGCTTTTGATTCCAGTCATCTCTCCTCAGAGGCCTGGTTTCCAATACCAGCATATGGGAGATTCCTTAGGCACTCATCAAAACAATTCTCTTCTCTACATAGGAAACATACTCTTTAGAGCTCCATCAAAACCTCCGGTTATGAACATCCCTCAAGACCCCGGATCAAGCACCCCATTCCAAGGTCTACATGGACACAAATGCACATTATGACCCATCCTCAACTCACCCATTTCAACACACCCGCCTCGGTTGCTCCCCTAGATCCAGCAGATCGAACTTGCCTTGGCTCTATGAGACACCTGGAATGGGAGGCAGGCTGCCCAGGCATCCATCCTTAGAACCCTGCTCTGGATAACTTCCTTATGGGATGTCCTGGAGCCATCCAACAGGTCTCGAGTGTCCCACAGAAAAAATCATTGTGGTTTGGAGCATTTCACAATTCCCATCGTCGGAAAACCTCCATGTCCTCGTGACACCCTCCCCTTCATGAAGGGGCCGTCATGGACAGAAACTCCGACCTAAGCCAACGTCTGATCCTAGCTCTGTCTTCAGGTATACGGGATCTCGAATCATCTCTGCAGAGGGTGCCTGCCTTCCCCTCACCCCGAAATCTAAGTCTGGCTTGTGTTCTCAGAATTTTTTCCTCACACTCCTGGCCCTAAAGCCTTCCAGTTTGGGATATCTGGAGCCACTATGTGGCACTGTGTCTTCCCTCCAGAAGAAAAACGTTGCCCTCTGGGGCTACCCAGTAACCACAAATGAGTACCATCCTGCACGAAACTCGACTGCACCCCAATGATACAGTCTACCCTGGGCACTTATTCCCTGTCTGCCACAGGCTGAGCCTGCACCTCCCAACCCACACTCAACAGCTGGCCGAACACTGAGCACATCAGACACACCATGGCCTTAGGGCTTCATCTCTTCCCAACCTCAGATTTCAGGCTTCAGAACCTAGACCTTAAATCCAATCACAGTCCAGGAGTGAAAGTGTTGCAGAAATTAGAACTCCATCTTCCCCATGGCCAGAAAACTTGTGGTTCCCATACTGTACAACGTTCAGTGTAGGAGAAACCAGCATGGTACTTTAGGCCACGCCCTGACTTGAGGGGATCCTTGGGCACAAAACCACATTGTGAAACTCAGTGTGACCTATCCTCAAGGAAGGCCTCTCAATGTCTGGACCAAGAGCCCACATATGGGGCTTGCCATGTTCTTAGGTCCCAATGTTAACCAGAGGTCTGGTTGTCCAGTTGCCCCCACCCACGACTCTGCTCTGGAATCCCTCTTTTGGTGGTCCACCTGAGGTAAAAAAAAAAAAAAAAAAAAAAGTAAACAAAAAAAACAGAAAGGCCTCCTCCATTACCACAGAATGACCACAAACTTTTAGGATCGGGTCAAATCCCCAGAAAGGGAGCCTCATCGATGGCCCATGAGGACACCGCGACATTCCATGGCAATCGGTGACACATTTCCAGAAAAAAAAAAAAAAAAGCATGAGCAAGCACCTCACATTCGCCCTTTGTTCATATCCCGAAGAGGTCTCCTCACGGTCTATATATAGGGCCGGTCATACCTACAACCCACAACCTAAGTGGAGTTTGTGTTTTCAAACTTTTGTCCAAATCGCCCTGGACCACACACGCTCCACACTTGGGTCCCTGGAGCCACACCTCAGGACTGTGCTTCCCTTTCAAGGGAATTCTTCCCATTCCATTGGCCACAACCTTGCAAATGAGGAAAAACCTCCAAAGTCACCGAGGCCATCCCAATAGTGTAGGCCGCCCAGGACAAACAGGGGTGATCTCAAACCAGCTGAGCAACTACCTCCACTCAGACAACAGATGTCCCCAGAGAAGAATATTGAACCGGACAGGCCCCTAGGCCCTAATCAGATCCATTGCTTTGGTTTCCAGGCATCTCTCCTCAGAGGCCTCGTTTCCAATACCAGCATATGGTGGTTTCCTGAGGCACCAATAAGAACAAATCTCATCTCCCCATGGAAAACTTGCTCATTGGAGCTTTGTCATAACCTCTAATTAGGAGAATCCTTCAGGGCCCTGGTGCCACTGCCCCATACCAAGGTCTCCATGGACTCAAACCAACATTAAGACCATCCTCAGGAAAGTCCATTTCAACTCAGTCCCCTCTGTTGCTACCCCAAGCCAGCAGATCAAACGTTTCTTGTTGCTAGGAGACAATTGGAATGTGAGGCTGGCTGCCCAGGCATCCATACTTAGAACCCTGTTCTGGAAAAATACCTTATAAGACATCCTGGAGCCATCCAACAAATCTTAATTGTCCCACAGAAGGAATCCTTGCGGTTTGGAGCATCTCACAACTCCAATAGTGGGAAAACCCCCATGGCCTCATAATGCCCCCCCTTCCTGAAGAGGCCAACATGGACAGAAACTCAAACCTGAGCCAAAGACTGAACCTCGACCTGACTTCAGACGCATGAGATCTCAATTCAGCTCTGCGGAGTGTGCCTGCCATGTCCTTGCCCCGAAACCTAAGCCTAGCTTGTGTTCTCAGACTTCGGTCTCACTCTCCTGGCCCACAAGCCCTCCAGTTTGGGAATTCCGAAGCCACAATGCAGCACTCTGCCTGCCCTCCAGAAGAAAAACTTTGCCCTATGCTGCTAATAAGAAACCCCAAATGATTTTCTAATGCATGCCACTCGATTGTAAAGCAATTATACAGCCCACCCTGTATACTAATGCCCTGTCTGGCACAGCCTGAGACAAGACATCCCAAACGACACCCAGACAGCTGGCCCCAACCTGGACACATAGGAGCCGCTATGGCTGTAGGTCGTCATCTCTTCCCAACCTCGGTTTTCAGGCTTCAGAACCTAGACCTTATCTCCAATCACTGCCCAGGGGTGAACGTGATGCAGAAATTAGAATTCCTCCTTCCCCATGGCCAGAAAACTTGTGGTTGGCATGTTGTCCAACGTTCAATGTGGGAAAACCTGCATTGTCCGAAAGGCCACGCCAGTGCTTGAGGGCCGCCTAGGGCACAGACATGCATTGTGACCTGCAGCGTGAGTCCCGTATTAAAGTAACGCCTCTCAGTGCCTGGACCAAGATCCTTCATATGGGGCTTGTCATATCCATAGGCCCCCAGGCTTAAACAGAGTGCGAGTATTCCAGTTGTCAGTACCCACTGCTATGCTCTAGAATCCCTCTACTGGGGGGACACATGAAGCAGAAAACAGGACACTTCCCTTCCCACAGAATGACCCGAACTCTTGGCGGCTGGACAAACTACCAGAGAGGGAGACTTCTACGACCCATGAGGCAACTCCTACATTAAACGGCCATTGTGGACAAAACATCCAGAGACAAAAGCCTGAGCGACTGCCTCCCTCTCACCCTTCTTTCATATCCAGAGGAGCTTCCCTCATGGGCTGTAGATGAGGCCTGCCGTAACCTCGGCCCCAAACCTGAGTTGAGTTAGGGTTTTTGGATGTCTGTCTGCACAGCCATGGCTCACACAGCCTCCAGGCTGGGGTCTCTGGAGCCACACCACAGAACTGTGCCTGCTCTCTCCTAAGAAACTGCCCATTCCATTGGCCACAACTCTACAAAATAGTAGAAACCTCAAGGTCCCCAAGGACATCCCACTACCGCAAGCCGCACTGGACAAATAGGGGCATTATGACACAAGCTGAGCAACTACTACCTCCATGCAGACACACAGACAGATATCCGCAGAGACAGAAGATTGAACCAGACAGGCCCCTAGGCCCTATTATGAACTCTTGCTTTGGTGTCCAGGTATCACTCCTCAGAGGCCTGGGTTCGAAGACCAGCATATGGGGCTTTCCTGAGGCACCAGACAGAAGACCTCTCATCTCCACATGGGAAGCTTCCTTGTTGGAGTTGTGTCAAGCCCTTCAGGTTGGAGAATCATGCAGAGTCCCTTAGCTACTGCCACATTCCAAGGTCTCCATGGCCACCAACCCACATTATGACTCATCCTCAGCAGAGTCCATTTAAACTCAGCCTTCTGGGTAGCTCACCCAAGAGCCCGCAGATTGAGCGTGCCTTTTCTCGACCAGGCAATGGGAAGGTGAGTTGGCGTTTCTTGGCATCCATGCTTAGGGCCCTGCTCTCGAGTCTTTCTGTATGGGGCATCCTGGAACCATCCAATAGTACTCGACTGTCCTGAAGAAGGAAACCTTGAAATATGGAGCAGCTCACAACTCCCAGCGTAGGGAAACCTCCCTGGCCTCATGACGCACCTCCCCCTTCAGGAAGGGGCCGTCATGGACACAAACTCCAGCTTGAGGCAACATCTGATAATCGCCCGGACCTCACTTGCAGGAGATCTCGATTCAGCCTCTGCAGAGTGGGCCTGCCATGCTCTTGGCCCTAAAACTCGTGCTAGCTTGTGTTTTCAGACTTCCTTCCTTACAATCCTGGCCACACCCCTCCAGTTTGGCAATTCTGGAGACACAATGCAGCACTCTGCCTGCCCTCCAGAAGAAAAATGTTGCCCTATAGGGCTAACCAGAAACGCCAAATGAGTAACAACCTGCATGCCACTCGAACATACCCCAATTATACAGTCTAGCCTGTGCACTAAAGCCCTGTCTGACACAGCCTGAGGGCAGACCTCCAGTCCAACACCCAGACAGCTGGCCATACACAGAGCATATCACACCCACAATGGCTTTAGGCCATCATCTCTACCCAACCTCAGTTTTCACCTTAGAACCTAGACCTTATCTCCACTCACTGCTCAGGAGTGAACGTGATGCAAGAATCAGAACTTCTCCTTCGCCTTGGCAAGAAACCTAGTGGTTGGCATGTTGTCCAATGTTCATTGTAGGAGAAAGCAGCATGGACTATGAGGCCCCACCTATCCCTGAGGGCCACAATGTGCACAAACACACATTGTGACCCTCAGCGTGAGCCCTATCCTCATGTAAAGCCTCTTAGTGACTGGAACAACAGCCCACATATTGGGCTTGCCAAGCCTCTAGTCGCCCAATCTCAACCAGAGTTCGAGATGTCTAGTCACCCCTACTCAGGGCTCTACGCGGGAATCCCTCTTTGGTGGGACACTTGAGGTAAAAAAAAAAATACAGAAAGGACTCTTCCCATTCACAGAATGATCCCAACCACTTGGGATCAGGCCAAATCACAAGAGAAAGAATTGTCCATGGCCCTTGAGGACACCACGACATTCCACGGCCACCATTGACACAAAATCCAGAGACAAAACCCTGAGCAAGCGCCACATACTCGCACTTTGTTCATAGCCCGGAAAATTCTCACGGTCTGTAGATCGAGCCTTCATACATACATCCCCAAACCTAAGCTGAGTTTGTGTTTTCAGACTTCTGTCCCCACAGGCCTGGCCCACACACCATCCAAGCTGGGGCCCCTGGAGCCACACCTCAGGACTGTGGCTTCACTCTACAGGGGAATTCTGCCATTTCCATTGGGCACAACCCTATAGATTAGGAGAATCCTCCAAACTCCCCAAGGCCATCCGAACTGTGTTGGCTGCACAGTACAAACAGGGATGATCTTTCACAAGTTAGGAAACCACCTCCACTCAGACCCAGAGACAGATATCTCCATAGAATAAGAAGAAACTGGACGGGCACTTAGTCCCTAATCAGATCCCTTGCTTTTGATTCCAGTCATCTCTCCTCAGAGGCCTGGTTTCCAATACCAGCATATGGGAGATTCCTTAGGCACTCATCAAAACAATTCTCTTCTCTACATAGGAATCATACTCTTTAGAGCTCCATCAAAACCTCCGGTTATGAACATCCCTCAAGGCCCCGGATCAAGCACCCCATTCCAAGGTCTACATGGACACAAATGCACATTATGACCCATCCTCAACTCACCCATTTCAACACACCCGCCTCGGTTGCTCCCCTAGATCCAGCAGATCGAACTTGCCTTGGCTCTATGAGACACCTGGAATGGGAGGCAGGCTGCCCAGGCATCCATCCTTAGAACCCTGCTCTGGATAACTTCCTTATGGGATGTCCTGGAGCCATCCAACAGGTCTCGACTGTCCCACAGAAGGAATCATTGTGGTTTGGAGCATCTCACAATTCCCATAGTGGGAAAACCTTCATGTCCTCGTGACACCCTCCCCTTCATGAAGGGGCCATCATGGACAGAAACTCCGACCTAAGAAAACGTCTGATCCTAGCTCTGTCTTCAGGTATACGGGATCTCGAATCATCTCTGCAGAGGGTGCCTGCCGTCCCCTCACCCCGAAATTTAAGTCCTGCTTGTGTTCTCAGAATTTTTTCCTCACACTCCTGGCCCTAAAGCCTTCCAGTTTGGGAATTCTGGAGACACTATGTGGCACTGTGTCTTCCCTCCAGAAGAAAAACGTTGCCCTCTGGGGCTACCAAGTAACCACAAATGAGTAACATCCTGCACGAAACTCGACTGCACGCCAATGATACAGTCTAGCCTGGGCACTTATTCCCTGTCTCCCACAGCCTGAGCCTGCACCTCCCAACCCACACTCAACAGCTGGCCGAACACTGAGCACATCAGACACACCATGGCCTTAGGGCTTCATCTCTTCCCAACCTCAGTTTTCAGGTTTCAGAACTGAGACCTTAAATCCAATCACAGTCCAGGAGTGAAAGTGTTGCAGAAATTAGAACTCCTTCTTCCCCATGGCCAGAAACCTTGTGGTTCCCATACTGTGCAACGTTCAGTGTAGGAGGCACCAGCATGGTACTTTAGGCCATGCCCTGACTGGAGGGGATCCTTGGGCACAAAACCACATTGTGAAACTCAGTGTGAGACCTATCCTCAAGGAAGGCCTCTCAGTGTCTGGACCAAGAGCCCATATATGGGGCTTGCCATGTTCTTAGGTCCCAATGTTAACCAGAGGTCTGGTTGTCCAGTTGCCCCCACCCACGACTCTGCTCTGGAATCCCTCTTTTGGTGGTCCACCTGAGGTAAAAAAAAAAAAAAAAAAAAAAAGTAAACAAAAAAAAAAAAAGAAAGGCCTCCTCCCTTCCCACAGAATGACCCCAAACTTTTAGGATGGGGTCAAATCCCCAGAAAGGGAGCCTCATCGATGGCCCATGAGGACACCCTGACATTCCATGGCAATCGGTGACACATTTCCAGAAAAAAAAAAAAAAAAAAGCATGAGCAACACCTCACATTCGCCCTTTGTTCATATCCCGAAGAGTTCTCCTCACGGTCTATAGATCGGGCCGGCCATACCTACATCCCACAACCTAAGTGGAGTTTGTGTTTTCAGACTTTTGTCCAAATAGCCCAAGACCACACACACTCCACGCTTGGGTCCCTGGAGCCACACCTCAGGACTGTGCTTCCCTTTCAAGGGAATTCTTCCCATTCCATTGGCCACAACCTTGCAAATTAGGAAAAACCTCCAAAGTCACCGAGGCCATCCCAATAGTGTAGGCCGCCCAGGACAAACAGGGGTGATCTCAAACCAGCCGAGCAACTACCTCCACTCAGACAACAGATGTCCCCAGAGAAGAATATTGAACCGGACAGGCCCCTAGGCCCTAATCAGATCCATTGCTTTGGTTTCCAGGCATCTCTCCTCAGAGGCCTCGTTTCCAATACCAGCATATGGTGGTTTCCTGAGGCACCAATAAGAACAAATCTCGTCTCCCCATGGAAAACTTGCTCATTGGAGCTTTGTCATAACCTCTGGTTAGGAGAATCCTTCAGGGCCCTGGTGCCACTGCCCCATACCAAGGTCTCCATGGACTCAAACCAACATTAAGACCATCCTCAGGAAAGTCCATTTCAACTCAGTCCCCTCTGTTGCTACCCCAACCAGCAGATCAAACGTTTCTTGTTGCTAGGAGACAATTGGAATGTGAGGCTGGCTGCCCAGGCATCCATTCTTAGAACCCTGTTCTGGAAAAATACCTTATAAGACGTCCTGGAGCCATCCAACAAATCTTAATTGTCCCACAGAAGGAATCCTTGCGGTTTAGAGCATCTCACAACTCCAATAGTGGGAAAACCCCCATGGCCTCATAAAGCCCCCCCTTCCTGAAGGGGCCAACATGGACAGAAACTCAAACCTGAGCCAAAGTCTGAACCTCGACCTGACTTCAGACGCATGAGATCTCAATTCAGCTCTGCAGAGTGTGCCTGCCATGTCCTTGCCCCAAAACCTAAGCCTAGCTTGTGTTCTCAGACTTCCGTCCTCACTCTCCTGGCCCACAAGCCCTCCAGTTTGGGAATTCCGAAGCCACAATGCAGCACTCTGCCTGCCCTCCAGAAGAAAAACTTTGCCCTATGCTGCTAATAAGAAACCCCAAATGATTTTCTAATGCATGCCACTCGATTGTAAAGCAATTATACAGCCCACCCTGTATACTAATGCCCTGTCTGGCACAGCCTGAGACAAGACGTCCCAAACGACACCCAGACAGCTGGCCCCAACCTGGACACATAGGAGCCGCTATGGCTCTAGGTCGTCATCTCTTCCCAACCTCGGTTTTCAGGCTTCAGAACCTAGACCTTATCTCCAATCACTGCCCAGGGGTGAACGTGATGCAGAAATTAGAATTCCTCCTTCCCCATGGCCAGAAACCTTGTGGTTGGCATGTTGTCCAACGTTCAATGTGGGAAAACCTGCATTGTCCGAAAGGCCACGCCAGTGCTTGAGGGCCGCCTAGGGCACAGACATGCATTGTGACCTGCAGCGTGAGTCCCGTATTAAAGTAACGCCTCTCAGTGGCTGGACCAAGATCCTGCATATGGGGCTTGTCATATCCATAGGCCCCCAGGCTTAAACAGAGGGCGAGTATTCCAGTTGTCAGTACCCACTGCTATGCTCTAGAATCCCTCTACTGGGGGGACACATGAAGCAGAAAACAGGACACTTCCCTTCCCACAGAATGACCCCAAACTCTTGGGGGCTGGACAAACTACCAGAGAGGGAGACTTCTACGACCCATGAGGCAACTCCTACATTAAACGGCCATTGTGGACAAAACATCCAGAGACAAAAGCCTGAGCGACTGCCTCCCTCTCATCCTTCTTTCATATCCAGAGGAGCTCCCCTCATGGACTGTAGATCAGGCCTGCCGTAACCTCGGCCCCAAACCTGAGCTGAGTTAGGGTTTTTGGATGTCTGTCTGCACAGCCATGGCCCACACAGCCTCCAGGCTGGGGTCTCTGGAGCCACACCACAGAACTGTGCCTGCTCTCTCCTAAGAAACTTCCCATTCCATTGGCCACAACTCTACAAAATAGTAGAAACCTCAAGGTCCCCAAGGACATCCCACTACCGCAAGCCGCACTGGACAAATAGGGGCATTATGACACAAGCTGAGCAACTACTACCTCCATGCAGACACACAGACAGATATCCGCAGAGACAGAGGATTGAGCCAGACAGGCCCATAGGCCCTATTATGAACTCTTGCTTTGGTGTCCAGGTATCACTCCTCAGAGGCCTGGGTTCGAAGACCAGCATACGGGGCTTTCCTGAGGCACCAGACAGAAGACCTCTCATCTCCACATGGGAAGTTTCCTTGTTGGAGTTGTGTCAAGCCCTTCGGGTTGGAGAATCCTGCAGAGTCCCTTAGCTACTGCCACATTCCAAGGTCTCCATGGCCACCAACCCACATTATGACTCATCCTCAGCAGAGTCCATTTAAACTCAGCCTTCTGGGTAGCTCACCCAAGAGCCCGCAGATTGCGCATGCCTTGTCTCGACCAGGCAATGGGAAGGTGAGTCGGCGTTTCTCGGCATCCATGTTTAGGGCCCTGCTCTCGAGTCTTGCTGTATGGGGCATCCTGGAACCATCCAATAGTACTCGACTGTCCTGAAGAAGGAAACCTTGAAGTTTGGAGCAGCTCACAACTCCCAGCGTAGGGAAACCTCCCTGGCCTCATGATGCCCCCACCCCCTACAGGAAGGGGCCGTCATGGACACAAACTCCAGCTTGAGGCAACATCTGATAATCGCCCTGACCTCACCTGCAGGAGATCTCGATTCCGCCTCTGCAGAGTGGGCCTGCCATGCTCTTTGCCCCAAAACTCGTGCTAGCTTGTGTTTTCAGACTTCCTTCCTCACAATCCTGGCCACACCCCTCCAGTTTGGCAATTCTGGAGACACAATGCAGCACTCTGCCTGCCCTCCAGAAGAAAAATGTTGCCCTATAGGGCTAACCAGAAACGCCAAATGAGTAACAACCTGCATGCCACTCGACCATACCCCAATTATACAGTCTAGCCTGTGCACTAAAGCCCTGTCTGACACAGCCTGAGGGCAGATCTCCAGTCCAACACCCAGACAGCTGGCCGTACACAGAGCATATCACACCCACAATGGCTTTAGGCCATCATCTCTACCCAACCTCAGTTTTCACCTTCAGAACCTAGACCTTATCTCCACTCACTGCTCAGGAGTGAACGTGATGCAAGAATCAGAACTTCTCCTTCGCCTTGGCAAGAAACCTAGTGGTTGGCATGTTGTCCAATGTTCATTGTAGGAGAAAGCAGCATGGACTATGAGGCCCCACCTAACCCTGAGGGCCACAATGTGCACAAACACACATTGTGACCCTCAGCGTGAGCCCTATCCTCATGTAAAGCCTCTTAGTGACTGGAACAACAGCCCACATATGGGGCTTGCCAAGCCCCTAGTCCCCCAATCTCAACCAGAGTTCGAGATGTCTAGTCACCCCTACTCAGGGCTCTACTCTGGAATCCCTCTTTGGTGGAACACCTGAGGTAAAAAAAAAAAAAAAATACAGAAAGGACTCTTCCCATCCACAGAATGATCCCAACCACTTGGGATCAGGCCAAATCACCAGAGAAAGAATTGTCCATGGCCCTTGAGGACACCCCGACATTCCACGGCCACCGTTGACACAAAATCCAGAGACAAAAGCCTGAGCAAGCGCCACATACTCGCCCTTTGTTCATAGCCCGGAAAATTCTCACGGTCTGTAGATCGAGCCTTCATACATACATCCCCAAACCTAAGCTGAGTTTGTGTTTACCGACTTCTGTCCCCACAGTCCTGGCACACACACCATCCAAGCTGGGGCCCCTGGAGCCACACCTAAGGACTGTGGCTTCCCTCTCCAGGGGAATTCTGCCATTTCCTTTGGCCACAAAGCTATAGATTAGGAGAAACCTCCAAACTCCCCGAGGCCATACCAATAGTGTTGGTTGCCCAGGACAAACAGGGATGATCTTTCACAAGTTAGGAAACTACCTCCACTCAGACCCAGAGACAGATATCCCCATAGAATAAGATTGAACTGGACAGGCACTAGGCCCTAATCAGATCCATTGCTTTTGTTTCCAGGCATCTCTCCTCAGTGGCCTGGTTTCCAATACCAGCATACGGGGGATTACTGAGGCACTCATCAGAAAAATCTCGTCTCCACATAGGAAATGTACTCTTTGGAGCTCTATAAAAACCTCTGTTTAGGAGAATCTTTCAGGGCCCCGGATCAAGCGCCCTATTCCAAGGTCTCCATGGACTTAAACCCACATTATCATATCCTCGGGAGAGTCCATGTCAACTCAACCCCCTTGGTTTCTCCCCCAGGGCCTGCAGATCAAACCTGCCTTGTTGCTAGGAGACAACTAGAATGGGAGGCGGGCTGCCCAGGCATCCATCCTTAGAACCCTACTCTGGAGTCGTTCAACATGGGACATCCTAGAGCCATCCAACAGGTCTCAAGTGTCCCACAGAAGGAATCTTTGCAGTCTGGAGCATCTCACAACTCCCATTGTGGTAAAATCTACATGGCCTCTTGAGATGCTCCACGTTATAAAGGGGCCATCTTGGACAGAAACTCCAACCTGAGCAAACGTCTGATATTCGCCCTGACTTCAGGTGCATGAGATCTTGATTCAGCTCTGCAGAGTGTGCCTTCTGTGCCCTCACCCCAAAAACTAAGCCTAGCTTGTGTTCTCAGACTACCGTCCTCACACCCATGGCCCAAAAGACCTACAGTTTGACAATACTGGGGCCACAATGCAGCACTCTGCCTGCCCTCCAGAAGAAAAACGTTGCCTTATGGAGATACCTAGAAACCCGAATAAGGATCAACTGAACGCCACTCGACTGCACCCCAAATATACAGTCTACCCTGTCTAATGCCTTGTCTGACACAGCATGATCCCACACCTCCAGACCTATGCTCAACAGCTGGCCGCAAAATGAGCTCATTGGACCCATCAGGTCCTTAGGTCTTCATCTCTTCCCAACCTCAGTTTTCAGGTTTCAGAACCAAGACCTAAACTCCAATCACTGTCCAGGGGTGAACGTGATGCAGAAATCACAACTCTTCCTTCGCCATGGCTGGAAATCTTGTGGTTGGCATATTCTCCAACGTTCAGTGTAGGAGAATCAAGCGTGGCCCATGAGGCACTTCCCATGCTTGAGGGCCTTGTTGGGCACAAAAACGGCATTGTGTCCCTCAGCATGAGCCCTGTCCTCAAGGAAGGCCTCCCAGTGTCTGAATCAAGAGCCCACATATTGGACTTGCCATGCCCCTAGGCCCCCAAACTTAAATAGAGGTGGGGTTATCCAGTTGTCCCTCCCAAGGACTCTGCTCTGGAATCCCTCTTTTATTGGGACACTTGAGGTACATAAAATAAAATATAAAATAAAATAAAATAAATAAAATAAAATAAAATAAAATAAAATAAAAAACAGAAAGGACTCCTCCCATCCCACAGAATGTACCCAAACTCTTGGGATCGGGTCAAATCCTCAGAGAAGGAAAGCCGTCCACAACCCATGAGGCCACGCCAGCATTCCACCCACATTGTTGACACAAATCCAGAGAGAAAACCTGAGCAAGCACCTCAAACACACCCTTTTTCATATCCCGAAGTGTTATCACGGTCTGTAGATTGGGCGTGCCATACCTATGTCCCCATTCCTAAGCGGAGTTTGTGTTTTCAGACTTTTGTCCCCACAGGCCTGGCCCACACAGCCTCAAGGCTGGGCCCCTAGAACCAAACTCAGAACTGTGCCTGCCCTCTCCAGGCGATTTCTGCCCATTCCATTGGCCACAACCCTATAGATTAGGAGAAACTCCAAAGTCCCGAGGCCATCCCAATATTATAGTTTGCCCAGGACAAACAGGGGCGATCTGACACAAGCTGAGCAACTACATCCCCTCGAATCCGTAGAAACGTATCCTCAGGAAAGAGATTGAACCGGGCAGGCACCTAGGCCCTAACCATATTCACTGCTTTTGTTTCCAGTCATCTCTCCTCAGAGGCCTGGTTTCCAATACCAGCATATGGGAGATTCCTTAGGCAACATCAAAACAATTCTCTTCTCTACATAGAAAACGTACTCTTTAGAGCCCATCAAAACCTCCGGTTATGAACATCCCCAAGGCCCCGGATCAAGCACCCCATTCCAAGGTCTACATGGACACAAATGCACATTATGACCCATCCTCAACTCACCCATTTCAACACACCCGCCTCGGTTGCTCCCCTAGATCCAGCAGATCGAACTAGCCTTGGCGCTATGAGACACCTGCAATGGGAGGCAGGCTGCCCACGCATCCATCCTTAGAACCCTGCTCTGGATAACTTCCTTATGGGATGTCCTGGAGCCATGCAACAGGTCTCGACTGTCCCACAGAAGGAATCATTGCGGTTTGGAACATCTCACAATTCCCATCCTGGGAAAACCTCCATGTCCTCGTGACACCCTCCCCTTCATGAAGGGGCCATCATGGACAGAAACTCCGACGTAAGCCAACGTCTGATCCTAGCTCTGTCTTCAGGTATACGGGATCTCGAATCATCTCTGCAGAGGGTGCCTTCCGTCCCCTCACCACGAAATCTAAGTCTGGCTTGTGTTCTCAGAATTTTTTCCTCACACACCTGGCCCACAATCCTTCCAGTTTGGGAATTCTGGAGACACTATGTGCCACTGTGTCTTCCCTCCAGAAGAAAAACTTTGCCCTCTGGGTCTACGCAGTAACCACAAATGAGTAACATCCTGCACGAAACTCGACTGCACGCCAATGATACAGTCTAGCCTGGGCACTAATTCCCTGTCTTCCACAGCCTGAGCCTGCACCTCCCAACCCACACTCAACAGCTGGCCGAACACTGAGCACATCAGACACACCATGGCCTTAGGTCTTCATCTCTTCCCAACCTCAGTTTTCAGGCTTCAGAACCTAGACCTTAAATCCAATCACAGTCCAGGAGTGAAAGTGTTGCAGAAATTAGAACTCCTTCTTCCCCATGGCCAGAAAACTTGTGGTTGCCATATTGTGCAACGTTCAGTGTAGGAGAAACCAGCATGGTACATTAGGGCACGCCCTGACTTGAGGGGCTCCTTGGGCACAAAAACACATTGTGAAACTCAGTGTGAGACATATCCTCAAGGAAGACCTCTCAGTGCCTGGACCAAGAGCCATATATGGGGCTTGCCATGTTCTTAGGTCCCAATGTTAACCAGAGGTCTGGTTGTCCAGTCGCCCCTCCCCAGGACTCTGCTCTGGAATCCCTCTTTTGGTGGTCCACCTTAGGTAAAAAAAAAATAATAATAAAAAAAATAAACATAAAAACAAGGAAGGCCTCCTCCCTTCCCACAGAATGACCCCAAACTCTTGGGATCGGGTCAAATCCCCAAAGGGAGCCTCATCGATGGCCCATGAGGACACCCCGACATTCCATGGCAATCGGTGACACATTTCCAGAAAAAAAAAAAAAAAGCATGAGCCAGCACCTCACATTCGCCCTTTGTTCATATCCCGAAGAGTTCTCCTCACGGTCTATAGATCCGGCCGGCCATACCTACATCCCACAACCTAAGTGGAATTTGTGTTTTCAGACTTTTGTCCAAATAGCCCTGGACCACACACGCTCCACACTTGGGTCCTTGGAGCCACACCTCAGGACTGTGCTTCCCTTTCAAGGGAATTCTTCCCATTCCATTGGCCACAACCTTGCAAATTAGGAAAAACCTCCAAAGTCACCGAGGCCATCCCAATAGTGTAGGCCGCCCAGGACAGACAGGGGTGATCTCAAACCAGCTGAGCAACTACCTCCACTCAGACAACAGATGTCCCCAGAGAAGAATATTGAACCGGACAGGCCCCTAGGCCCTAATCAGATCCATTGCTTTGGTTTCCAGGCATCTCTCCTCAGAGGCTTCGTTTCCAATACCAGCATATGGTGGTTTCCTGAGGCACCAATAAGAACAAATCTCGTCTCCCCATGGAAAACTTGCTCATTGGAGCTTTGTCATAACCTCTGGTTAGGAGAATCCTTCAGGGCCCTGGTGCCACTGCCCCATACCAAGGTCTCCATGGACTCAAACCAACATTAAGACCATTCTCAGGAAAGACCATTTCAACTCAGCCCCCACTGTTGCTACCCCAAGCCAGCAGATCAAACGTTTCTTGTTGCTAGGAGACAATTGGAATGTGAGGCTTGCTGCCCAGGCATCCATACTTAGAACCCTGTTCTGGAAAAATACCTTATAAGACGTCCTGGAGCCATCCAACAAATCTTAATTGTCCCACAGAAGGAATCCTTGCGGTTTGGAGCATCTCCCAACTCCATTAGTGGGAAAACCCCCATGGCCTCATAATGCCCCCCCTTCCTGAAGGGGCCAACATGGACAGAAACTCAAACCTGAGCCAAAGTCTGAACCTCGACCTGACTTCAGACGCATGAGATCTCAATTCAGCTCTGCAGAGTGTGCCTGCCATGTCCTTGCCCCGAAACCTAAGCCTAGCTTGTGTTCTCAGACTTCCGTCCTCACTCTCCTGGCCCACAAGCCCTCCAGTTTGGGAATTCCGAAGCCACAATGCAGCACTCTGCCTGCCCTCCAGAAGAAAAACTTTGCCCTATGCTGCTAATAAGAAACCCCAAATGATTTTCTAATGCATGCCACTCGATTGTAAAGCAATTATACAGCCCACCCTGTATACTAATGCCCTGTCTGGCACAGCCTGAGACAAGACATCCCAAACGACACCCAGACTGCTGGCCCCAACCTGGACACACAGGACCCGCTATGGCTGTAGGTCGTCATCTCTTCCCAACCTCGGTTTTCAGGCTTCAGAACCTAGACCTTATCTCCAATCACTGCCCAGGGGTGAACGTGATGCAGAAATTAGAATTCCTCCTTCCCCATGGCCAGAAACCTTGTGGTTGGCATGTTGTCCAACGTTCAATGTGGGAAAACCTGCATTGTCCGGAAGGCCACGCCAGTGCTTGAGGGCCGCCTAGGGCACAGACATACATTGTGACCTGCAGCGTGAGTCCCGTATTAAAGTAACGCCTCTCAGTGGCTGGACCAAGATCCTGCATATGGGGCTTGTCATATCCATAGGCCCCCAGGCTTAAACAGAGGGCGAGTATTCCAGTTGTCAGTACCCACTGCTATGCTCTAGAATCCCTCTACTGGGGGGACACATGAAGCAGAAAACAGGACACTTCCCTTCCCACAGAATGACCCCAAACTCTTGGGGGCTGGACAAACTACCAGAGAGGGAGACTTCTACGACCCATGAGGCAACTCCTACATTAAACGGCCATTGTGGACAAAACATCCAGAGACAAAAGCCTGAGCGACTGCCTCCCTCTCACCCTTCTTTCATATCCAGAGGAGCTCCCCTCATGGACTGTAGATCAGGCCTGCCGTAACCTCGGCCCCAAACCTGAGCTGAGTTAGGGTTTTTGGATGTAGTCTGCACAGCCATGGCCCACACAGCCTCCAGGCTGGGGTCTCTGGAGCCACACCACAGAACTGTGCCTGCTCTCTCCTAAGAAACTGCCCATTCCATTGGCCACAACTCTACAAAATAGTAGAAACCTCAAGGTCCCCAAGGACATCCCACTACCGCAAGCCGCACTGGACAAATAGGGGCATTATGACACAAGCTGAGCAACTACTACCTCCATGCAGACACACAGACAGATATCCGCAGAGACAGAAGATTGAACCAGACAGGCCCCTAGGCCCTATTATGAAATCTTGCTTTGGTGTCCAGGTATCACTCCTCAGAGGCCTGGGTTCGAAGACCAGCATACGGGGCTTTCCTGAGGCACCAGACAGAAGACCTCTCATCTCCACATGGGAAGCTTCCTTGTTGGAGTTGTGTGAAGCCCTTTGGGTTGGAGAATCCTGCAGAGTCCCTTAGCTACTGCCACATTCCAAGGTCTCCATGGCCACCAACCCACATTATGACTCATCCTCAGGAGAGTCCATTTAAACTCAGCCTTCTGGGTAGCTCACCCAAGAGCCCGCAGATTGCGCATGCCTTGTCTCGACCAGGCAATGGGAAGGTGAGTTGGCGTTTCTCGGCATCCATGCTTAGGGCCCTGCTCTCGAGTCTTTCTGTATGGGGCATCCTGGAACCATCCAATAGTACTCGACTGTCCTGAAGAAGGAAACTTTGAAGTTTGGAGCAGCTCACAGCTCCCAGCGTAGGGAAACCTCCCTGGCCTCATGACGCCCCCACCCCCTTCAGGAAGGGGCCATCATGGACACAAACTCCAGCTTGAGGCAACATCTGATACTCGCCCTGACCTCACCTGCAGGAGATCTCGATTCAGCCTCTGCAGAGTGGGCCTGACATGCTCTTGGCCCCAAAACTCGTGCTAGCTTGTGTTTTCAGACTTCCTTCCTCACAATTATGGCCACACCCCTCCAGTTTGGCAATTCTGGAGACACAATGCAGCACTCTGCCTGCCCTCCAGAAGAAAAATGTTGCCCTATAGGGCTAACCAGAAACGCCAAATGAGTAACAACCTGCATGCCACTCGACCATACCCCAATTATACAGTCTACCCTGTGCACTAAAGCCCTGTCTGACACAGCCTGAGGGCAGACCTCCAGTCCAACACCCAGACAGCTGGCCATACACAGAGCATATCACACCCACAATGGCTTTAGGGCATCAACTCTACCCAACCTCAGTTTTCACCATCAGAACCTAGACCTTATCTAGACTCACTTCTCAGGAGTGAACGTGATGCAAGAATCAGAAATTCTCCTTCGCCTTGGCAAGAAACCTTGTGGTTGGCATGTTGTCCAATGTTCATTGTAGGAGAAAGCAGCATGGACTATGAGGCCCCACCTATCCCTGAGGGCCACAATTTGCACAAACACACATTGTGACCCTCAGCGTGAGCCCTATCCTCATGTAAAGCCTCTTAGTGACTGGAACAACAGCCCACATATGGGGCTTGCCAAGCCCCTAGTCCCCCAATCTCAACCAGAGTTCGAGATGTCTAGTCACCCCTACTCAATGCTCTACTCTGGAATCCCTCTTTGGTGGGACACCTGAGGTAAAAAAAAAAAAAAAAATACAGAAAGGACTCTTCCCATCCACAGAATGATCCCAACCACTTGGGATCAGGCCAAATCACCAGAGAAAGAATTGTCCATGGCCCTTGAGGACACCCCGACATTCCACGGCCACCATTGACACAAAATCCAGAGACAAAACCCTGAGCAAGCGCCACATACTCGCCCTTTGTTCATAGCCCGGAAAATTCTCACGGTCTGTAGATCGAGCCTTCATGCATACATCCCCAAACCTAAGCTGAGTTTGTGTTTTCAGACTTCTGTCCCCACAGTCCTGGCCCTCACACCATCCAAGCTGGGGCCCCTGGAGCCACACCTCAGGACTGTGGCTTCCCTCTCCAGGGGAATTCTGCCATTTCCATTGGCCACAACCCTATAGATTAGGAGAATCCTCCAAACTCCCCCAGGCCATCGGAATTGTGTTGGCTGCCCAGGACACACAGGGATGATCTTTCACAAGTTAGGAAATCACCTCCACTCAGACCCAGAGACAGATATCCCCATAGAATAAGATTGAACTGGACGGGTCTTAGGCCCTAATCAGATCCATTGCTTTTGATTCCAGTCATCTCTCCTCAGAGGCCTGGTTTCCAATACCAGCATATGGGAGATTCCTTAGGCACTCATCAAAACAATTCTCTTCTCTACATAGGAAACATACTCTTTAGAGCTCCATCAAAACCTCCGGTTATGAACATCCCTCAAGGCCCCGGATCAAGCACCCCATTCCAAGGTCTACATGGACACAAATGCACATTATGACCCATCCTCAACTCACCCATTCAAAACACCCGCCTCGGTTGCTCCCCTAGATCCAGCAGATCGAACTTGCCTTGGCTCTATGAGACACCTGGAATGGGAGGCAGGCTGCCCACGCATCCATCCTTAGAACCCTGCTCTGGATAACTTCCGTATGGGATGTCCTGGAGCCATCCAACAGGTCTCGACTGTCCCACAGAAGGAATCATTGTGGTTCGGAGCATCTCACAATTCCCATCGTGGGAAAACCTCCATGTCCTCGTGACACCCTCCCCTTCATGAATGGGCTTCATGGACAGAAACTCCGACCTAAGAAAACGTCTGATCCTAGCTCTGTCTTCAGGTATACGGGATCTCAAATTATCTCTGCAGAGGGTGCCTGCCATCCCCTACCCCGAAATCTAAGTCTGGCTTGTGTTCTCAGAATTTTTTCCTCACACTCCTGGCCCACAAGCCTTCCAGTTTGGGAATTTTGGAGTCACTCTGTGGCACTGTGTCTTCCCTCCAGAAGAAAAACGTTGCCCTCTGGGGCTACCCAGTAACCACAAATTAGTACCATCCTGCACGAAACTCGACTGCACCCAAATGATGAAGTCTAGCCTGGGCAATAATTCCCTGTCTGCCACAGCCTGAGCCTGCAGCTCCCAACCCATACTCAACAGCTGGCCGAACACTGAGCACATCAGACACACCATGGCCTTAGGGCTTCATCTCTTCCCAACCTCAGTTTTCAGGCTTCAGAACCTAGACCTTAAATCCAATCACAGTCCAGGAGTGAAAGTGTTGCAGAAATTAAAACTCCATCTTACCAATTGCCAGAAAACTTGTGGTTCCCATACTGTGCAACGTTCAGTGTAGGAGAAACCAGCATGTTACATTAGGCCACGCCCTGACTTGAGGGGCTCCTTGGGCACAAAACCACATTGTGAAACTCAGTGTGAGACCTATCCTCAAGGAAGGCCTCTCAGTGTCTGGACCAAGAGCCCACATAAGGGGCTTGCCATGTTCTTAGGTCCCAATGTTAACCAGAGGTCTGGTTGTCCTCTTGCCCCCACCCACGACTCTGCCCTGGAATCCCTCTTTTGGTGGTCCAGCGGAGGTTAAAAAAAAAAAAAAAAAAAAAAAAAAAAAACAAAAAAAATAAACAAACAAAAAAAAAAAAACAGAAAGGCCTCCTCCCTTCCCACAGAATGACCCCAAACTCTTGGGATCGGGTCAAATCCCCAGAAAGGGAGCGCATCGATGGCCCATGAGGACACCCCGACATTCCATGGCAATCGGTGACACATTTCCAGGAAAAAAAAAAAAAAAAGCATGAGCATGCACATCACATTCGCCCTTTGTTCATATCCCGAAGAGGTCTCCTCACGGTCTATAGATCGGGCCGGCCATACCTATATCCCACAACCTAAGTGGAGTTTGTGTTTTCAGACTTTTGTCCAAATAGCCCTGGACCACACACGCTCCACACTTGGGTCCCTGGAGCCACACCTCAGGACTGTGCTTCCCTTTCAAGGGAATTCTTCCCATTCCTTTGGCCACAACATTGCAAATTAGGAAAAACCTCCAAAGTCACCGAGGCCATCCCAATAGTGTAGGCCGCCCAGGACAAACAGTGGTGATCTCAAACCAGCTGAGCAACTACCTCCACTCAGACAACAGATGTCCCCAGAGAAGAATATTGAACCGGACAGGCCCCTAGGCCCTAATGAGATCCATTGCTTTGGTTTCCAGGCATCTCTCCTCAGAGGCCTCGTTTCCAATACCAGCCTATGGTGGTTTCCTGAGGCACCAATAAGAACAAATCTCGTCTCCCCATGGAAACTTGCTCATTGGAGCTTTGTCATAACCTCTGGTTAGGAGAATCCTTCAGGGCCCTGGTGACACTGCCCCATACCAAGGTCTCCATGGACTCAAACCACCATTAAGACCATCCTCAGGAAAGTCCATATCAACTCAGCCCCCTCTGTTGCTACCCCAAGCCAGCAGATCAAACGTTTCTTGTTGCTAGGAGACAATTGGAATGTGAGGCTGGCTGCCCAGGCATCGATACTTAGAACCCTGTTCTGGAAAAATACCTTATAAGACGTCCTGGAGCCATCCAACAAATCTTAATTGTCCCACAGAAGGAATCCTTGCGGTTTGGAGCATCTCACAACTCCAATAGTGCGAAAACCCCCATGGCCTCATAATGCCCCCCCTTCCTGAAGGGGCCAACATGGACAGAAACTCAAACCTGAGCCAAAGTCTGAACCTCGACCTGACTTCAGAAGCATGAGATCTCAATTCAGCTCTGCAGAGTGTGCCTGCCATGTCCTTGCCCCGAAACCTAAGCCTAGCTTGTGTTCTCAGACTTCGGTCTCACTCTCCTGGCCCACAAGCCCTCCAATTTGGGAATTCCGAAGCCACAATGCAGCATTCTGGCTGCCCTCCAGAAGAAAAACTTTGCCCTATGCTGCTAATAAGAAACCCCAAATGATTTTCTAATGTATGCCACTCGATTGTAAAGCAATTATACAGCCCACCCTGTATACTAATGCCCTGTCTGGCACAGCCTGAGACAAGACATCCCAAACGACACCCAGACAGCTGGCCCCAACCTGGACACATAGGACCCGCTATGGCTGTAGGTCGTCATCTCTTCCCAACCTCGGTTTTCAGGCTTCAGAACCTAGACCTTATCTCCAATCACTGCCCAGGGGTGAACGTGATGCAGAAATTAGAATTCCTCCTTCCCCATGGCCAGAAACCTTGTGGTTGGCATGTTGTCCAACGTTCAATGTGGGAAAACCTGCATTGTTCGAAAGGCCATGCCAGTGCTTGAGGGCCACCTAGGGCACAGACATGCATTGTGACCTGCAGCGTGAGTCCCGTATTAAAGTAACGCCTCTCAGTGGCTGGACCAAGATCCTGCATATGGGGCTTGTCATATCCATAGGCCCCCAGGCTTAACCAGAGGGCGAGTATTCCAGTTGTCAGTACCCACTGCTATGCTCTAGAATCCCTCTACTGGGGGGACACATGAAGCAGAAAACAGGACACTTCCCTTCCCACAGAATGACCCCAAACTCTTGGGGGCTGGACAAACTACCAGAGAGGGAGACTTCTACGACCCATGAGGCAACTCCTACATTAAACGGCCATTGTGGACAAAACATCCAGAGACAAAAGCCTGAGCGACTGCCTCCCTCTCATCCTTCTTTCATATCCAGAGGAGCTCCCCTCATGGACTGTAGATCAGGCCTGCCGTAACCTCGGCCCCAAACCTGAGCGGAGTTAGGGTTTTTGGATGTCTGTCTGCACAGCCATGGCCCACACAGCCTCCAGGCTGGGGTCTCTGGAGCCCCACCACAGAACTGTGCCTGCTCTCTCCTAAGAAACTGTCCATTCCATTGGCCACAACTCTACAAAATAGTAGAAACCTCAAGGTCCCCAAGGACATCCCACTACCGCAAGCCGCACTGGACAAATAGGGGCATTATGACACAATCTGAGCAACTACTACCTCCATGCAGACACACAGACAGATATCCGCAGAGACAGAAGATTGAACCAGACAGGCCCCTAGGCCCTATTATGAACTCTTGCTTTGGTGTCCAGGTATCACTCCTCAGAGGCCTGGGTTCGAAGACCAGCATACGGGGCTTTCCTGAGGCACCAGACAGAAGACCTCTCATCTCCACGTGGGAAGCTTCCTTGTTGGAGTTGTGTCAAGCCCTTTGGGTTGGAGAATCCTGCAGAGTCCCTTAGCTACTGCCACATTCCAAGGTCTCCATGGCCACCAACCCACATTATGACTCATCCTCAGCAGAGTCCATTTAAACTCAGCCTTCTGGGTAGCTCACCCAAGAGCCCGCAGATTGAGCGTGCCTTGTCTCCACCAGGCAATGGGAAGGTGAGTTGGCGTTTTTCGGCATCCATGCTTAGGGCCCTGCTCTCGAGTCTTTCTGTATGGGGCATCCTGGAACCATCCAATAGTACTCGACTGTCCTGAAGAAGGAAACTTTGAAATTTGGAGCAGCTCACAACTCCAAGCGTAGGGAAACCTCCCTGGCCTCATGACGCCCCCACCCCCTTCAGGAAGGGGCCGTCATGGACACAAACTCCAGCTTGAGGCAACATCTGATACTCGCCCTGACCTCACCTGCAGGAGATCTCGATTCAGCCTCTGCAGAGTGGGCCTGCCATGCTCTTGGCCCCCAAACTCGTGCTAGCTTGTGTTTTCAGACTTTCTTCCTCACAATCCTGGCCACACCCCTCCAGTTTGGCAATTCTGGAGACACAATGCAGCACTCTGCCTGCCCTCCAGAAGAAAAATGTTGCCCTATAGGGCTAACCAGAAACGCCAAATGAGTAACAACCTGCATGCCACTCGACCATACCCCAATCATACAGTCTAGCCTGTGCACTAAAGCCCAGTCTGAAACAGCCTGAGGGCAGACCTCCAGTCCAACACCCAGACAGCTGGCCATACACAGAGCATATCACACCCACAATGGCTTTAGGCCATCATCTCTACCCAACCTCAGTTTTCACCTTCAGATACCTAGACCTTATCTCCACTCACTGCTCAGGAGTGAACGTGATGCAAGAATCAGAAATTCTCCTTCGCCTTGGCAAGAAACCTAGTTGTTGGCATGTTGTCCAATGTTCATTGTAGAAGAAAGCAGCATGGACTATGAGGCCCCACCTATCCCTGAGGGCCACAATTTGCACAAACACACATTGTGACCCTCAGCATGAGCCCTATCCTCATGTAAAGCCTCTTAGTGACTGGAACAACAGCCCACATATGAGGCTTGCCAAGGCTTTAGTCCCCCAATCTCAACCAGAGTTCGAGATGTCTAATCACCCCTACTCAGGGCTCTATTCTGGAATCCCTCTTTGGTGGGATACCTGAGGTAAAAAAAAAAAAAATATATATATATATATATATATATATATATATATATATATATATATACACATACACAAAAAGGACTCTTCCCATCCACAGAATGATCCCAACCACTTGGGATCAGGCCATATCACCAGAGAAAGAATTGTCCTTGGCCCTTGAGGACATCCCGAAATTCCACGGCCACCGTTGACACAAAATCCAGAGACAAAAGCCTGAGCAAGCGCCACATACTCGCCCTTTGTTCATAGCCCGGAAAATTCTCACGGTCTGTTGATCGAGACTTCATACATAAATACCCAAACCTAAGCTGAGTTTGTGTTTTCAGAATTCTGTCCCCACAGGCATGGCCCACACACCATCCATGCTGGGGCCCCTTGAGCCACACCTCAGGACTGTGGCTTCCCTCTCCCGGGGAATTCTGTCATTTCCATTGGCCACACCCTATAGATTAGGAGAATCCTCCAAACTCCCCCAGGCCATCCGAATTGTGTTGGCTGCCCAGGACACACAGGGATGATCTTTCACAAGTTAGGAAACCACCTCCACTCAGACCCAGAGACAGATATCCCCATAGAATAAGATTGAACTGGACGGGCACTTAGGCCGTAATCAGATCCATTGCTTTTGATTCCAGTCATCTCTCCTCAGAGGCCTGGTTTCCAATACAAGCATATGGGAGATTCCTTAGGCACTCATCAAAACAATTCTCTTCTCTACATAGGAAACATACTCTTTAGAGCTCCATCAAAACCTCCGGTTTTGAACATCCCTCAAGGCCCCGGATCAAGCACCCCATTCCAAGGTCTACATGGACACAAATGCACATTATGACACATCCTCAACTCACCCATTTCAAAACACCCGCCTCGGTTGCTCCCCAAGATCCAGCAGATCGAACTTGCCTTGGCTCTATGAGACACCTGGAATGGGAGGTAGACTGCCCAGGCATCCATCCTTAGAATCCTGCTCTGGATAACTTCCTTATGGGATGTCCTGGAGCCATCCAACATGTCTCGACTATCCCACAGAAGGAATCATTGTGGTTTGGAGCATCTCACAATTCCCATCGTGGGAAAACCTCCATGTCCTCGTGACACCCTCCCCTTCATGAATGGGCCGTCATGGACAGAAACTCCGACCTAAGTAAACGTCTGATCGTAGCTCTGTCTTCAGGTATACGGGATCTCGAATCATCTCTGCAGAGGGTGCCTGCCGTCCCCTCACCCCGAAATCTAAGTCTGGCTTGTGTTCTCAGAATTTTTTCCTCACACTCCTGGCCCACAAGCCTTCCAGTTTGGGAATTCTGGAGCCACTATGTGGCACTGTGTCTTCCCTCCAGAAGAAAAACTTTGCCCTCTGGGGCTACCCAGTAACCACAAATGAGTACCATCCTGCACGTAACTCGACTGCACCCCAATGATACAGTCTAGCCTGGGCACTAATTCCCTGTCTGCCACAGCCTGAGCCTGCACCTCCCAACCCACACTCAACAGCTGGCCGAACACTGAGCACATCAGACACACCATGGCCTTAGGGCTTCATCTCTTCCCAACCTCAGTTTTCAGGCTTCAGAACTTAGACCTTAAATCCAATCACAGTCCAGGAGTGAAAGTGTTGCAGAAATTAGAACTCCATCTTCCCCATGGCCAGAAAACTTGTGGTTCCCATACTGTGCAACGTTCAGTGTAGGAGAAACCAGCATGGTACATTAGGCCACGCCCTGACTTGAGGGGCTCCTTGGGCACAAAAACACATTGTGAAACTCAGTTTGAGACCTATCCTCAAGGAAGGCCTCTCAGTGTCTGGACCAAGAGCCCACATAAGGGGCTTGCCATATTCTCAGGTCCCAATGTTAACCAGAGGTCTGGTTGTCCAGTTGCCCCCACCCACGACTCTGCTCGGGAATCCCTCTTTTGGTGGTCCACCTGAGGTTAAAAAAAAAATAAACAAAAAAAAACAGAAAGGCCCCCTCCCTTCCCACAGAATGACCCCAAACTCTTGGGATCGGGTGAAATCCCCAGAATGGGAGACTCATCAATGGCCCATGAGGACACCCCGACATTCCATGGCAATCGGTGACACATTTCCAGAAAAAAAAAAAAAAAAAGCATGAGCATGCACATCACATTCGCCCTTTGTTCATATCCCGAAGAGGTCTCCTCACGGTCTATAGATCGGGCCGGCCATACCTACATCCCACAACCTAAGTGGAGTTTGTGTTTTCAGACTTTTGTCCAAATAGCCCTGGACCACACACGCTCCACACTTGGGTCCCTGGAGCCACACCTCAGGACTGTGCTTCCCTTTCAAGGGAATTCTTCCCATTCCATTGGCCACAACCTTGCAAATTAGGAAAAACCTCCAAAGTCACTGAGGCCATCCCAAAAGTGTAGGCCGCCCAGGACAAACAGGGGTGATCTCAAACCAGCTGAGCAACTACCTCCACTCAGACAACAGATGTCCCCAGAGAAGAATATTGAACCGGACAGGCCCCTAGGCCCTAATCAGATCCATTGCTTTGGTTTCCAGGCATCTCTCCTCAGAGGACTCATTTCCAATACCAGCATATGGTGATTTCCTGAGGCACCAATAAGAACAAATCTCGTCTCCCCATGGAAAACTTGCTCATTGGAGCTTTGTCATAAACTCTGGTTAGAAGAATCCTTCAGGGCCCTGGTGCCACTGCCCCATACCAAGGTCTCCATGGACTCAAACCAACATTAAGACCATCCTCAGGAAAGTCCATTTCAACTCAGCCCCCTCTGTTGCTACCCCAAGCCAGCAGATCAAACGTTTCTTGTTGCTAGGAGAAAATTGGAATGTGAGGCTGGCTGCCCAGGCATCCATACTTAGAACCCTTTTCTGGAAAAATACCTTATAAGACGTCCTGGAGCCATCCAACAAATCTTAATTGTCCCACAGAAGGAATACTTGCGGTTTGGAGCATCTCACAACTCCAAAAGTGGGAAAACCCCCATGGCCTCATAATGCCCCCCCTTCCTGAAGGGGCCAACACGGACAGAAACTCAAACCTGAGCCAAAGTCTGAACTTCGACCTGACTTCAGACGCATGAGATCTCAATTCAGCTCTGCAGAGTGTGCCTGCCATGTCCTTGCCCAAAAACAAAGCCTAGCTTGTGTTCTTAGACTTCCATCCTCACTCTCCTGACCCACAATCCCTCCAGTTTGGGAATTCCGAAGCCACAATGCAGCACTCTGCCTGCCCTCCAGAAGAAAATCTTTGCCCTATGCTGCTAATAAGAAACCCCAAATGATTTTCTAATGCATGCCACTCGATTGTAAAGCAATTATACAGCCCACCCTGTATACTAATGCCCTGTCTGGCACAGCCTGAGACAAGACATCCCAATCGACACCCAGACAGCTGGCCCCAACCTGGACACATAGGACCCGCTGTGGCTGTAGGTCGTTATCTCTTCCCAACCTCGGTTTTCAGGCTTCAGAACCTAGACCTTATCTCCAATCACTGCCCAGGGGTGAAAGTGATGCAGAAATTAGAATTCCTCCTTCCCCATGGCCAGAAACCTTGTGGTTGGCATGTTGTCCAACGTTCAATGTGGGAAAACCTGCATTGTCCGAAAGGCCACGCCAGTGCTTGAGGGCCGCCTAGGGCACAGACATGCATTGTGACCTGCAGCGTGAGTCCCGTATTAAAGTAACGCCTCTCAGTGGCTGGACCAAGATCTTGCATATGGGGCTTGTCATATCCATAGGCCCCCAGGCTTAAACAGAGGGCGAGTATTCCAGTTGTCAGTACCCACTGCTATGCTCTAGAATCCCTCTACTGGGGGGACACATGAAGCAGAAAACAGGACACTTCCCTTCTTCCCACAGAATGACCCCAAACTCTTGGGGGATGGACAAACTACCAGAGAGGGAGACTTCTACGACCCGTGAGGCAACTCCTACATTAAACGGCCATTGTGGACAAAACATCCAGAGACAAAAGCCTGAGCGACTGCCTCCCTCTCACCCTTCTTTCATATCCAGAGAAGCTCCCCTCATGGACTGTAGATCAGGCCTGCCGTAACCTCGGCCCCAAACCTGAGCTGAGTTAGGGTTTTTGGATGTCTGTCTGCACAGCTACGGCCCACACAGCCTCCAGCTGGTGTCTCTGGAGCCACACCACAGAACTGTGCCTGCTCTCTCCTAAGAAACTGCCCATTCCATTGGCCACAACTCTACAAAATAGTAGAAACCTCAAGGTCCCCAAGGACATCCCACTACCGCAAGCCGCACTGGACAAATAGGGGCTTTATGACACAAGCTGAGCAACTACTACCTCCATGTAGACACACAGACAGATATCCGCAGAGACAGAAGATTGAACCAGACAGGCCCATAGGCCCTATTATGAACTCTTGCTTTGGTGTCCAGGTATCACTCCTCAGAGGCCTGGGTTCGAAGACCAGCATACGGGGCTTTCCTGAGGCACCAGACAGAAGACCTCTCATCTCCACGTGGGAAGCTTCCTTGTTGGAGTTGTGTCAAGCTCTTCGGGTTGGAGAATCCTGCAGAGTCCCTTAGCTACTGCCACATTCCAAGGTCTCCATGGCCACCAACCCACATTATGACTCATCCTCAGGAGAGTCCATTTAAACTCAGCCTTCTGGGTAGCTCACCCAAGAGCCTGCAGATTGAGCGTGCCTTGTCTTGACCAGGCAATGGGAAGGTGAGTTGGCGTTTTTGACATCCATGCTTAGGGCCCTGCTCTGGAGTCTTTCTGTATGGGGCATCCTGGAACCATCCAATAGTACTCGACTGTCCTGAAGAAGGAAACTTTGAAGTTTGGAGCAGCTCACAATTCCCAGCATAGGGAAACTTCCCCGGCCTCATGACGCCCCCACCCCCTTCAGGAAGGGGCCGTCATGGACACAAACTCCAGCTTGAGGCAACATCTGATACTCGCCCTGACCTCACCTGCAGGAGATCTCGATTCAGCCTCTGCAGAGTGGGCATGCCATGCTCTTGGCCCCAAAACTCGTGCTAGCTTGTGTTTTCAGACTTCCTTCCTCACAATCCTGGCCACACCCCTCCAGTTTGGCAATTCTGGAGACACAATGCAGCACTCTGCCTGCCCTCCAGAAGAAAAATGTTGCCCTATAGGGCTAACCAGAAACGCCAAATGAGTAACAACCTGCATGCCACTCAACCATACCCAAATTATACAGTCTAGCCTGTGCACTAAAGCCCTGTCTGACACATATGATTGCAGACCTCCAGTCCAACACCCAGACAGCTGGCCGTACACAGAGCATATCACACCCACAATGGCTTTAGGCCATCATCTCTACCCAACCTCAGTTTTCACCTTCAGAACCTAGACCTTATCGCCACTCACTGTTCAGGAGTGAACGTGATGCAAGAATCAGAAATTCTCCTTCGCCTTGGCAAGAAACCTAGTTGTTGGCATGTTGTCCAATGTTCATTGTAGGAGAAAGCAGCATGGAGTATGAGGCTCCACCTATCCCTGAGGGCCAAATTTGCACAAAAACACATTGTGACCCTCAGCGCGAGCCCTATCCTCATGTAAAGCCTCTTAGTGACTGGAACAACAGCCCACATATGGGGCTTGCCAAGCCCCTAGTCCCCCAATATCAACAAGAGTTCGAGATGTCTAGTCACCCCTACTCAGGGCTCTACTCTGGAATCCCTATTTGGTGGGACACATGAGGTAAAAAAAAAAAAAAAAAAAATATATATATATATATATATATATATATATATATATATATATATATACAGCAAGGACTCTTCCAATCCACAGAATGTTCCCAACCACATGGGATCAGGCCATATCACCAGAGAAAGAATTTTCCATGGCCCTTGAGGACATCCCGAAATTCCACGGCCACCGTTGACACAAAATCCAGAGACAAAAGCCTGAGCAAGCGCCACATACTCGCCCTTTGTTCATAGCCCGGAAAATTCTCATGGTCTGTAGATCGAGCCTTCATACATACATCCCCAAACTTAAGCTGAGTTTGTCTTTTCAGAATTCTGTCCCCACAGGCCTGGCCTACACACCATCCAAGCTGGGGCCCCTGGAGCCACACCTCAGGACTGTGGCTTCCCTCTCCAGGGGAATCCTGCCATTTCCATTGGCCACAACCATATAGATTAGGAGAATCCTCCAAACTCCCCCAGGCTATCTGAATTGTGTTGGCTGCCCAGGACAAACAGGGATAATCTTTCACAAGTTAGGAAAGTACCACCACTCAGACCCAGAGACAGATATCCCCATAGAATTAGATTGAACTTGACAGGCACTTATGTCCTAACCAGATCCATTGCTTTTGATTCCAGTCATCTCTCCTCAGAGGCCTGGTTTCCAATACCAGCATATGGGAAATTCCTTAAGCACTCTTCAAAACAATTCTCTTCTCTACATAGGAAACATACTCTTTAGAGCTCCATCAAAACCTCCGGTTATGAACATCCCTCAAGGCCCCGGATCAAACACCCCATTCCAAGGTCTACATGGAAACAAATGCACATTATGACCCATCCTCAACTCACCCATTTCAAAACACCCGCCTCGGTTGCTCCCCTGAATCAGCAGATCGAACTTGCCTTGGCTCTATGAGACACCTGGAATGGGAGGGAGGCTGCCCAGGCATCCATCCTTAGAACCCTGCTCTGGATAATTTCCTTATGGGATGTCCTGGAGCCATCCAACAGGTCTCGACTGTCCCACAAAAGGAATCATTGCGGTTTGGAGCATCTCACAATTCCCATCGTGGGAAAACCTCCATGTCCTCGTGACACCCTACCCTTCATGAAGGGGCCGTCGTGGACAGAGACTCCAATCTAAGCCAACGTCTGATCCTAGCTCTGTCTTCAGGTATACGGGATCTCAAATCATCTCTGCAGAGGGTGCCTGCCGTCCCCTCACCCCGAAATCTAAGTCTGCTTGTGTTCTCAGAATTTTTTCCTCACACTCCTGGCCCACAAGCCTTCCAGTTTGGGAATTCTGGAGACACTATGTGGCACTGTGTCTTCCCTCCAGAAGAAAAACGTTGCCCTCTGGGGCTACCCAGTAACCACAAATGAGTACTATCCTGCACGAAACTCGACCGCACCCCAATGATGCAGTCTAGCCTGGGCACTAATTCTCTGTCTGCCACAGCCTGAGCCTGCACCTCTCTACCCACACTCAACAGCTGGCCGAACACTGAGCACATCAGACACACCATGGACTTAGGGCTTCATCTCTTCCCAACCTCAGTTTTCAGGCTTCAGAACCTAGACCGTAAATCCAATCACAGTCCAGGAGTGAAAGTGTTGCAGAAATTAGAACTCCATCTTCCCCATTGCCAGAAAACTTGTGGTTCCCATACTGTGCAACGTTCAGTGTAGGAGAAACCAGCATGGTACATTAGGCCACGCCTTGTCTTGAGGGGCTCCTTGGGCACAAAAACACATTGTGAAACTCAATGTGAGACCTATCCTCAAGGAAGACCTCTCAGTGTCTGGACCAAGAGCCCACATATGGGGCTTGCTATGTTCTTAGGTCCCAATATTAACCAGAGTTATGGTTTTGCAGTTGCCCCCACCCACGACTCTGCTCTGGAATCCCTCTTTTGGTGGTCCACCTGAGGTAAAAAAACAAAAAACAAAAACCTAGTGGTTGGCATGTTTTCCCATATGCTGGGAGTAATTCCATGGAATTACTCTTTTGGCGGGACACCTGAGGTAACAAACCTGAAAGGAGTCCTCCCATTCCACAGATTGTCGAAAAACAATTGGGATCGGGCCAAATCCACAGAGAGGAAAATTCGTCCATGGCCCATGAGGCCTCCTCGACATTCCACGGCCATCTCTGATACAAAATCCAGAGACAAAAGCCTGAGCAAGCGCCTCAGACTCGCTCTCTCTTCATATCCGGAAGAGTTCTTCTCATGGTTTATAGATCGGGCCTGCCATACCTACTTCCCCAAACCTAAGCTGAGTTTGTGTTTTCAGTCTTCTGTCCTCAAAGTCCTGGGCCACACACCCTCCAGGCTGGGGCCCCTGGAGTCACACATTAGGACTGTGCCAACCCAATCCATGGGAATTCTGCCGATGCCATTGTCCAATACAGTAAAATGTGGAGAACCTTACAAATCCCTGAGGCCAACCCAATAGTGCAGGTCGCCCGGGACAAACAAGGGCGGTCTGATACCTGCTGAGCATCTACCTCCACTCATACCATAGATGGATGTCCCCTGAGAAGAAGATTGAACCAGACAGGACCCTAGGCCATAATAGGATACATTGCTTTGGATTACAGGCATGTCTCCTCAAAAGCCTGGATTCCAATACCAGCATAGAAGTTTTCCTGAGGCACCCATCAAAACAAATCTCGTCTCCACAAGGAACCTTGTGCATCGAGCTATGTCAAAAGCTTAGGAGAATACTTCAGGGTCCCGGTGCCACCGCCCCTTTTTAAGGCCCTCATGGACACAAACACACATTAGGACCCATCCTCAGGAAAGTCCATTTCAAGTCAGCCACCCCGGTTGCTCCCGCAGAGCCATCAGATCTAAACTGTCTTGTTGCTGGGAGACATTTGGAATGCGAGGCCGGCTTCCCAGGCATCCATCCTCGAACAGTGCCCTGGAGTCATTCCATATGGGATGTCCTGAAGCTGCCCAACAGGTCTCAATTGTCCCGCAGAAGGAAATCTTGATGGGGGCATCCCACAACTCCCAACGAGGGAAAAACTCCATGGCCTTGAGATTCCGCTCCCTTCATGAAGGGTCCGTCATGCACAGAAACTCCAACCTGAGCCAACGTCTGATCCTCGCCCTGACTTCAGATGCATGAGATATTGGTTCAGATCTACAGTGGTACCTGCCGTGTCCTCGCCCTGAAACCCAAGTCTAGCTTGTGTTCTCAGACTTCCGTCCTCACACTCCTCTACATGAAGCCCTGAAGTTTAGCAATTCCGGACTCACAATGAAGCACTCTGCCTGCCCTCTAGAAAACAAATTTTGCCTAATGAGCTGCCCAGACAACTTATATGAGGATAAATCTACATGGCACTCGACTGTACCCAAATTATATAGTGTAACCTGGGCACTAATGCACTGTCTGACACAACCTGAGCCCGGACCTCCTGACCAACACCCAGACAGCTGACCGCACACTGAGCACATCAGACCCGCCATGGCCTTAGGTCATCATCTCTTCCCTACCTCAGTTTGTAGGCTTCAGTACCTAGACATTATCTCCAATCACTGCCCAAGGGGTGCCTGTGATGCAGAAATCAGAACTCTTCCTTACCCATGGCAAGAAACCTTGTGGTTGGCATGTGTAGGAGAAACCAGGATTCACCATGAGGCCCTGCCCATTCTTGTTTGCGAAGTGGGCATAAACACACATTGTGACCCTCAGCGTGAGTCCTGTCCTCTAGTAAGTCCTCTCAGTGGCTCGACCATTAGATGTCATAATGGGCTTGACATGTCCCTAGGCCACAATTTTTAACCAGATTTCTGGTTGTCCGTTCGGCCCTCCCCAGGGCTCTACTCTGGAATCCCTCATTTGGTGGGACACCTGAGGTTAAAAAACAAAACATGGCAAATCAACAACAACAACAAAACGGACTTCTTCCATCCCACAGAATGACCCCAAACTCTTTGGACAGGGCCAAACCCCCAGAGTGTAAGACTCGTCCATTTCCCATGAAGTCACCAGGGAATTTCACGACCATGAGTGACACGATATCCAGAGACAAAAACTTGAGCACGAGCCTCACACTAGCCCTTCTTTCAAATCCCGAAGAGTTCTCCTCATGGTCTGTAGATCAATCCTGCCATACCTATGACCTGAAACATAAGCCGCGTTTGTGTTTTCAGACGACTGTCCAAACAGCTCTGCCTACACACCCTACAGGCTCAGGCCCCTGGAGCCAAACCTGAGGACTGTACTTGCCCTCTCCAAGGGAATTGTATGTGCCCATTCCAATGGCCACAACCCTACTAATAGGATAAACCTGCAAACTCCCTGAGGCCATCCCAATAGTGGTGGCTTCCCAGGACAAACTCGGGCAATCTGAGCCCAACTGAGAACCTACATGCACTCAGACGCATAGACTGATGTTCCCAGAGGTAAAAAGGTACGAACAGGCCCCTAGGCACTATTCGGATTCATTGTTGTGGTATCTAGTCATCTCTCCTCAGAGGCCTGGATTTCAATACCAGCATATGGCTGTTTCCTGACTCATCCGTCATAAAAAATCTCATCTACATATGGGAAACTTGCACGTTGGAACTGTGTCAAAGCCTCTGTTTGAAAAAACCCTTCAGGACCCCAGTGCCACCGCTTCATTCCAAGGTCTCCATAGACACAAAAACATATTAGGATCCATCCACAGGAGAGTCAATTTCAACTCAGCCTCCTCAGTTGCTCCCCCAGATCCAGCAGATCTAACCTTTCTTGTAGCTAGGAGAAAATTGGAATGCCAGGTGTGGTACCTAGCCATCCATCCTCAGAACCATGCTTGGAATCCTTGGCCTGGCGCCAACTAACAGGTCTCAATTGTCCTGGAAAAGAATATTTGTAGTTTGGAGCTTCTCACAACTCCCATCGTGCGAAAACCCCCATGGCCTCGTGATTCCCCCCCTTCATGAAGGGGCCATCAGGGACAGAAAGTCCAACCTGAAGATCGTCTGATCCTCACCCTGACTTCAGATGCACGAGATCTCGATTCAGGTCTGTAGATTGTGCCTGCCATGTCCTCACCCATAAAAACTAAGCCTAGCTTGTGTTCTCAGACTTCAGTCCTCAGACTACTGGCCCACAAGCCCTCCAGTTTGGCAATCCAGAAGTACAATGCGGCACTCTGCCTGCTCCCTGGAAGAAGAACATTGCCCTCTGGGGCTACCCAGAAACCCCAAATGAGGATCAACCTGCACGCCATTTGGCTGTACACCAAATATATAGGCTGAAGTGGGCATAATTGCCCATTCTGACACAGCCTGAGCCTGGAACTCCTGGCCCCACCCAGACAGCTGGCCGCACACTGAGCACATCGGACCCGCCATGGCCTTAGGTCGTCATCTCTACCCAACCTCGGTTTTCAGGCTTCAGAACCTTGACCTTATCTCCAATCACTGCCCAGGTTTGAAAATGTTGCAGAAATCCGAACTCGTTCCCTTGGAAGAAACCTCGTGGTTGGCATGTTGTCCAACTTTCAGTGTAGTTGAAACCAGTGTGGCACATGAGACCCAGCCCATGCTTGAGGGCCACATTGGTCTCAAACACACATTGTGACCCTCAGCCTGAGCCCGGTCCTCAGGCAAGGCCTCTCAGTGGCTGCATGAAGAAACAGCATATTGGGCTTGCCATGCCCCTAGACCCTAATTTTTAAACATATTTCGGGTTGTCCCTTCACTCTTGCCCAGGGCTCTGCTTTGGAATTCCTCTTTTGGTGGGACACCTCAGGTAACAAACCTTAAAGGAGTCCTCCCATCCCACAGATTCACGAAAAAGAATTGGGATAGGGCCAAATCCACAGAGAGGAAGATTCGTCCATGGCCCATGAGGCCTCCCCGACATTCCACGGCCATCGCTGATACAAAATCCAGAGACAAAAGCCTAACCAAGCGCCTCAGACTCGCTCTTTCTTCATATCCTGAAGAGTTCTTCTCATTATTTGTAGTTCGGCCGTGCCATACCTACGTTCCCAAACCTAAGCTGAGTTTGTGTTTTTTGAGTTCTGTCCTCAAAGTCCTGGGCCACACACCCCCAGGCTGGGCCCCTGGAACCACACATTAGGACTGTGCCTAACCAATCCATGGGAATTCTGCCCATTCCATTATCCAAAACCGTACAAATTAGGAGAAACCTCCAAATTCCCTGAGGCCATACCAATGGTGTAGGTTGTCCGGGACAAAAAAGGGCCATCTGACACCAGCTGAGCATCTACCCCCACTCATACCATAGATGGATGTCCCCAGAGAAGAAGATTGACCAGACAGGACCCCAGGCCATAATGGGATCCATAGCTTTGGTTTACAGGCATGTCTCCTCAAAAGCCTGGTTTCCAATACCAGCTGAGTGCTTCTCCTGAGGCACCCATCAGAACAAATCTCGTCTACACATGGGAAACTTGCATGTTGGAGCTCTCTCAAAGCCTCTGGTTAGAAGGACATTTCAGGTTCCCGGTGCCAGCGCCTCATTCCAAGGTCTCCATGGAGACACACCCACATTAGGACCCATCCACAGGAGAGTCCATTTCAACTCAGCCCCCTAAGTTGCTCCCCCTGATCCAGCAGATCTAACCCGTCTTGTCGCTAGGAGATGATTGGAATGAGAGGCAGGCTTCCCAGACATCCATACTTAGAACCATTCTCAGAATTATGCTGTATGGGAAGTCCTGGAGCCAACCAACAGGTCTCAATAGTCCCTCAGAAGAATCTTTACTGTTTGGAGCATCTCACAACTCCCATCGTGGGCAAACCTCCATTGCCTCGTGATTTCGCCCCCTGTGCTTCATGAAGGGGCCATCAGGGACAGAAGCTCCAACCTGAGCGATCGTCTGATCCTCGCCCTAACTTCAGATGCAGGACATCTTGATTCATCTCTGCAGAGTGTGTCTGCCGTGCCCTTGCCCAGAAACGTAAGTCTAATTTGTGTTCTCAACTTCCATTCTCACATTCCTGGCCCACAAGCCCTCCAGTTTGGCAATTCCAGAACTACAAGGCAGCACTCTGCCTGCTTTCCGGAAGAAAAACATTGCCCTCTGGGGCTACCCAGATTCCCCAAATGAGGATCAACCTGCATGCCACTTGACTGGACCCCAATTATACAGGCTGCCCTGGGCACTACTGCCCTTTCTGGCACAGCCTGAGACTGAACCTCCTGGCTCGCACCCACCCAGCTAGCCACACACTGAGCACATCAGACCCGCCATGGCCTTAGGTCATCATCCCTTTCCAACCTCGGTTTTCAGGCTTCAGAACCTAAACCTTATCTCCAGTCACCACCCAGGGTTGAACATGATGCAGGAATCAGAACTCCTTCCCCATGGCAAGAAACCTTGTGGTTGGCATGTTGTTCAACGTAAAATGTAGTTGAAACCAGTGTGGCCCATGAGGCCCTGCAGATGCTTGAGGACCAAGTCGTTCACAAACATGCATTCTGACCCTCAATGTGAGCCCAGTTCTCAAGTAAGGCCTCTCAGTGGCTGGACCAAAAGACAGCATATTGGGCTTGTCATGCCCCTAGGCCCCAATTTTTAACCAGATTTCTGGTTGTCCAGTCTCCCCTCCCCAGGGCTCGGCTTTGGAATCCCTCTTTTGGTGGGACACCTGAGGTAACAAAACTGAAAGGACTCCTCCCATCCCACAGTTTGACCCAAAACAATTGGAATCGGGCCAAATCCACAGAGCGGAAGACTCGTCCATGGCCCATGAGGCCTCCCCGACATTCCACGCCCATCGTTGACACAAAATCCAGAAACAAAAGCCTGAACAAGTGCCTCACAATCTCTCTTTCTTCATATCTGGAAGAATTCTCCTCACGGTCTGTAGATCGGGCCTGCCATACCTATGTCCCTAAACCTAAACTGAGTTTGTGTTTTAGACTTCTGCCTCCACAGTCCTGGTGCACACACCCTGCAGGCTGGGGCCCCTGGAGCCACATCAAAACTGTGCCTTCCCTCTCCACGGGAATTCTGCCCATTCCATTGTCCATAATCATAAAATTAGGAGAAACCTCCAAAGTCCCCAAGGCCTTCACAATAGTGTAGGCCGCCTGGGACAAACAAGGGCCATCTGACACCAGCTGAGCATCTAACTCCACTAATACCTTAGATGGATGTACACAGAGAAGAAGATTCAACCGGACAGGCCCCTAGGCTCTAAACGGAGCCATTGCTTTGGTTTCCAGTTATCTCTCTTCAGAGGCCTATATTCCAATAACAGTATATGGGGGTTTCCTGAGGCACCAATCAGAACAAATCTCGTCTCCACATGGGAAACTTGTCCTTTGGAGATGTCTCAAAACCTCCGGTTAGGAGAATCCTTCAGGGCCCATGCACCAACGCCCCATTCCAAGGTCTCCATGGACACAAACCCACATTAGCATCCATCCTCAGGAGAGTCCATTTCAACTCAGCCCCCTTGGTTGCTCTGACAGAGCCAGCATATCAAACCTGTCTATTTGCTAGGAGACAACTGCAATGTGAGGCGGGCTTCCCATGTATCCATCCTAAGATCCCTGCTCTGGTGTCATTCTGTATGGTATGTACTGGAGTGATACAAAAGGTCTCAATTGTTGATCAGAAGGAATCCTTGTTGTTTGGAGCATCTCACAACTCCCATTGTGGGTAAACCTCCATGGACTGGAGATGCTGTCCCCTTCATAAAGTGGCCAGAATGGACAGAAATTCAAACCTAAGCCTAGGTTTGAACCTCGCCCTGACTTCAGATTCATGATATCCCAATTCAGATCTGCAGAGGGTGCCTGCCGTGCCCTCGCCCAGAACCTACGCCTAACATGTGTTCTCAGACTTCCGTTCTCACACTCCCCGTCCACAAGGCATCCACTTTGGAAATTCCGGAGCCACAATGCAGCACTCTGCATTTTCCAGAAGAAAAACATTGCCCTTGGGGCTACCCAGAAATGCCAAATAAAGATCAACCTGCACGGCATTCAGTTGTACCCCAATTATACAATCTACCCTGGGCACTAATGCCCTGTCTGACACAGCCCAAGCTTGGACCTCCCGACCAACACCCAGACAGCTGGCTCCACGCTGAGCATATCGGACCCAACATGGTCTTAGGTCGTCATCTCTTCCCAACCTCGGTTTTCAGACTTCACAACCTAGACCTTATCTCCAATCACTGCCCAGGGGTGAATGACATGCAGAAATCAGAATTAATACTTCCCCATGGCAAGAACTCATGTGGTTGACATGTTGACTATCATTCAGTGTAGGAGAAACAAGCATGCACCATGAGTCCCCACCCATGCTTGAGTACCACAAGGGCATAAACACGCATTGTGACCCTCAGCATGAGTTCTGTCCTCAATGAAGGCCTCTCAGTGGCTGGACCATTAGAAGGCATATTGGGCTTGCCATGCCCCTAGGCCCGTATTTTTAGTTAGATTTCTTGTTGTCCAGGGCTCTGCTCTGGAATCCCTCTTTTGGTGGGACACCTTAGTTAACAAAACTGAATCCCACATATTAACCCAAAACAATTGGGATCTGGCCAAATCCACAGAGAGAAAGACTCTTCCATGGCCCATGAGGACTCCTTGACATTCCACAGCCATCATTGACACAAAATCCAGGGGCAAAAGCCTGACAAGTGTCACACTTTCACCCTTTATTCATATCCCAAAAAGTTCTCCTCATAGTCTGTAAATCGGACCTGCCATACCTACGTCCCAAAACCTAAGCTGAGTTTGTGTTTTCAGACATCTGTCCCCACAGTCCTTGCCCACACACCCTCAAGGCTGGGCCCTTGGAGCCACACATCAGGTCTGTGCCTGCCCACTCCACAGGAATTCTGCCCATGCCATTGTCCATAATCATACAATTTAGGAGAAACCTCCAAAGTCCCCGAGGCCATCCCTATAGTGTAGGCCGCCCGGACAAACAGGAGCGGTCTGACACCAGCTGAGCAACTACCTCCATTTCATAAAATAGACAGATGTCGACAGAGAAGAAGATTGAACCAGAGAGGCTCCTAGGACCTAATTGGATGCATTGCTGTGGTTTCTATGTATCTCTCCTCAGAGGCCTGGTTCTAATACCAGCATATGTGGGTTTCCTGAGGCACCAATTAGAACAAATCTTGTCTCCACATGGAAAACTTGCTCTTTCGAGTTGTTTCAAAATCTCCGATTAGAATCCTTTAGAGCGCTGGGGCCACCACCCCATTCCAACGTCCTCATGGACACAAACACACATTAAGACCCATCTTCAGGAGAGTCCATTTCAACTCAGCTCCCACGATTGCTCCTGCATAGCCATCAGATCGTACCTGTCTTGTGGCAGGGAGACAATTGGTGTAAGAGGCAGTCTGCTCAGGCATCCATCCTTAGAACCCGGCTCTGGAGTCATTCCATATGGGATGTCCTGGAGCCATCCAACAGTTCTCAATTTTCCCGCAGAAGGAATCCTTGCAGTTTGGAGCATCCCACAACTCCCAACGTGGGAAAACCTCCATGGCCTCGAGATTCCACCCCTTTGATGAAGGGGCCATCATGGACAGAAACTCCAACCTGCGCCTAAGTCTGATCCTCGTCCTGACTTCAGATGAATGAGATTTTGATTCGGATCTGCAGAGGGTGCCTGCCGTGCCCTCGCCCTGAAACTTAAGTCTAGCTTATGATCTCAGACTTAGGTCCTTACACTCCTGGTCCCGACGTCCTTAAGTTTGGCAATTCTGGACCCACAATGCTGCACTCTGCCTGCCCCAGCGAGCTTCCCTGACACAATAAATGAGGATGAACCTACATGGAACTCAACTGTACCCAAATTATACAGTCTAACCTGGGCACTAATGCACTGTCTGACACAGCCTGATTCCATACCTCCTGAACAACACCCAGAAAGCTGACCGCACACTGAGCACATCGGACCCTCCATGACCTTAGGTTATCATCTCATCCCAACCTCTATTTTCTGGATTCAGAACTTAGATCTTATCTCCAGTCATTGCCCAGGGGTGAACATGATGCAGAAATCAGAATTCCTCCTTCCCCATGGAAAGAAACCTTGTGGTTCGTATGTTGTCCAAAGTTCAGTGTAGGAGAATCAAGCATGGCCCATGAGTCCCCGCCCATGCTTGATGCCTACATTGGGCACAAACATGCATTGTGACCCTCAGTGTGAGCACTGTACTCAAGTAAGACCTCTCAGTGGCTGGACCAAGGTACCCCATATGGGGATTGCCATGCCCTTAGGCCCCCAATCTTATACAGAGTTCGGGTTGTCCAGTCGCCCCTTCCCAGGGTTCTGCTCTGGAATCCCTCTTTAGTGGCACACCTGAGGTAAAAAAACAAAACAAAACAAAACAAAAAAACAGAATGGACTCCTCCCATCCCACGGAATGACCCCAAAATATTGGGATCATCCAAATCCCCATAGAGGAACTCTCACCCATGGTCCATGAGGACGCCCCTACATTCCACGGCCATCAGTGACACAAAATCCAGAGTCAAAAGCCTGAGCAAGTGCCTCACACTCACTCTTTGTTCATATCCTGAAGAGTTCTGCTCAAGGTCTGTAGATCGGGCCTCCCATACCTATGTCCCCAAACCCAAGACGAGTTTCTGTTTTCAGACTTCTGTCCCCACAGCTCTGACCCACACACCCTCCATGCTTGAGCCCCTAGAGCCACACCTCAGGATTGTGCCTTCCCTCCCCAAAGGAATTCTGCCCATTTCATTGGCCACAAACTTGCAAATTAGGAGAAACCTCCAAAGTCAAAGTGGCCATCCCAATAGTGTAGACTGCCCAGGACAAATAGGGGCAATCTGACACCAGCTGAGGAACTACCTCCACTCAATCCCATAGACAGATGAACCGAGAGAAGAAGATTAAACCAGACAGGCCCCAGGCCCTAATCATATCCATTGCCTTGGTTTCCAGGCATCTCTCCTCAGAGTTCTGGTTTCCAATACCAGCATATTGGGGGTTACTGAAGCACCAATGAGAACAAATCTTTTTTCCCCATGGGAAAAATGCTTCTTGGAGCTGTGTCAAAACCTCTGGTTAGGAGCATCCTTCAGAGCCCTGGTGCCACTGCCCCATTCCAAGGTCTCCATGGACACAATCCCACATTATGACCGATCCTCAGGAGAATGCATTTCAACTCAGCCCCCTCGGCTGCTACATCATAGGCAGCAATCAAACGTGCCGTTTCGCTAGGAGACAATTGGAATGCAAGGCCGGATGCCCAGGCATCCATCCTTACAACCCTGCTCTGCAATTGTTCCATATGGGATGCCCTGGAGCCATCCAACAGGTTTCAACTGACCCGCAGAAAATCCTTGTGGTTTGGAGCATCTCACTACTGCCATCATGGGAAAACACCAATGGTGTGATGACCCCCCTTCATGAAGGGGCCATCATGGACAGAAACTCCAACCTGAGCCAACATATGAACCTCGCCCTGACCTCAGATGCATGAAATCTCAATTCAGCTCTGCAGAGTGTGCCTGCCATGTCCTCGCCCTGAAACCAAAGCAAAGCTTCAGTTCTCAGACTTACATCCTTGCATTCCTGGCCCCAAGGACTCCAGTTTGGCAGTTCCGGAGCCAGAATGCAGCACTCTGCCTGCCCTCCAGAAGAAAGACTTTGCCCTATGGGGCTACGGAGAAACCCCAAATAATTATCTTCTGCATGCCACTCAACTGTACCCCAATTATACAGCATAACTGGGCACGAATGCCCTGTCTGGCACAGCCTGAGTGCAGACCTCCTGAACGACACCTAGAAAGCTGGCCCCAAACTGAACACATTGGACCCGCCATGGCCTTAGGTCGTCATCTCTTCCAAACCTCGGTTTTCAGGCTTCAGAACCTAGACCTTATCTCCAATTAGTGCCCAGAGGTGAACGTGATGCAGAAATCAAAACTCCTCCTTCCCCATGGCAAGAAACCCTGAGGTTGGCATGTCCAAGGTTCAGTGTAGGAGAAACCTGCAAGCTCAATGAAGTCCCGCCCAATATTGGGGACCACCTTGGGCACAAACACACATTGTGACCCTCAGCATGAGTCCACTATTCAAGTAACGTCTCTCAGTGGCTGGACCAAGAATCTGCATATGGGCTTGCCATGCCCAATGGACCCCAAGCCTAACCAGAGGGTGGGTATTCCAGTTGTATGTACCCAGTGCTCTGCTCTAGAATCCCTCTATTGTGGGGACACATGAGGCAGAAAACAGGACTCCTCCCTTCCCACAAAATGACCCCAATCTCTTGGGAGCCGGACAAATCACCAGAGAGGGAGACTTCCATGGCCCATGAGACCATGCTTACATTAAATGACCATCATGAATACAACATCCAGACCCATAAGCTTGAACAACCGCCTCTCACTCGCCTTACTTTCTAATCACAATGAGCTCCCCTCACGGACTGTAGATCACTCCTGCCATAACCTCAGCCCCAAACCTCAGCCGAGTTTGTGTTTTTGGATGTCTGTCCCCACAGCCCTGGCCCACACAGCCGCCAGGCTGGGGCCTCTGGAGCCACACCACAGGACTGTCCTGCTCTCTCCAAGGAGACTATGCCCATTCCATTGCCCATAACCCCACAGAATAGGAGAAACCTCAAGGCCCCCGAGGACATCCCACTACTATAAGCCTCTCTGGACAAAGGCATCCTGACACTAGCTGAGCAACTACCTCCATGCAGAAACACAGACAGATGTCGGCAGAGACAGTAGATTGAACCAGACAGGCCCCTGGGCCCTAATCTGAACTCTTGCTTTGGTTTCCAGGTGTCACTCCTCAGAGGCCTGGGTTTGAAGACCAGCATCTGGGGCTTTCCTGAGACACCAAACAGAACAACTATCGTCTCCACATGGGAAGCTTCATTGTTGGAGCTGTGTCAAACCCTTCGGTTTGGAGAAACCTGCAGAGTCCCTGAGCCACCGCCACATTCCAAGGTCTCCATGGCCACCAACCCACAGTATGACTCATCCTCAGGAGAGTCCATTTCAACTCAGCCCTCTGAGAAACCCGCCCAAGAGCCTGCAGATTGAGCCTGCCTTGCCCCAAACAGCCAGTGGGAATGTGAGGTGGCATTTGCAGACATTCATGCTTAGACCCCTTCTCTCGAGTCTTTCTGTAGGGGTCATCCTAGAACCATTTCATAGTACTCGACTGTCCTACAGAGGAAACCTTGATGTTTGGGGCAGCTCATAACTCCCAGCGTTGGGAAACCTCCCTGGCCTCATGACGCCCCCACCCCCTTCAGGAAGGGGCCATAATGGACACAAACTCCAACCTGAGGCAACGTCTGATACTCGCCCTGACCTCAGATGCAGGAGATCTTGATTCAGTCTCTGCAGAGTGGGCCTGCCATGCCCTCGGCCCCAAACCTAACGCTAGCTTGTGTTTTCAGACTTCCCTCTTCACACTCCTGGCAAACAAGCCCTCCATACTGGGAATTCCAGAACCACAACACAGTTTTCTGCCTGCCCACCAGAAGAAAAACGTTGCCCTATGGGGCTCTCCAGACACCACAAATGAGAACCAACCTGCTCTGGCCTCGACCGCACCCTAACTGGAAAAGCTACCCTGGTCAGTAATGCTCTGTCTGACACAGCCTGACGTCCCGACAGACAAGGAAACAGCTGGCTGCACACTAAGCACATCAGACAGGCCATGGCCTTATGCTGTCATCTCTTCCCAACCTGGGTTTTCAGACATCTGACCCTAGATATTATATCAAATCCTGGCAAACGTGGATAACTGAAGCACAAATCAGATCTTCTCCTTCCCCATGGCTGGAAAGCTTGCTGTTGGCATGGAGTCATACCTTCAGTGTAGGAGAAACCTTCATGGCCCCTGAGGCCAAGCCTAAACTTGAGTGCCTCCTTGGGTACAAACTCGCATTGGGACCATCAGCATGCGCCCCATGTCGAAGTAAGGTCTCTCAGGGCCTGGACCAAGAGCCCGCATATGGGGCTTGCCAAGCCCCTATGATCCCAATCTTCACAAGAGCTCGAGTATTTCATTTGCTCGAACCCAGGACTGTGATCTGGAGTCCCTCTCCTGGAAGAACACCTGAGCCAGACAGCAGGACTCCACCCTTCCCACAAAATGTCCCCAAAATCTTAAGAGCTGGACCAACTCCTCAGAGAGGGAGACTCTTCCATAGCCCCTGAGGTCACCCCTACATTCCACGGCTATGGGAGACAAAACATCCAAAGACAAAAGCTTGCGTGACTGCCTCCCATTTGCCCTTCTTTCATAAGCTGAGGATCTCCTCTCACGGTCTGTGGGTCCATCCTGCAATGCTCTCGGCTCCGCACCCAAGCCGAGTTTGTGTTTTCAGACTTCTGTGCCCACAGCCCGGACCCACACACCCTCCAGGCTAGGGCCTATGGAGACACATTGAAGGACTGTGCCAGTCCTCTCCAAGAAAACTGTACCCAATCCATTGGCCACAACCCTAGAGATTAGGAAAATCCAATAAGGTCTCCAAGGCCATGCCTCGGCCATGGACTAAGAGGGGCACTCTGACACCAGCTGAGCAACTATCTCCACTTAGATACTGAGACAGTGTCCCCAGAGACAGAAGATTGAAACGGACAGGCATCTAGGCTCTAATCTGAACCCTAGCTTTGGTTTCCAGGTGTCTCTACTCAGAGAACTGGTTTGAAGACCAGTATCTGGGGCTTTTCTGAGGCACCAAAGAGAACCTGTCTCATCTCGACATAGGGATCTCTTTTTAATTGGAGCAATATTACACCCTTCGGTTAGGCGAATACTTCATGGCCCCTGAGCTGCCAACATATTCCAAGGTCTCCATGCACACAAACCCACATTATGACCCATCCGCAGGAGAGTCCATTTCAATTCAGCCCCCTAGTTAGCTCGCCCCAGAGCCAGTAGTTCAAACATGTCTTGTCACAAAGAGCCAATGGGAATGTGAGGTATGCTGTACAGGCATCCATCCTTTGAATCCTGCTCTCCAGTCTTTCTGTATGGGACATCCTGGAGCCATTCAACAGGACTCGACTGTCCAGCAGATGGAAAGCTTGTGGTATGGGTCAACGCACAAACTAGAGTTTGTGCTGGTGTCTAAGGTGCTGTGCAGGATTCTCCAATCTTGAGGGTTTGGCACAGGTCGAAAGGCATGGTTTCCTACTGGGGACAGGAGATATTCTATTGTGTGGCTCAGGGACCACATGTTGTATCCTAAGTTGGTATTTCAGAACAGGACCCTGAGGACAGATGCCTGAAAACCTAATCTAGTGTTCCAATGACGTCCTAGGAGCATGTCAGGTACAATCTTCTGACCCAGGAACATTGAAATGGCTGTCTGCTTGGATGTAGGTGATCAGGGCGTTTCAGACTGGCATTTGTGTCCAGTGCTGCCGACAATATTGGGTCGGGCTCAGGGCTCTTGCGTGTTTCTCCTAAACTGGAAGGTTTGGGCAGGTTTGACGGGCACAGTTTCCTTGGGGATGGCAGGCCTAGTCATGTGTTGTGGATCCAGAGACCCTGTCCTGGAGGGCATATGAGCCATGGTTTTGGGAGAGAAGTCTGCAAACACAAATGTGGGTTATGGTTAGTGGAAAGGTGATCACAGGCCCAATGAGTAGATCTGGAGTGCAGCTTGTCAGGAGTTGTAATTAGGGTGACTGGAAGGCAGTAGCACAGGCTTTTCTCTCTATATTGTGTGTCCAGGATGGCCTCGGAATGCAGGTATAGTCTCATGGGTCCATGGGAAACTTTTCCTCTCTATGGATCTGTGCAGCTCATAGTTTGGTGGCTTTTTTGGGGAAGGGAAGAGTGTTGTTTTCCATCTTATGGGTGCCCCAAAACAGGGATTCCAGATACAGGCTCTTTTTCTGGGCATCTGGGACTTCCCACCAAGGGTTAGGATTTGCACCTAGGGGTGTATGAGGCCTGCAATGCGGGATCATGATGGTGCAACTGAGAGGGATTGTTTGAAAGCTTGCTCAGGCTGAGTCTCACAATGCCTGTTTGCTCCCATGGCGGCCCTCAGGAGTGGGAGTGGTCTCATTGGTCATATATCTGGCTCCCTCTTAGAGAGTTGGACACCCAACCCAACAGCCAAATGTCCTGCCATGAGGAAGGATGAGTTCTCTTCCGTCAGGTTCCTCTGTGCTTCAGGTTGCCCCATTGGCAGGGTTTCCAGCAAGGTCTCGAGATAGGTGCCTGAATACCAAGGATGGGTGGAGATGACGTACTTGGGCCATAGCAATCCCAAATGCTAGATATGAGGCCTAAAACTCGGTCGGGGCTCAGGCTCTGTCAGACACAGCGCTAGTGGCCATGGCAGCCTTTATATCAGAGTAGATTCGAGGGCGGAGCAGATTGATCCTCATGTGGAGTTTCTTGGGAAGATTCCCAGGCATTTGTTCATTCAATAGGAAAGGCAGAATGCTGTGTTGTGGCTCCAGATTTCCCAATCACGAGAGCTTGGGGACCAGTCAGTTTTGGGTGGAATTGTAAACAAAAGCTATGGTTCAATTCAGTGCCAAGCAGAAGGCAGTTCCAATTTGTAGCAGTTTACTCGAGACATCCAGCACTGGAATAAGGGTGGATGTCAGATGCTTGCTCACACTAGAGTTTTTGTCTATGATGACCGACAAGTGGAGGGGTGGTATAAAGAGGCCATGGAGGAGTTCACATGCTGAGGCCTGTGAACTGCTGCAAAAAGTAACATTTCTTTGTACAGAGTAGTTGAAGTCTGGTTTGTTTACTCTAGGTTTCCCCATGTGGAAAGTTTGTGAAGAAGAGCTCTCCGGCATGGATGCCAGGAAAGCACACCTCCATTGACAATTGCAGCTGAGGAACATGGCAGATTCGTTCTGGTGGCTCTGGGACAAAGTGCCAAGGCCTTGAGTTGACATGGGATCTCTTGCAGATGGGTCACAATGCTTGTTTGTTACCAGGGAGAACTTAGAATGTGCTGGTTGCTAAGGTGCCATGCAGGATTCTCCTACCCTGAGGGTTTGGCACAGGTCGAAGAGCATGGTATTCTTTTGGGGACAGGGGATGTTCTGTCGTGTGGCTCAGAGAAAACATGATGTGTCATAGATTGGTATTTTAGAACAGGCCCCTGAGGACAGATGCCTGAAAACCAAATGGGGTTCCATTGAGAGCCTAGGGGCATTTTAGGTTCAATCGTCTATCTCACGATCATTGACTTGGCTATTTCCCTGGATGTAGGTGATAAGGGTGTTTCAGACTGCGCATTTCCATCCCGAGTGGCCGGCAATATTGGTGTGGGCTCAGGGGCCACACAGGTTTCTCCTAATCTGGAAGGTTTGGGCAAATCTGATATGCACAGTGTCCTTGGGGTTGGCAGCCAGAGTTTTGTGGTGTGGCTCCAGAGATCACATTCTGGTGGGCATGAGAGCCATGGTTTTGGGAGAGAAGTCTGCAAACACAAATACAAATTAGGGTGAGTGGCGAGGTGATCACAGGCCCAATGCGTAGACCTGGAGGGAAGCTCGTCATGAACTATAATTAGGGAGACTGGAAGGCAGTAGCACAGGCTTTTCTCTCTGGATTGTGTGTCCAGGATGGCCTTGGAATGCAGGTGTGGTCTCATGGGTCCATGGGAGTCTTTTCCTCTCTATGGATCCTGGTGGCTCTCCATAGTTTGGTGGCTTTTTCGGGGAAGGGGAGAATGATGTTTTCCACCTTATGGGTGCCCCAAAACAGGGATTCCAGAGACGGGCTCTGGTTCATGGCATCTGGGACAACACAACAAGTGCTAGGATTTGGGCTTAGGGGCATATTAGGCCTGCAATGCGGGTTCATGGTGGTGCAACAGAGAAGGATTGTTTGAAAGCATGCTCAGGCTGAGGGTCACAAGGCCTGTTTGCCTCCAGGGCATCCCTGAGGAGTTTGTGTGGTCTCACTGGACTTGTAAATGACTCCCCCTTTCAGGGTTGAACACCCATCCTAACAGCCAAGTTTCCTGATATGAAGAAGGAGGAGTTCTCTATTGTGCTTCAGGATGCCCCATTATCAGGGATTCCAGCAAAGGTCTGGGGACAGGTGCCTGAATACCAAGGATGGGTAGAGATGAAATACTTGAGCCATGGCATTCCCAAATACTAGATGTGGGGCTCAAACTCTGGTGACTGACACTAGGTCTGGGCTCAGGCTCTGTCAGACACAGCACTAGTGGCCAGGGCAACCTATAAATCAGGGTCCCTCCGATATAGGGCCGAGCAGATTGATTCTCATGTGGGGTTTCTGGCCAGACTCACCAGGCACTTGTTTCTATCGGGAAGGCAGAATGCTGTGTTGTGTCTCCATAATTCGCTATCAAGAAGGCTTGGGGACCAGTCGGGTGAGGAAGGAATTGTAAACACAAGCTACAGTTCAATTCACTGCCAAGCGGAAGGCAGTTCCTGTGTCCAGCAGCTTTTTCGAGATATCCAGCACCTTAGTAAGGGAGGACGTCAGATATTTGCTCACACTGGAGTTTGTGTCTATGATGACTGACAAATGGAGGGGTGGCGTCAAGAAGCCATGTAGGGATTTTCACGTTGAGACTCATGAGCTGCTCCAAATAGCAAGGTTTCATTCTACTGGACAGGTGGAGTGTGGTTTATTTGCTCCAGGGTCCCCCATGTGGAAAGTTTGGGTAGCAGAGCTCTACCGCATGGATGCCTGGAATGTTCAACTTCATTGACCATTGCAACTGAAGAACATGGCAGCTTTATTCTGGTGTCTCTGTAGCAAAGTACCAAGTCCTTGATTTGACATGGAATCTCTTGCAGATGGGCCACACAGCTGGTTTGTTACCAGGTAAATCTTAGAATGTGCTGGTGGCTTAGTAGTTGTGCAGGAATCTACTACTCTGGGATTTTGCACAGATTGTAGGGCACGGTTTCCTTCTGGGGACAGGAGATGTTCTGTTGTGTGGCCCAGCCACCACATGTTGTATCATAAGTTCGCATTCTAGAACAGGCCTCTGAGGACACATGTCTGAAAACCGAATCAATGGTTCCAATGACGTCCTAGGGGCATGTTAGGTTCATTATTCTGACTCAGGACCATTGACTTGGCTGTGTTCCTGGATGTAGGAGATCAGGGTATTTCAGACTGTGCATTTGTGTTCAGAGCGGCCGCCGAAATTGGGGTAGGCCCAGAGGCCTTGTAGGTTTCTCCTAATCTAGACAGTTTGGGCAACTGTGATGGAAACAGTTTCCTTGTGGATGGCAGGGACAGTCCTGCAGTGTGGATCCAGAGACCCCATCCTGGAGGGCATGTGTGCCATGGTTTTGGTAGATAAGTCTGCAAACACAAATTCGAATTAGGGTGAGTGGCGAGGTGATCACAGGCCCAATGCATATACCTTGAGAGCAGCTCATCTGGAACTGTAATTAGGGTGAATGGAAGGCAGTAGCACAGGCTTTTCTCTCCGGATTGTGTGTCCAGGATGGCCTCGGAATGCAGGTGTGTTCTCATGGGTCCATGGGAGACATTGCCTCTCTATGAATCCTGGTGGCTCCTCATAATTTGGTGACATTTTTGGGGAAGGGATGAGTGCTGTTTTCCATCTGAAGGGTGCACCAAAACAAAAATTCCAGAGATGGTCTCTGGGTCTGGGCACCTCGAAAATCCCACCAAGTTTTATGATTTGAACCTACAGGCATACCAGGCCTGAAATGAGGGATCATTGTGGTGAATCTGAGAGGGATTTTTTGAAAGCATGCTCAGGGTGAGGGTCACAATGCCTGTTTGTGCCAAGGGTAGTCCTCAGGAGTGTGTGTGGTGTCATTGATGTTGTAACTGGCTCCCCCTTTGAGGGTAGAACACCCATCCCAAAAGCCAGGTTTATTGCCATGGGGAAAGAAGAGTTCTCTATTGTGCTTCAAGTTCCCTAATTGGCAGGGATCCCTGCCAAGGTCTGGGGACAGGTGCCTGAATATCAAGGATGGGTAGAGATGACATACTTGGGCCATGGCAATCCCAAATGCTAGATATGGGGCCTGCTCTCTAGTGGCTGAAACTCAGTCGAGCTCAGGCTCTGTCAGACATGGCACTAGTGGCCATGGCAGCCTATAAATCGGTGTTGACTCGAGGGCCGACCTGATTGATCCTCATGTGGGTTTTCAGGGCAGACTCACCAGGCATTTCTTCATTCGATGGGGAAGGCAGAATGCTGCACTGTGGCCCCAGATTTCCCTATCAAGAGGGCTTAGGGACCAGTCAGGTGAGGATGGAATTGTAAACACAAGCTATGGTTCAATTCAGTGCCAAGTGGAAGGCAGTTCCAATGTGCAGTGGTTTATTCAAGACATCCAGCACTGGGATAAGGGTGCATGTCAGATGTTTGCTTAGACTGGAGTTTGTGTCTATGATGACCGACCAATGGAGTGGTGGCATCAAGAGGCCATGGAGCAGTTTACACGCTGAGGCCTGTGAGTTGATCCAAACATAAGGTTTCCTTCTACTGGACAGGGGAGGTCTGGTTTGTTTACACCAGGTTCCCCCATGTGCAAAGTTTGGGTAGCATAGTACTCGCATGTGGATACTGGAAAGCACACCTACATTAACCATTGCACCTAAGGAACATGGCAGGTTCTTTCTGGTTGCTCTAGGGCAAAGTACCAAGGCCTGGATTCTAATGAAGTTGGGTCACAATGCAGTTTTGTTAACACGGAAATCTTACTATGTGCTGGTGGCTAAGGGGCCATGTTTGATTAGTCTATCCTGATGGTTTGACACCGGTCGAAGAACACGGTTTCTTTCTGGGTATCGGAGATGTTCTGTTGTGGGGCTCACGGACCAATTGTTGTATCATAAGTTGGTATTCCAGAACAGGCCTCTGAGGACAGATGCCTAAAAACTTCATCTAGGGTTCCAATGAAGTCCAAGGGGAATTTCAGGTTGAATCATCAGACTCAGGACCATTGACTTCGGTGTCTGCCTATATGTAGGCATCCAGGGTGTTTCTGACTGTGCCTTTGTGTACAGAGTGGCCTCCAATATTGGGGTGGGCTCTGGGGCCTTGCAGGTTTCTCCTAATCTTGAAGGTTTAGGCAAATTTGTGGGCACGGTTTCCGTGGGGGTGGCAGGCACAGTCCTGTGGTGTGGCTCCAGAGACTCCATCGTGGAGGGCATGTAAGCCATGGTTTTGGGAGAGAAGTCTGCAATCACAAACTCGGATTAGGTTGAGTTGCGAGGTGATCGTAGGCCCAATGCATAGACCTGGAGGGCAGATCGTCAGGAACTGTAAATCACGTACTCGAAGGCACTAGCACTGGCTTTTGTATCTGGATTGTGTGTCCATGATAGCCTTGGAATGCAGGTGTGTTCTAATGTTTCCATGAGAGTATTTTCCTCTCTACGGATCCTGGAAGCTCCCAATAGTATGGTGGCTTTCTCGTTTGAATGGAAGAGTGCTGTTTTCAATCTTAGATGTTCCCCAAAAAGGGATTCCAGAGAAGGGCTGTGAGTCTGGGTGCTTGGAAAATCCCACCAGGATTAGGATTTGGGCCTAGGGGAGTACCAGGCCTACAATGTGTGACTTGGAGGTACAACTGAGAGCGTTTGTTTGAAAGCATGCTAGTCTGAGTGTCACAATGCCTGATGTGATTAGGGCAGCCCTTATGAGTGGGAGTTGTCTCCTTGTCCATGCAGCTGGCTACCACTTTAATGTAGGACACCCATCCCAACTACCAGGATTCCTGCCATGGAAAAGGAAGAATTCTCTATTGTGCCTCAGGTTCCCCCATTAGCAGGTATTCTAGCAAATGTCTGGGGACAGATGCCTGAATACCAAGGATGGGTAGAGATGAGGGACCTGAGACATGGCCAGTCTCACATGCCTGACTCTCTGAGTAGCTGACATGAATTGAGCACTCAGGCTCTGTCAGAAACAGAACTAGTGGTCAGGGCTGAGTATGAATCAGGGATCCCTCAAGGGCTGAGCAGATTGATCCTCATGCAGAGTTTCTGGGCAGAATCACCATGCCCTTCTTCTTTCTAAGGGGAAGGCAAAAAGCTGTGTTGTGGCCCCAGAATTCCCTATCAAGCGGGCTTGGGGACCAGTAGGGTGAGGATGGAATTGTAAACTCAAGCTAAGGTTCAATTCAGTGCCAAGCAAAAGGCAGTTCCATTGTGCAGTGTCTGATTCCAGATATCCAGCACCTGAGTAAAGGTGAAAGTCAGACATTTCCTCATGCTGGAGTTTATGTCTATGATGACCGATGAATGGAGGGGTGGCGTCAAGAGGCCATGGAGGATTTCACATGCTGGGGCTTGTGAGATGCTTCAAACAGCAAAGTTTCCTTCTACCACACAGGGGGAGACTGGTTTATTTGCTCCAGGGTCCCCCATGTGGAAAGTTTGGGTAGCAGAGCACTCCCACGTGGATGCCTGAAAAGCACACCTCCATTAAAATTGCAGCTGAGAAACATGGCCAATTCGTTCTGGCGGCTCTTGGGCGAATTACCAAGGCCTGGAGTTGACATGAAGTCTCATGAAGATGGGTCATAATGCAGGTTTGTTACCATGGAGACCTTACAGTGTGCTGGTGGCTAAGGGACCATGTAGGATTCATCTACCCTGAGGGTTTGACACTGGTCAAAGGGCACGGTTTCCTTCTCGGACCAGAGATGTTCTGATGTGGGGCTAACGGACCAAATGTATCATAATTTGGTATTGCAAAACAGGCCTCTGAGGATAGATGCCTGAAAATTTAATCTAGGGTTCCAATAAAATCCTAACGGAATGTCAGGTTCAATCCTCTGACTCAGTATCATTGACTTCAAAGTCTGCCTAGATGTAGGTGATCAGGGTGTTCCAGACTGTGCATTTGTGTACAGAGTGGCAACCAGTATTGGGGTGGGCTCAGGGGCCTTGCAGGTTTCTCCTAATCTGGAAAGATAGGGCAATTTGATGGGCACAGTTTCCTTGGCAATGGTGGGCACAGTCCTGTGGTGTGGCTCCAGAGACCCCATGCTGGAGGGCATGAGAGCCATGGTTTTGGAAGGGATGTCTGCAAACACAAATGCGGGTTAGGTTTAGTGGTGAAGTGATTGTAGGCCCAATGCATACTCCTGGAGGGAAGCTCCGTGTGAAATGTAAATCGCATGCCTCAAAGGAGGTAGCACAGTCTTTTTTATCTGGATTGTGTATCCACGATGGACTAAGAATGCAGGTGTGGTCTCAGGTGTCCATGGGTGATATTTCCTCTCAAGTATCCTGGCGGCTCCTTATAATGTGGTGGCTTTCTCAGAGAGGAAAGAGTTCTGTTTTCCATATTAAGGGTGTCCCATAACAGGGATTGCAGAGAAGTGCTCTGGCTCTGGGCACCTGGAAATACCCACCAAGGGTTATGATTTGGGCATAGGGGCTTACCAGGCCTCCAATGCAAGTCCTGGAGATACAACTGAGAGCGTTTGTTTGAAAGCATGCTCAGGCTGAGGGTCACTATGCAAGCTTTTGCATAGGGTGGCCCTCAGGAATGGGGGTGGTCTCAATGGCCATTCAGTAGGCTAACACTCTGAGTGTTGGACACCCTTCCGAACTTACAGGAATCCTGCCATGGGGAATGAGGATTTACCTATTGTGATTCAGGTTCCCTCATTGGTAGGGATTCCAGGAAAGGTCTGGGGACACATGCCTGAATACCAAGGATGGGTAAAGATGACGGCTCTGTTCCGTGGCCAGTCTAACATGCGGGATATGGGCCCCGCCTTCTAGGTGGCTGACACGAGGTCGGGGCTTAGGCTCTGTCAGACACAACACTAGGGGCCAGGGCTGTCTATAATTCAGGGTTCCCTCAAGGGACAAGTAGATTGATCATAATGTGGAGTTTCTGGGCAGACTCACCAGGCCCTTCTTCTTTCTATTGGGAAGGCAGAATGCTGTGTTGTGGCTGCAGAATTCCCTATCATGAGGGCTTGTGGACCAGTAGGGTGAGGATGGAATTGTAAACCCAAGCTATGAATAAATTCAGTGACAAGCGAATGGCATTTCCAGTGTGCAGCGGCTGATTCGAATATCCAGCACCTGAGTAAGCGCAGACGTCAGATGTTTGCTCAAGCTGGAGTTTGTGTCTATAATGACCGACAAATGGAGAGGAGTTGAAAAGAGGTCATAGAGGATTTCCCACACTTGAGCTTGTGAGATGCTCCAAACAGCCAGGTTTCCTTCTACAGGACAGGGCAGTCAGATTTGTTTGCTCGAGAGTCCCCCATGTGGAAAGTTTGGGTAGCAGAGCACTCCCACATGGATGCCTGGAAAGCACACTTCCACTGAACATTGCAGCTGAGGAACATGGCAGGTTCTTTCTGAAGGCTCTGGGGTGAAGTACCAAGGCCTGTAGTTGACATGGAATCTCATGAAGATGGCTCACAATGCTGGCTTGTTACCAGTGAGATCTTAGAATCTGCTGGTGGCTACGGGCCAAGTAGGATTCATCTACCCTGAGGGTTTGACACAGTTCCAAGAGCACGGCTTCCATCTAAAGAAAGGAGATGTTCTGTTGTGGGGATCAGGGACCATATGTTGTATCTTAAGTTGGTACTCCAGAACAGGTCTGATTATAGATGCCTGAAAACCTAATCAGGGGTTACAATGAGGTCATAGGAGCATGTCAGGTTCAATCTTCTGACTGAGAAACACTGACTTGGGTATCTGCCTGGATTCAGGTGATCAGCGTATTTCAGACTGCACATTTGTGTCCAGAGGGGCCTCCAGTATTGGGGTGGGCTCAGGGGCCTTGCAGGTTTCTCCTTATCTCGAAGTTTTAGGCAAATGTGACGGACACGTTTTCCTTGGGGATGGCAGGCACAGTCCTTTGGTGTGGCTCCAGAGACCCCATCCTGGAGGAAATATGAGCCATGGTTTCGGGATAGAAGTCTGTAAGCACAAACTCGGGTTAAGGTTAGCGGTGAGGTGATCGCAGGCCCAATGCATAGACCTGGAGGGCAGCTCGTCTGGAACTATAAATTAGTTGCCTTGAAGGTGGTAGCACAGGCTTGTGTATCTGGCTTTTGTGTCCAGGATGTCCTCGGAATACAGGTGTGGTCTCATGGATCCATGGGAGATTTTTCCTCTCAAGGATCCTAGCGGCTCCCTATACTATGGTGGCTTTCTTGGCGAAGGGGAGAGTGCTATTTTCCATCTTAGGGGTGTCCCAAAACAGGGATTCCAGAGACAGGCTGTGTTTCTGGGCCCCTGAAAAATTCCACCAGGTGTTATGATTTGTGCTTAGGGGCATATCAGGCCTGCAAATTTGGATTCTGGAATGCAACTGAGAGTGTTTGTTTGAAAGCATGCTCATGTTGGGGATCACAATGCCTGCTTGTGTCCAGGGCGGCCCTCATGAGTGGGCGGGTTATCATTGGCCATTCAGCTGGCTACCACTCTGAGGTCTGGAAACCCATCCCAAGAGCCATCATTCCTGCCACGGGGAAGGAGGATTTCCCTATTGTGCTTCTGGTTCCCCCATTGGCAGGGATTTCAGCAAATGTCTGGGGACAGATGCCTGAATCAAGAATGGGTAGAGATGACAGCCCTGGGACATGGCTGGTCTCACATTCTGGAGTTGGAGCCCAGTCTCTGGGTCCTGACACGAGGTCAGAGACGAGGTTCTGTCAGACTCAGCGCTAGTGGCCAGGTAAACCTATAAATGGGGTTCACTCGAGGGTCGAGTAGATTTATCCTCATGTAGGGTTTCTGGGCAGTCTCTCCAGGCTGTTTTTTCTTGCTATGGGGAAGGCAGAATGCTGTGTTGTGGCGTCAGAATTCCCTATCAAGAGAGCTTACTGAACACCAGGGTGAGGATGGAATTGCAAACCCAAGCTACTTTTTTTTTTCAAGATTTTATTTATTTGTCAGAGAGCGAGCGAGAGCAAGCACAGGCAGACAGAGTGGAAGGCAGAGTCAGACGGAGAAGCAGGCTCCCTGCGGAGCAAGGAGCCTGATGTGGGACTCGATCCCAGGACGCTGGGATCATGACCTGAGCCGAAGGCAGCTGTTTAACCAACTGAGCCACCCAGGCGTCCCGCCAAGCTACTTTTAAATTCAGTGCCAAGCATAAGGCAATTCCAGTGTGTAGCAGCTGATTCAAATATCCAGCACTTGAGTAAGTGCAGATGTCAGTTGATTGCTCACGCTGGAGTTAGTGTCTATGATGACCAACAAATGGATGGGTGGCCTCAAGAGGCCATGGAGGATTACCCACCCTCAGGCTTGAGATACTCCATACAGAAAAGATTCCTTTTACCATACAGGGGAGTCTGGTTAGTTTCCTCCAGGGTTCCCCATGTGGAAAGTTGGTATCAGAGCACTCCTGCTGGATGCCTGGAAAGTACACCTACATTGACCATGGCAGCAGAGGAACATGGCAGTTTCATTCTGGTGGCTCTGGGCCGAAGTACCAAGGGCTGGAGTTGTCATGGAGTCTCATGAAGATGGGTCACAATGCTGGCTTGTTACCAGTGAGATCTTAGAATCTGCTGGTGGCTACGGGCCAAGTAGGATTCATCTACCCTAAGGGTTTGACACAGTTCCAAGAGCACGGCTTCCATCTAAAGAAAGGAGATGTTCTGTTGTGGGGATCAGGGACCATATGTTGTATCTTAAGTTGGTACTCCAGAACAGGTCTCTGATTATAGATGCCTGAAAACCTAATCAGGGGTTACAATGAGGTCATAGGAGCATGTCAGGTTCAATCTTCTGACTGAGAAACACTGACTTGGGTATCTGCCTGGATTCAGGTGATCAGCGTATTTCAGACTGCACATTTGTGTCCAGAGGGGCCTCCAGTATTGGGGTGGGCTCAGGGGCCTTGCAGGTTTCTCCTTATCTCGAAGTTTTAGGCAAATGTGACGGACACATTTTCCTTGGGGATGGCAGGCACAGTCCTTTGGTGTGGCTCCAGAGACCCCATCCTGGAGGAAATATGAGCCATGGTTTCGGGATAGAAGTCTGTAAGCACAAACTCGGGTTAAGGTTAGCGGTGAGGTGATCGCAGGCCCAATGCATAGACCTGGAGGGCAGCTCGTCTGGAACTATAAATTAGTTGCCTTGAAGGTGGTAGCACAGGCTTGTGTATCTGGCTTTTGTGTCCAGGATGTCCTCGGAATACAGGTGTGGTCTCATGGATCCATGGGAGATTTTTCCTCTCAAGGATCCTAGCGGCTCCCTATACTATGGTGGCTTTCTTGGCGAAGGGGAGAGTGCTATTTTCCATCTTAGGGGTGTCCCAAAACAGGGATTCCAGAGACAGGCTGTGTTTCTGGGCCCCTGAAAAATCCCACCAGGTGTTATGATTTGTGCTTAGGGGCATATCAGGCCTGCAAATTTGGATTCTGGAATGCAACTGAGAGTGTTTGTTTGAAAGCATGCTCATGTTGGGGGTCACAATGCCTGCTTGTGTCCAGGGCGGCCCTCATGAGTGGGCGGGTTATCATTGGCCATTCAGCTGGCTACCACTCTGAGGTCTGGAAACCCATCCCAAGAGCCATCATTCCTGCCACGGGGAAGGAGGATTTCCCTATTGTGCTTCTGGTTCCCCCATTGGCAGGGATTTCAGCAAATGTCTGGGGACAGATGCCTGAATCAAGAATGGGTAGAGATGACAGCCCTGGGACAAGGCTGGTCTCACATTCTGGAGTTGGAGCCCAGTCTCTGGGTCCTGACACGAGGTCAGAGACGAGGTTCTGTCAGACTCAGCGCTAGTGGCCAGGTAAACCTATAAATGGGGTTCACTCGAGGGTCGAGTAGATTTATCCTCATGTAGGGTTTCTGGGCAGTCTCTCCAGGCTGTTTTTTCTTGCTATGGGGAAGGCAGAATGCTGTGTTGTGGCGTCAGAATTCCCTATCAAGAGAGCTTACTGAACACCAGGGTGAGGATGGAATTGCAAACCCAAGCTACTTTTTTTTTTCAAGATTTTATTTATTTGTCAGAGAGCGAGCGAGAGCAAGCACAGGCAGACAGAGTGGAAGGCAGAGTCAGACGGAGAAGCAGGCTCCCTGCGGAGCAAGGAGCCTGATGTGGGACTCGATCCCAGGACGCTGGGATCATGACCTGAGCCGAAGGCAGCTGTTTAACCAACTGAGCCACCCAGGCGTCCCGCCAAGCTACTTTTAAATTCAGTGCCAAGCATAAGGCAATTCCAGTGTGTAGCAGCTGATTCAAATATCCAGCACTTGAGTAAGTGCAGATGTCAGTTGATTGCTCACGCTGGAGTTAGTGTCTATGATGACCAACAAATGGATGGGTGGCCTCAAGAGGCCATGGAGGATTACCCACCCTCAGGCTTGAGATACTCCATACAGAAAAGATTCCTTTTACCATACAGGGGAGTCTGGTTTGTTTCCTCCAGGGTTCCCCATGTGGAAAGTTGGTATCAGAGCACTCCTGCTGGATGCCTGGAAAGTACACCTACATTGACCATGGCAGCAGAGGAACATGGCAGTTTCATTCTGGTGGCTCTGGGCCGAAGTACCAAGGGCTGGAGTTGTCATGGAGTCTCATGAAGATGGGTCACAATGCTGGTATGTTGTCAGGGAGGTCATAGAATGTGCTGGTTGCCAGGGGGCCTTGAAGGATTCATCTACCCAGAGTGTTTGACACAGGTCCAGAGCACAGCTTTCTTCTAAGGACAGGAGATGTTCTTTTGTGTGGCTCAGTGACCATATTGTATCATACATTGATATTCAGAACAGCCTTCTGAGTACAGATACCTGAAAACCTATTCTAGTGTTCCAGTGAATCCTAGGAGCATGTCAGGTTCAATCTTCTGTCTGAGGACCATTGACTTGGATATCATCCTGGATGTAGGTGATATGGTGTGTCAGACTGTGCATTTGCGTCCAGAGTGGCCTCCAATATTGGGCTGGGCGTAGGGGCCTTGCAGGTTTCTCCTAATCTAGAGTGTTTGTTTAATATTGACAATCACAGTTTCCTTTGGGAAGACAGGTACAATCCCGTGGTGTGGCTCCAGTTATCACAAACTGGAGGGCATGTGAGCCATGGTTTTGGGAGGGAAGTCTGAAAACACAAACTTGGGTTAGGGTTAGTGGCAAGGTTATCACAGGCCCAATGCATAGACATGGATGGCAGCTCTTCAGGAACTGTTAATCGGGTGACTCAAAGGCAGAATCACAGGCTTTTTTCTCTGTATTGTGTGCAGGATGGCCTCAGAATGCAGTTGTGGCCTCATGGGTCCATGGGAGATTTTTCCTCTCTAAGGATCCTGGTGGCTCCCAATAGTTGGTGGCTTTTTCGGGGAAGGGAAGAGTGCTGTTTTTCATGTTAGGGGTGCCCCAAAATATGGATTCCAGAGACGGACTCTGGGTTTGGTCCCCTGGAAAATCCCACCAAGTGTTAGGATTTGGGCCTAGTGGCTTACCAGGCCTGCATGCAGGATCCTGGAGGTGCAACTGAGAGGTCTTGTTTGAAATCATTCTCAGGCTGAGGGTCACAACACTTGCTTATGCCCAGGTGGCCCTCATGAGTGGGCGTGGTCACATTGGCCATGCAGCTGGCTCCCACTTTGAGGGTTGGACAACCATCCCAACAGCCAGAATCCTGCCATGGGGAAAGAGGAGTTCTCTATAGTGCTTCAGGTTCCCCCATTAGTGGGGATTCCAGCAAAGGTCTGGGGACAGAGGCCTGAATACCAAGGATGGGTAAAGATGATGGACATGGGCCATGGCCAGTATCAAATCGTGGATATGGGCCCCGATCACTGGGTGGCTGACACTAGGTCTTGGCTCAGGCTCTGTCAGACACAGCACTAGTGCCCAGGGCAGCCTATAAATTGGGGTTCCCTCGAGTGCTGAGCAGATTGATCCTCATGTATGGTTTCTGGGCAGACTCACCAGGCCCTTCTTGTTTGTAAGGGGAAGGCAGAATGCTGTTTTGTGGCTCTAGAATTCACTATCAAGAGGGCTTGTGGACCAGGAGGCTGAGGATGGAATTGTAAACCTAAGCTATGGTTACATTCTGTATCAAGCGAAAGAAATTTCCAGTGTGCAATGTTTGAATCCAATATTCAGCACTTGAGTGAGGGTGGATGTCAGATATTTGCTCATGCTGGAGTTTGTGTCTATGATGACACAAAAATGGAGGGGTGGCGTCAAGAGGTTATGGAGGATTTCCCAATCTGGTGTTTTTGAGATGCTCCAAACAGCAAGGTTTCCTTCTACGAGACAGGGGCAGTCTGATTTGTTTCCTCCATGGTTCCCCATGTCGAAAGATCGGATAACATAGATCTCCCACATGGGTGACTGGAAAGCACACCTTCATTGACCATGACAGCGAAGGAACATGGCATCTGGTGGCTTTGAGGCGAAGAAATAAAGACTGGATTGGACATGGAACCTCATGAAGATGGGTCAAAATGTTGGTTTGTTACCAGGGAGATCTTAGAATGTGCTGGTGGTTAATGGGCCATGCAGGATTCATCTAGCCTGAGGATTTGACACAGGCCCAAGAGCCTGGATTGCTTCTGGGGGCAGGAGATATTCTGTTGTGGGGCTCAGCGGCCATATGTTGTATCATAAATTGGTAATCCAGAACAGGTCTCTGAGGACAGAAGCCTGAAAACCTAATAATGGGTTTGAATGAGGCCCTAGGGGAATGTCATTCAATCTTCTGACTCAGGATCATTGACTCTGGTGTCTGACTGGATGCAGGTGATGAGGGTGTTTCAGACTGTGCATTTGTGTCCAGAGTAGCATCCAATACTAAGGTTGGCTCAGGTTCCTTGTAGGTTTCCCTTATATGGGGTTTTTGGACAACTGTGATGTGTAGTTTCCTTGGGGATTGCAGGAACTGTCCTGTGGTGTGACTCCAGAGACCCCATCCTGGAGGACATGTGCGCCATGATTTTGAGAGAGAAGTCTGCAAACACAAACTTAGGTTAGGGTTAGTGGCAAGGTGATCATAGTCCCAATCCATAGACCAGGAGGGCAGCAAGTCTGGAACTGTAAATCACGTAACTCAAAGGTGGTAGCACAGGTAATTGTATCTGGATTTAATTTCCAGAATGGCCTTTATTGCAGGTGTTGTCTCAAGGGTCCATGGGAGATTTCTCCTCTCAAGGATCCTGGCGGTTCTCAATAGTTTGTTGGATTTCTCCGGGAAGGGATGAGTACTGTTTTCCAGCTTAGGTGTGCCCCAAAACAGGCATTCCAGAGATGAGCTCTGGGTCTAAGTGCTTGGAAAATCCCACCAAGGGTTAATATTTAGGCCTAGGGCCATACCAGGCCTGCAATGCGGGATCCTGGAGGTGCAACTGAGAGCGTTTGTTTGAAAGTATGGTCAAGCTGAGGGTCCCAATGCCTGCTTGTGCCCCGGAGGCCATCAGGATTGGGCGATGTCTACTCAGCCATGCAGCCAGTTCCCATTCCTAGGGTTGGACACCCATCCAAAAGCCAGGATTCCTGTCATGGCGAAGGATGAATTCTCTATTGTGCTTCAGGTCCCCCCATTGGTAGGGATTCCAGCTAAGATCTAGGGGACAGATGCCTGAATACCAAGGATGGGTAGTAATGACAGCCCTGGGCCATGGCCGGTCTCACATGGTTAATGTGGGCCCCACCCTCTGGATTGCTGACACGAGGTAGGGGCTCAGGCTCTGTCAGACACAGCACTAGTGGCTAGGGCAAACTATAAATAGGGGTTCCCTCCTGGGCTGAGTATATTGATCTTTATGTGCAGTTTATGGGCAGACTCACCAGGTCCTTCTATCTATGAAGAAGGCAGAATGTTGCGTTGTGGCTCCAGAATTCCCTATCAAGAGATATGGCAGACCAGTAGGGTGAGGATGAAATTGTAGTCTGAAGCTAGGCTTAAATTCATTGCAAAGCGAAAGGCAGTTCCAGTGTGCAGCAGCTGATTCCAATATCAGCGCCTGAATATGGGCGGATGTCAGATGTTTGCTCAGGCTGGAGTTTGTGTCTACGATGACCAACAAATGGAGAGGTGCGTCAAGAGGCCATGGAGGATTTCCCACCCTGGGGCTCAGGGGCCATAATTTGTATCATAAGTTGGTATTCCAGAAGAGGCCTCTGAGGACAGGTGCCTGAAAAATTAATCCCTCTTCCAATGAGGTCCTAGGGCCATGTCAGGTTCAATTATCTGACTCAGGACCATTGATTTGGGTGTCTGCCTGGATGGAGGTGATCAGGGTGTTTCAGACTGTGCATTTGCATCCAGAGCAGCCTCCAATATTGGGATGTGCTCAGGAGCCTTCCGGGTTTCTCCTAATCAGGAGGGTTTGGGCAACTGTGATGGTCCCAGTTTCCTTGGGGATGGCAAGCACAGTCTTGTGGTGTGACTCTAGGGGCCCCATCCTGGAGGACATGTGAGCTATTGTTTTTAGAGAGAGATCTGCAAACACAAACTCGGGATAAGGTTAATGGAGAGGTGTTCACAGTCCCAATCCAAAGATCTGGAGGGCAGCACGTCAGGAACTGTAAATCAGGTGACTCGAAGCCAGTAGCACAGTCTCTTGTATCTGGATAGCATATCCACGCTGGCCTCGGAATACAGGTGTGGACTCATGGGACCATGGGAGATTCTTCTTCTCAAGGATCCTGGGGGATCCCATTAGTTTGGTGGCTTTCTCAGGGAAGTGAAGAGTGCTGTTTTCCATCTTAGGGGTGCCTCAAAACAGGGATTCCAGTGACGGGCTCTGGGTATGTGCACATGGAACATCCCACGATGTGTTAGGATTTGGGCTTAAGGGCATATCAGGCCTGCAATGCAGGATCCTGGAGGTGCAACTAAGAGCATTTTTTTGAAGGCTTGATCAAGCTGAGGGTTACAATGGCTACTTGTGCCCAGGGCAGCCCTCATGAGTGGGCATTGTCTCCTTGGCCATGCAGCTGGCTCCCACTTTGAGGTTTGGACACCCATATCAACAGCCAGGATTCCTACCATGGGGAAGGAGGAGTTCTCTATTGTGCTTTAGGTTACCCCATTGGTAGGGATTACATAAAAGGTCTGGGGACAGGTGCCTGAATAACAAGGATGGGTAGAGATGATGGACTTGGGCCCTGGCCAATCTCACATGCTGGATATGGGCTCATATCTCTGGGTGCCTGAAACTAGGTCTTGGCTCAGGCTCTGTCAGACACAGTACTAGTACTAGTACTAGTACTAGTGCCCAGGACAGCCTATAAATCAAGGTTCCATCGAGTGCCAAGTAGATTGATCCTCATGTGGAGTTTCTGGGAAGATTCACCAGGCCCTATTTCTTTCTAGTGGGAATGCAGAATGTTGCCTTGTGGCTCCAAATTCCCTCTCTAGAGGGCTTGCAGACCAGGAGGCTGAGGATGGAATTCTAAACCCAAGCTATGGATAAATTCAGTGTCAAGTGAAACGCAGTTCCAGTGTGCAGTGGTGGAAAAGAAAATGCAGAATCTAAATAACGGCAGATTTCAGATGTTTTCTCATGCTGGAATTTTTGTCTATGATGACTGACAAATGGAGGGGTTGTGTCAAGGGCCATGGAGGATTTCTCCTGCTGGTGCTTCTGACATGCTCCAAACAGAGGGTTCCCTTCTACTGGTCAGTGGCAGTCTGGTTTGTTTGCTCCAGGGTCCCACATGTGGAAAGAATCAGTAGAAGAGCACTCCCACATGGATGCCTGGAAAGCACACCTCACTGACCATATCAGGTGAGGAACATGGCAGGTTCATTCTGGTGGCTCTGGGGCGAATTACCAAGGACTTGAAATGACATGGAATCTCATGAAGATGGATCACAATGCTGTTTGTTTGTTACCAGAGAGATCTTAGAATGTGCTGGGGGCTAAGGGGCTGTGCATAATTCATATACCCCGACCCTTGACACAAGTTGAAGAGCACGAATTCCATCTGGGGACAGGAGATATTCTATTGTGGTGTTCAGGGACCAATCTTCTGACTCAGGACCATTGACTTGGGTGTCTTCCTGGATGGAGGTGATCAGGGTGTTGCACACTGTGCATTTGTGTCCAGAGTGGCCTCCAATATTGGACTGGGCTTAGGGGACTTGCAGGTCTCTCCTAATCTGGAGGGTTTGGGCAACTGTGATGGACACAGTTTCATTGGGGATAGCAGGATCTTTCCTGTGGTGTGGCTACAGAGACCCATCATAGAGGGCATGTGAGCCATGGTTTTGGGAAAGAAGTCTGCAAACACAAACTTGGGGTAGGGTTAATGGCGAGGTGATCACAGGGCCAATGCGTAGGTCTGTAGGGCAGCTCGTCTGGAACTGTAAACCAGGTGATTCGAAGGTGGTAGCACAGTCCCTTGTATCTGGATTGTGTGTCCCGGATGGCCTCGGAATGAAGGTGTGGTCTTATGGAGCCCTGGGAGATTTTTCTTCTCTACGCATCCTGGCAGCTCCTAATAGTTTTCTCAGGGGAGGGAAGAGTGCTGTTTTCCATCATAGGGGTGCTTCAAAACAGAGATTCCAGAGACGGGCTCTGGTTATGTTGGCATGGAAAATCCCACGAAGTGTTAGGATTTGGTCCTAAGGGCATACCAGGCCTGCGATGCGGGACCCTGCAGAAACAACTGAGAGCATTTGTTTGAATGCATGCTAAGGTTGAGGGACACAATGCCTGCTTTGGCCCAGGCGGCCCTTATGATTGGGCGTTGTCTCATTGGCCATGCACCTGGTTCTAATTCTGAGGGTTGGGCACCCATAGCAACAGCCAGGCTTCCTGCCATGGGGAAGGAGGAGTTCTCAATTGTGCTTCAGGTTCCCCCACTGGTAGGGATTCCAGCAAAGATCTGGGATAGTTGCCAGAATACCAAGGATGGGTAGAGATGACTGGGCCATGGCCAGTCCCACATGCTGGATAAGGGCCCCACACTCTGGGTGGCTGACACGAGGTTGGGGCTCAGGCTCTCTCAGACACAGCGCTAGTGGCCAGCGCAAAGTATAAATCGGGGTTCCCTCGAGGGCCAAGTAGATTGATCTTCATGGGGAGTTTCTGGGCAGACTCACCAGGCCCTTCTTCTTTCTATGGGGAAGGCAGAATGTTGCGTTTTGTCTCCCTAATTCCCTCTCAAGAGGACTTGCAGTCCAGTAGGGTGAGGATGGAATTGTAAACCCAAACTATGCAAGAATACAGTGTCAAGTGAAAGGTATTTCCAGTGTGCGTGACTGATTCGAATATCCAGCACCTGAGTAAGAGCAGATGTCAGATGTTTGCTCATGCTGGAATTTGTGTCTATGATGACTAACAAATGGAGGGTTGGCATCAAGAGAATGTGGAGGACTTCCCAGGCTGGGGCTTGTGAGATGCTCCAAACAACCAAGGTTTCCTTCAACCTGACAGGATTAGTCTTATTTGTTTGCTCTAGGGTTCCCTATGTGGAATTTTTGTGTAGCAGAGAACTACCTCTTGGATGCCTAGAAAGCACACGTCCATTGACCTTTGTACCTGAGGAACATGGCAGATTCGTTTCATGGCTCTTGGGCAAAGTACCAACACCTTGAGTTGGCATCAAGTCTCAGGAAGTTGGGTCACAATGCTGGTTTGTTACCAGGGAGATCATAGAAGGTGCTGGGGCTAATGGGTCATGCAGGATCCATCTACCCTGAAAGTTGGACATAGATCCAAGAGCACATTTTCCTTCTGGAGACAGGAGATGTTCTGTTGTGGGAATCAGGGACCACATGTTGTATCATAACTTGGTATTCCAGAACAGGACTCTGAGAACAGATGTCTGAAGACCCAATCTAGGGTTCCAGTGAAGTCCTAGGGGCATGTCAGGTTCAATCATCTGACTCAGAACCATTGACTTGGCTTTCTGCCTCGATGGAGGTGCTCAGGGTGTTTCAGACTGCACGTTTGCATCCAGAGCAACCTCCAATATTGGGGTGGGTTCAGGGGCCTGGCAGGTTTCTCCTAATCTGGAGGGTTTGGACAACCTGATGGGCACAGTTTTCTTGGGGAAGGCAGGAACTTTCCTGTGATGTGGCTTGAGGGACCACATCCTGGTGGGCATGTAAGCCATGGTTTTGGGAGAGAAGTCGGCAAACACAAACTGGGGTTAGGGTTAGTGTCGAGATGATCACAGGCCCAATGCATAGACATGGAGGGCAGCTCGTCAGGAAATGTAAATAGGATGACTCGAAGGCGGTAGCAAAGACTTTTCTCGCTGGATTGTGTGGACAGGATGGCCTCGGAATGCAGGTTTGTTTTCATGGGTCCATGGGAGATTTTTTCTCTCTAAGGATCCTGGCGGCTCCCAATAGTTTGGTGCCTTTCTCAGGGAAGGGAAGAGTGCTGTTTTCCATCTTAAGGGTGCCCCAAACAGGGATTCTGAGACGGACTCTGGGTCTGGGCACCTGGAAAATCCCACCAAGGGTTAGGATTTGGGCCTAGGGGCATACCAGGCCTGCAATGCTGGTACTGGAGGAGCAACTGAGAGTGTTTGTTTGAAAACATGCTCAGGCTGAGGATCACCATGCCTGCCTGTGCCCATGTCGGCCCTCAGGAGTGGGCATGGTCTCCTTGGCCATGCAGCTGGCTCCCACGCTGAGGGTTGGACAACCAATATTCCTGCCATGGGGAAGGAGGTGTTCTCTATTGTGTTTCAGGTTCGCCATTGGCAGGAATTCCAGCAAAGTTTGGGGGACAGATGACTGGATACCAAGGATGGGTACAGATGATGGCCCAGGGCCATGGCCGATCTCTCATGCTAAATATGCGCCCTCAACTCTGGGTGGCTGACACGAGGTCGTCGGGGCTTAGACTCTGTCAGACACAGCACTAGTGGTCAGGGAAATCTATTAATCAGGGTTGCCTCGTGGTCTGAGTAGATTGATCCTCATGTGAGGTTTCTGGGCAGACTCAACAGGTCCTTCTTCTTTCTATGTGGAAGGCAGAATACTGCGTTGTGGCTCCAGAATTCCCTATCAAGAGATATTGTGGACCAGTGTGGTGAGGATAGAATAGTAATACAAAGCTATGGTTAAGTTCAGTGAAAAGCAAAAGGCAGTTCCAGTGTGCAGCTGCCGTTTCGAATATCCAGCACCTGAGTAAGGGTGGATGTCAGATGTTTGCTCACACTGGAGTTTGTGTCTGTGATTACCCACAAATGGAAGGGTGGCGTCAAGAGGCCATGGAGGATTTCCCATGCTGGGGCTTGTGAGATGCTCCAAATAGCAAAGTTTCTTTTTACCGGACAGGAGAAGTCTGGTTTGTTTTCTCTGGTTTCTCCATGTGGAAAGTTTTGTAGCAGAGAACCCCACAGGGATGCCTGGAAATCACCCCTCTATTGACCATTGCACCTGAGGAACATGGCAGGTGCATTCTGGTGGCTCTGGGGCAATATATCGAGACCTTGAGTTGACATGGAGTCTCATGAAGATGGGGCACAATGATGGTTTGTTACCAGGAATATCATAGAATGTGCTGGTTGCTAAGGGGCCATTCAGGATCCAAATACCCTAAGGGTATGACACAATTCCAGGAGCATGGCTTCCTTTTTGGGGAGGACATATTCTGTTCTGTGGCTCAGGGACTATATATTTTATCATAAGTTGATATTCCAGAGCAGGCCTCTGATGACAGATACCTGTAAACCTAATCTAGTGTGCCAATGAAGTCCTCGGGGCATGTCAGGTTCAATCTTCTGACTCAGGAGCATTGACTTGGGTGTCTGCCTGTATGGAGGTGATCAGGGTGTCTCAGACTGTGCATTTGTGCCCAGAGCGGCCTCCATTATTTGGCTGCACTCAGGGGCCTTGTAGGTTTCTCCTAATCTAAAGGTATCGGGCAAAAGTGATGGGCACAGATTCCTTGAGGATCTCATGCACAGTCTTGTGGTGTGGCTTCAGATGCCAGAACCTGGAGGTCATGTGAGCCATGGTTTTAGGAAAGAAGTCTGCAAACACAAACTCAGTTTAGGTTAATGGCAAGGTGATTGCAGGCCCAATGCATAGACCTGGAAGGCAGCTCGTCAGGAACTGTAAATCCGATGACTCAAAGGTGATAGCACATGATATGTATCTGGATTGTATGTCCAGGATGGCCTCGGAATGCAGGTGTGTTCTCATGGGTCTATGGCAGATTTTTCCACTCAAGGATCCTGGTGGCTACCAAGAGTTTGGTGACTATCTCGGGGAAGGGAAGAGTGCTGTTTTCCATCTTAAGGGTCCCCCAAAATAGGGATTCCAGAGATGGGCTCTGTGTCTGGGCCCCTGTAAAATCCCACAAGGGTTAGGATTTGGGCCTAGGTGTGTACTAGGCCTGCAATTCGGGGTCCCAGAGATGCAATTGAGAGCGTTTGGTTGAAAGCATGCTCAGGCTGAGGTCACAATGCCTGCTTGTGCCCGGGGAAGCCATCATGAGTGCACATGGTCTCCTTGGCCATGGAGCTGCCTTCCACTTTGAGGGTTGAGCAACTATCCCAACTGTCAGAATACCTTCCATGGGGAAGGAGGAGTTCTCTATTGTGCTACAGGTTTCCCCAATGGCAAGGATTTCAGCAAAGGTGTGGGTACAGATGCCTGAATACCAAGAATAGAAGAGAAGACAGACTTGGGCCATAGCTGGTCTCACATGCTGTATATGGGCCCTGATCTCTCCGTGGCTGACACTAGGTCCTGGCTCCGGCTATGTCAGACACAGCACTAGTGCCCAGGGCAGCCTATGAATCAGGGTTCCGTCTAGCACCGAGAAGATTGACCATCATATGGAGTTTCTGGGCAGACTCTCCAGGCCCTTTTTCTTTCTATGGGGAAGGCAGAATATTGTGTTGTAGCTCCAGAATTCCCTCACAATAGGGCTTGTGGACCAGTAGGCTGAGGATGGAATTGTAAACCCAAGCTATGGCTTAATTCAGTCAAACTAAAGGCAGTTCCAGTGTGCAGCGATCGAATTGAAATCCAGCAACTGAGTAAGGGCGGATGTCAGATGTTTGCTCATGCTGGAGTTTGTGTCTATGATGACTGACCAATGGAGTGGTGGCTTCAAGAGGAAATGGAGGATTTCCCACGCTGGGGCTTGTGAGATGCTCCAAACAGAAGGTTTCCTTCTACCGGACAGGGGCATTCTGTTTTTTTTGTCTCAAGGGTCCCCGCCAATTGCAAAGTTTGTGTAGCAGAGCACCCCCTTATGGTTGCCTGGAAACCACACCTCCACTAACCATTGCAGCTTAGGAATTTGGCAAGTTCATTCTGGTGGCTCTGGGGTGAAGTACTAAGGGCTTATTTCTACATGGAATGTCATGAATATGGGTAACAATGCTGTTTTGTTACCTGGGAATTCTTAGCCTGTCATCTGTACACATTCTTGGTATTAAGGCAACTTTCCACAGACCTTTCCTGTAACCCTGCCAATGGGGGAACCTGCAGCACAATAGAGAACTCCTCTTTCCATTGCAGGAAGCCTGGCTGTTGCAATGGGTGTCCAACCCTCAAAGTGGGATCCAGCTATATGGCCAATGAGACTACGCCCTCTCATGAGGGCCCCCCTGGACACAAAGAGGCATGATGACCCGCAGCCTGAGCATGCTTTCAAACAAGCCCTCTCTGTTACACCATTAGGATCCTGCATTGCAGGCCTGGAATGCCCCTAGGCCCAAATCCTAACACTTGGTGGGATATCCGGGCACCCAGACCCAGAGCCCGTCTCTGGAATCCCTGTTTTGGCATAAGCCTAAGTTGGAAAACAGCATTCTTCCCTGGTTTGGAGCACCCATAAGATGGAAAAGAGCACTCTTTTCTTCTCTGAAAAACCACCAATCTATGGGGATCCACCAGGATCCTTAGAGAGGAAAAGTCTCCCATTGAACCATGAGACCACGTCTACATTCAGAGCCCATCCTGGACACACAATCCAGATAGAAAAGCCTGTGCTACCAGCTTTCAGTCACCCTAATTACAGTTCCTGACGTGATGCCTTCTAGGTCTATGCATTGGACCTGCCATCACCTTGCCACTATCCCTGACCCAAATTTGTGTTTGCAGACTTCCCTACCAAAACCATGGCTCTCATATCCTCAAGGAGGTGGTCTCTGAAGCCTTACCACAGGACTGGGCCTGCCATCCCCAAGGAAACTGTTCCCATCACAGTTCCCCAAAGCCTCCAAGTTAGGAGAAACCTGCAAGGCCCCTGAGCCCACCCCAATAGTGGAAGTGGCTCTGGATGCAAATGCACAGTCTGAAACACCCTGATCACCTACATCCAGTCAGACAACCATATCAATTGTCCTTAGTAAGAAAATTGAACCTGATGGGCACCAAGGACATCATTGGATCTCTAGATTAGGTTGCCAGCATCAATCCTCAGAGGCCTGTTCTTGAATACCAAGTCAGGATACAACATATGTACCCTGAGCCACAAAACAGAACATCTCCTCTCCCAAGATGGAAACTGTGCACATCGACCTGTGCCAAACCCTCAGCGTGGCCCATAGCCACCAATACATTCTAAGAACTCCCTTGTAACAAACCAGTTTTGGGACACATCTGTAAGAGATTCCAAGTCAACTCAAGGCCTTGGTACTTGGCACCAGAACCACCAAAACGAACCTGTCATGTTCCTCAGCTGCAATGGTCATTGGACGTGTGCTTTCCAGTCATCCATGCGGGAGGGCTCTGCTACGCAAACTTCCACTTGAGGGACCCTGGAGGAAAAAAAAACAGACTCCTCCTGTCCATTAGAAGGAAACCTTGTTGTTTGGAGCATCTCACAATCTTAAGCGTGGGTAATCCTCCATTGCCTCCTGAAGCCACCCCTCCATTAGTCATCATCCTAGACACAAACTCAAGTGTGAGCAAATATCTGACATCTGCCCTTACTCAGGTGCTGGATATCTCGTATAAGCTGCTGCACATTGAAACTGACTTCCGCTTGGCACTCAATTTAAGCATAGCTGGTGTTTACAATTGCATTCTCACCCTATTTGTCCCCAAACCCTCTTGATAGGGAATTCTGGATCCATAAGGCAGCACAGAAAGAAGTGCTTCGTGAGTCTGGCCAGAAACCCTACATGAGGATCAATTTACTCGGCCCTGGAGAGAACCCCAATATATAGACTTCTCTGGCCACTAGTGCTGTGTCTGACACAGCCTGAGCCCAGACCTCGTGTCAGCCACCCAGAGAGCGGGGCCCATATCCAGCATGTGAGAACGGCCATGGCCCAAATCTGTCATCTCTATGCATCCTTGGTATTCAGGCATCTGTCCCCAGACCTTTGCTGTAATCCCTGCCTATGGGGGAACATGAAGCACAATAGATATTTCCTCCTTCCCCATGGCTGGAAACCTGGCCATTGGAATGTGTGTCCATCCCTCAGTGTGGGAGCCAGAAAATGGACAATGGGACCACGCCCACTCCTGAGGGCCACCCTGGGCACAAACAGGCATTGTAATGCTCAGCCTGAGCATGCTTCCAAACAAGCCCTCTCAGTTGCACCACCAAGATCCTGCATTGCAGGCCTGGTCTGCCCATAAGCCCAAATCCCAACCCTTGGTGGGATTTTCCAGGCGCCTAGACCCAGAGACCATCTCTGGAATCCCTGTTTTGGGGCACACCTAAGATCGAAAATAGCAGTCTTCCCATCTCAAAAAGTCATCAAAATATTGGGAGCCGCCAGTATCCTTAGAGGAAAAATCTCCCATGGACCCATGAGGCCACAGCTACATTCTGAGGTCACCCTAGACACACAATCCAGATATAAAAGCCTGTGCTTCCACCTTCGGGTCATTCCAGTTACTGTTCCTGACGAGTAGCCTTCTAGGTCTACACATTGCCCTGCGATAACCTAGCCACTAAACCTAACCCGAGTTTGTGTTTGCAGACTTCCCTCCCAGAACCATGGCTCACATGCCCTCCAGGGTGGAGTCTCTGGAGCCACACCACAGGACTGTGCTTGCCATCCCCATGGAAATTGTGCATGTCAGTTAACCAAACCCTCCAGAGTTGGTTGAAACATTCAAGGCCCCTGTGGCCACCCCAATATTGGAGGTTACTCTGGACATAAGTGCGCAGTCTGAAACTCCCTGATCACCTACATCCTGGCAGACACCCAAGTCAACTTTCCTAAGTCTGAAGATTGAACCTCTCATGCCCCTGGTACTCATTGGAACCCTAGATTAGGTTGTCGGGCATCTGTCTTCAGAGGCCTGTTCTTGAATAGGAACTTATGATATGGCATGTGGTCCCTGAGCCACAAAACACTACATCTCCTGTCCCCAGAAGGTAACCGTGCTCTTCGACCTGTGTTAAACCCTCAGGGTAGGAGAATCTTGCAGGCACCTTAGCCACCAACACATTCTAAGATCTACCTGGTAAAAAAAACCAGCATTGTAACCCATCTTCAAGAGATTCCATGTCAACTCAAGACCTTGGTGCTTCGCCCCAGAAGCACCGTACAGAACCTGCATGTTCCTCAGCTGCATTGGTCAATGGAGGTGTGCTTTCCAGGCATCCATGTGTAAAGGCTCTGCTACCCATACTTTTCACATGGGAGGCATTGCAGAAAACATACCAGACTCTAACTGTCCAGTAGAAAAAACAACCTTGCTGTTTGGAGCATCTCACATGCATCAGCCTCTTGATGCCACTCCTCCATTCGGTCATCAGAGACACAAACTCCAGTGTGCGTAAACATCTGAAATCCACCTTTACTCAGGTGCTGGATATTTCATTTGTTGGCCACGATAGATACAAACTCTATCATGAGCAGACATCTGACCCTCGCCTGTACTCAGATGCTGGAGATCTCGAAAAAAACCACTGCACATTGGAACGGCCATGTTCTCGGCACTGAGATTAAGCATAGATTGTGTTTTCTGCCTTCTGTTCTCACACTCCTCGCCTTCAATTCCCCCATATTGGGAATTTGGGAGCCACAATGCAGCCTTCTGCCTGCCCACCAGAAAAAAGAGGTGCCCTATGGGTCTGCGTGAAACTCCATATACGGTTCCACCAGCACAGCCCTCTATAGCACCACAATATCATAGGCCACCTTGTGAACTAATGCTTTGTCTGACACAGCTCGAGCCCCGACCTCCTGGTAGCCACCTAGATAGCGGGACCCATATCTGGCAGGTGTGACCTGCCTTGACCTGAGTCCTTCATCTCAAACCAACCTGGTTATTCACGTACCAGTCCCAGAACATAGCTCAAATTACTGTGCATGGGGGAATCTGAAGCACAAAAGAGTACTCCTCCTTCCTCATAGAAGGAAAATTAAATGTTGATATGGTGGTCCAACCCTCAAATTGGGATCCAGGTGCATGGAACAAGAGCCAATGCCCACTCAGGATGGGCATCTGCGCAAAAACAGGCATTGTCACCCTTACCCTGAGACCCATTTCCAACAAGTCTCCGTGGGAGCTGAACCAAAGCCCCACAGAGGCAGGCAGTCAAGCCTCTAGGCCCAAATACTAAGCCTTTGTAGGGTTATCCAGGCACAGGGACCTATAACCCATCTCTGGAATCCCTGTGTTGACGGGAACCGTGAAACAGTAAACCACGCTCTCTCCTTCGCAGTGAGACACCAAACTCTTGGGTGCTGGGCAGAATCCCCAGAGAGGTAGAATATTCCATGGAAACATGAGGACACCCCACCATTCCAAGGCCATCCTAGACACAATCCAGACAGAAAAGCCTTTGCTCCTGCCTCCCAGCCACACGAATTTCAAATCCTGAGGAGCTGCCCTCAGCGTCTGCAGATCGGGGCTGCCATCACCTCCCTCCTAATTGATACACAATTTTGTGTCTGAAGACTTTGGTCCCAGAGCCCTTAACCACATTCCCTGCAGGATGGGGCTGACAGAACCACACTACATCACTGGGCCTGATCTCTGGATGAAATTCTGCCGTCTCAGTTGCACAAACCCTCCAGATTAGGAAAAGCCTGCAAGGCCCCTGAGCCCACCCCAATTTCATAGGCCACTCTGGAAAAAATGCACAGTCTGACACAGCCTGAGCATCTACCTCCAGGAAGACTCACAGGTCAAAGTCCCTAAGTCCGAAGGTTGAGGATGACATGCCTCTACAACCTCATAAGAACCCTAGCCTAGATATTCAGGCCTCTGTGCCCAGAGGCCTGGTCTTGAAATCCAACATATGATCCGACATGTGGTCCCTGAGCCATACAAGAGAACCCCTCCTGTCCCGAGAAGGGAACCTGGCTCCTGGGAACTGGGTCTAACCCTCAGGTAGGAGAATCCTGCATGGCCACAGATCCACAACCACATTCTTTTTTTTTATATAGATTTTATTTATTTATTTGACAGAGAGAGATCACAAGTAGGCATAGAGGAAGGCAGAGAGAGAGAGAGGAAGAAGCAGGCTCCCTGCTGAGCAGAGAGCCCGATGCGGGACTCAATCCCAGGACCCTGAGATCATGACCTGAGCCGAAGGCAGCGGCTTAGCCCATTGAGCCACCCAGGCACCCTCACCACCACATTCTAAGGTCTCCCTGGACACCAAGCAGCATTGTGACTCATTAGACTGAGAACATCCGTCAACTTAGATCACTTGGAAATTTGAACAAAAACCAGCAGATCAAGCCTGCAATGTTCCTCATCTGCAATGGTCATGCAAGGAAGACTTCCCAGGCCCCCATTCAGAGACCTCTGCTGTCGAATCTGTCTATAAGGGGGACCCTGGAGCCTTGTAAGCGGACTTCCCCTGTCCCACAGTAGGACACCTTGCTGTTTGGAGCAGCTCACAAGGTCCTGCTTGGGAAAATCTCCAAGAATTCTTGAGGCCACCCCACAATTCGTTGACCATCATGGATGCAAACCCAGCGTGAGCAGACATCTGACCCTCGCCCATACTCAGGTGCTGGAAATCTCGAAACAACCACTGCACAATGGAATGGTCCTGTGGTCGGCACTGAGCTTATTCCTGGCTTGTGTTTTCAGACTTCTGTCTTCACACTCCTCGCCTACAAGCCCTCCATATTGGGAATTCTGAAGCCACAGTGCAGCTTTCTGCCTGCCCACCACAAAGAAGAAGTGCCCTATGGGTCTTCGCAGAAACCCACATGAGGATCCTCCTGCACGGCCCTCAATGGCACCCCAATATAATAGACCGACCTCTGCATAAATTGTCTGTCTGACACCGCCTGATCCCCGACCTCCTGTCAGCCACCCAGATAGTGGGCCCCATATCCTCCAGGTGGGTCCAACCTTGGCCCGAGGCCATCATCTTGAAGCAACCTGGATATTCAGGTACCTGTCCCAGACTTAGCTCAAATTCCTGCCCATAGGGGACTCGGAAGCACAAAAGAGTGCTCCTCCTTCCCCATGGCCAGAAAACTGAATGTTGAGATGGCTGTACAACCCTGAGTGGGAACCAGGTGCATGGTCCATGAGACCACGCCTACACAGGATGGGCAGCTGGGCACAAACAGGCATTGTGACCCTCAGAATGAGACCCCTTTCCAAAGATCCCCCTTGGGACATGGACCAGGATCCCAAATCGAAGCTTTGGTTAAGTTTTCCCAGTGTCTGGACCCAGAAACCATCTCTGGAATCCCTGTTTGGACAGGATCCCAGAGATGGAATACAGTCTTTTCCTCTTCCCCAGAAAGAAATCAAACTCTTGGGTGCCAAGCAGAATCACCAGAGTGGAAGAATATCCCATGGACACATGAGGTCACCCCTCCATTTAGTGGCCATCCTAGACACAAAATCCAGACAGAAAAGCCTGTGCTCCTCCCTCCCAGCCACCTGAATTTCAAATCCCGAGGAGCTTCCCTCAGGGTCTTCAGATTCGGACTGCCAACACCTCACTCCTATCTCTTATCCGAGGTTGTGTCTAAAGTCTTTGGTCCCAAAGTCCTGACACACATGACCTCCAGGATGGGGCCTCGAGAAACACATGACATCACTGGCCCTGCTCTCCTGAGGAAACCCTGCCCATCTCAGTTTCCCAAAATGTCCAGATTAGGAGAAAACTGCAAGGCCCCTGACTGCACCCCAATTTCATAGGCCACTCTGGAAAAAGTGCACAGCCTGACACAGCTTCAGCACCTACCTCCACGATGACATGCAGGCCAATGGCACTTAGTCCGAAGATTGAAACTTCCATGGCCCTAAAACCTCATCAGAACCCTAGCTTATGTTTTGATGTCTCTCTCCCTAGAGGGCTGTTCTGGAAATTCAAGCATATGGTCCAACCTGTGGTCCGTGAGCCATACAAGAGCACACCTCCTGTCCCAAGAAGGAAACCTGGCTCCTGGGTACTGGGTCTAATCCTAAGGATAGAGAATCCTCAATGGTCAGAGAGCCGCCACCACATTCTAAGGTCTCCCTGGACATCAAGCAGCATTGGAACCTGTTAGACTGAGAACTTCCATCAACGCAAATCACTTGGAACTTGGAATCAGTGTCATTGGTTCAAGCTTACCCTGTTCCTCAGCTGCAATGGTAACAAGAGATTGGCTTCCCAGGCCTCCAATCAGAGAGCATTGCTATCGAATCTTTCAAATGGGGTCCCTGGAGCCCTGTAAGAAGACTTCTGCTGTCCCTTAGTAGGACACCTTGATGTTTGGAGCAGCTCACAAGCTCCAGCTTGGAAAAACCTCCAAGAATTCTTGAGGCCTCCCCACCATTTGTTGGCCATCATGGATACAAACTCCAGCGTGAGCAGACATCTTCCCCTCGCCCAGGTGCTGAAGATCTCGAAACAACTGCTGTACATTGGAATAGACATGTGCTCGGCACTGAGCGTAACCGTAGCTTATGTTTTCATACTTCTGTCCTCACACTCCTCGCCTGCAAACCCTCCAACTTGGATATTCTGGAGCCGTAATGCAGCCATCTGCCTGCTCACCAGATAGAAGAAGTGAAGAAAGGGTCTGTGCAAAAATCCCCCTTGAGGATCCAGTTGCACAGCTCTCAAAAACACCCCAATATCATAGGCTGAACTCTCCACGAATGTTCTGTCTGACACAGCTCGAGCCCGAGCTCCTGACAGCCACCCAGAAAGCAGGCCTCATTTTCTGCAGGTGGGTCCTGCCTTGGCCCGAGGACCTCATCTCAAAGTGAACTGGGTATTCAGGCCCCTGTCCCAGAACTTAGCTCAAATTCCTGCCCATGGGGGAACCTGAAGCATAAAAAAGTACACCTCCTTCCCCATGGCAGGAAAACTGAATGTTGAGATGGCAGTCCAACCCTCAGAGTGGGAGCCAAGTGCATAGCCCATGAGGTCACACCCACTCAGCATGGGCATCTGGGCAAAAACAGGCATTGTGACCCTCAGAATGAGACCCATTTCCAACAAGAACACTCGGGAGCTGTACCAGGAAAACATAGAGCAGGACCCTAGGCCCAAATCCTAAGCCTTGTTGCGGTGATCCAGGCTCCAGAACCCAGGACCCATCTCTGGAATGGCTGTTTGGACGGGATCCCTGACTCATAAAACTGCGCTCCTCCCATCCCCCGGAAATACACCAAACTCTTGGGTGCCGAGCAGAATTCCCAGAGAGGTAGAATCTCACATGGACCCATGAGGCCACCCCTCCATTTCGTGGCCATCATAGACAAACAAGTCAGACAGAAAAGACTGTGCTCCTGCCTCACAGCCGTCCGAATTTCATATCTGGAGATGCTTCGCTCAGGGTCTGCAGATTGGGTCTGCCATCACCTCGAGCTTAACTCTTACCCGAGTTTGTGTCTGAAGACTTTGGACCCAGAGTCCTGACCCATATGCCCTCCAGGATGGGGCCTCCAGGAACACACAACAGCACTGGGCCAGCTCTCCCAAGGAATGTCAGCCTGTCTCAGTTTCCCAACCCACCAGATTAAGAGAAAATTGCAAGGCCCCTAATACCACCCCAATTCCATAGGAAGCTCCAGAAAAAATGCATAGTCTGACACAGCCTCAGAATATACCTCCAGGAAGACACCCAGGTCAATGGGAAGGGATGAAATGGCCTAACCCATGGCAGGTTCGATGTGCTGGGTGTGAAGCCAACTGTCTCAATGTCTCTCACAAGGTCTGGGCTCAGGCTATGTAAGACAGAGCATAGTGTTTAGGGTAGCCTATGCAATTGGGGTGTTGCCGAGGGCTGAGCAGGTTGATTTTCATTTGGGGTTTCTGAGCAATGCCATAGACAATGTTTTTCTTTGGGGGGCAGGCAGAGTGCTTCGTTCTGGAACCAGAATTCCCAATCATGAGGGCTTTTGGGCCAGGAGTGCTAGGGTAGAGTCTGAAAACAAAACATAGGGTGAGGTGGGGAGCAGGCCCACTCTGCAAAGGCTGAAAGGATATCTCATGCATCTGAAGTCAGGCTGAGGATCAGACATTGGCTGAGGTTGGATTGTGCCCTTGATGGCACCTTCATGAAGCAGGTGCCTCATGAGGCCAACGAAGTTTTCCCACGCTGAGTTTGGAGGTTGCCACAAACCACAAGGTTTCCTTCTGCGAGACAGTCGAGTCCTGTTGAATGGCTCCAGTACATACCACACGGAAGGACTGAAGAGGAGGGTTCAAAGGATGGATCCCTGAACAACATGCCTCGCATTCCCTTTGGCCATTAACGACAAGATATGTTTGTTCTGCTGGCTCTGGGGCAAGCTAACCAGTGGGCTGAGTTGAAATGGCCTCTCCTGAGGATGCGTCATAATGTGGGTTTCTGTCCATGGAGACCTTGGAATGTGATGGTTGTACTGTGGCCCTGCGGAATTCTCCGACCAGAAGGGTTTGATACAGATCCAGTAAGAAAGCACTCCATGTGGAGACGAGAGAGGTTTGGTTTGGAGCCTCAGAAAAACCTAATATGCTGGTATAAGAAACCAGTCCTCTGAGGACAGACACATGAAAACTAAAGCTAAGGTTCATATTAGGGCCTAAGGGCCTGTCCATTTCAATCTTCTGTCTCTGGGGACACTGTCTGAAAGTCTAAGTGGTGATAATGGCAGAGCTGGTGTCAGAGTGCCCCTTTTAGTCCAGGGCAGCCTACACTATCAGGATGGCCTCAGGGGCCTTGGAACTTTTCCCTAACCTGTAGGGTTGTGGTCAATGGATTGGGCACACTTTCCTTGGAGATGGCAGGCACAATCTTTCACTGTGGCTCCAGATGCCCTAGCCTGGAGGGTGTGTGGGTCCAGGCTGTGGGCACATAAGTCTGAAAACAAAAACTCAGCTTCTGAGTGGCGCCGAGGGTATGGCAGGCCGGATGTACAGATAAAGAGTGAGCTCCTTGGCTTGTGAATCAAGGGCGAGATTCCTTCAGGCTTTTGTCTCTGGATGCGTCCAGGATAGCCGTGGATTGTAGGGGGTGGCCTCAGTGACTGTGGACGAGTAACCTCTCTGGGGATTTGTCCCAGCTAACAGGAGTTTGGGGTCATTTTGTGGGAAGGGTGGAGTCCTGTTGTCTGGCTCATGTGTCTCTCCAAGAAAGTGATTCCAGAGAAGAGCCCCAGGAACAGGGGGGAGACTGGAAAACTCAAACACTGGTGAGGATTGGGTGTATAGGGGCTTGGCACGCCCCATATGAGGGCTCTTGGTCAAGGCCCTGACAGGCCTTTCTTTGATATTGGCCTCATGCTGAGGGTCACAGAGTGAATTTCTGCCCAAGGCAGCACTCAAGTTTGGGCGTGGTTTCAGGGGAAATGAAGGTTTCTCCCACCCTGAAGGTGTGACTGCATGCCAAGAGCAAGCCTTACAGCCATGGGGAAGAAGGAGTTCTGATTTGTGCTTCAGATGCCCAACTGTGTGGGGAATTGATATAATATCTGGGTTTAGATATCGGAAAACCAAGGTTAGGAAGAGATAACGGCATAAGATCATGGCGTGTCAGAAGTGCTAGGTGTGTGGCCAGCTGTCTCCTTGCCTGTCTGGACGTCTGGCATCAGGCTGTGAAAGGCAGAGCATTAGTGCCCAGAGCAGCCTATCAAATCTGAGTGCCGTCGAGGCAAGAGCAGGTTTATCCTCATCTGGGTTTTATGGAAAGCCCCACAAGGAAACGTTTTCTACTGGTGGGCAGTAACTGGGCAGGCTTGTGGTTCTGTAATTCCTACTCTGGAGGGATTGTTTGCCAGGAGTGTGAGGAAGGAAGTCTGAAAACACAAGCTAGCGTGAGGTTTGGGACCGAGGGCACGGCAGGCCACTCTGCAGAGGCTGAATCAAAATCTCCTGCATTGCGGTCATGTCTACTATGAGAAGTGCTTCAAGCTAGAGTTTTTGACCATGATGGCCTCTCCCTGAAGGATATGGGGGGCTTCATGAGGCCCGGCAGGTTTGCCGTTTTCTCCTACACTGAAGGTTTGACTAACGGACAGCAGCAAGGTTTCCTGCCATGGAGAAGGAGGGGTTCTGACTTGTGCATCAGGTTCCCCCCTGTGCAGGGATTGGAGATAAGGTCTAGGTTCCGATGACTGAAAACCCAGGTTGGGAATGGATGGTGGCCTAAGGCAGTGGCGGGTCCAATGTGCTGGGTGTGCAGCCAGCTGTGTCGGTGTCTGTTGGAAGGTCTGGGCTCAGGCTATTTGCGACAGAGCATCACTGTTTAAGGTAGCCTATGCAATTGGGGTGTTGCCGAGGGCCAAACAGTTTGATCCTCATTTGGGGTTTCTGGGCAGCGACATAGACAATGTTTTTCTCCTGGGAGGCAGGCACAGTGCTTCATTGTGGCCCCAGAATTCCCAGTAGGGAGGGTTTGTGGGCCAGGAGTGTGAGGACGGAAGTCTGAAAACACAAGCTAGTGTGAGGATTGGAGCCAAGGGCAGAGCAGGCCCACTCTGCAGAGGCTGAATCAAAATCTCCTGCATCTGAAGTCAGGCTGAGGATCAGACGTTGGCTGAGGCTGGAGTATGTGTCCATGATGGCACCTTCATGAAGTGGGGGCCTCATGAGGCCAAGGAAGTTTTCCCACGCTGAGTTTGGAGGTTGCCCCAAACCACAAGGTTTCCTTCTGCGGGACATTCGAGTCCTGTTGCATGGCTCCAGGACATACCATATGGAAGGACTGGAGAGCAGGGTTCGAAGGATGGATCCCTGTACAGCATGCCTCGCATTCCCATTGGCTATTAGCGACAAGATATGTTTGATCTGCTGCCTCTGGAACACGCGACCCAGGGGGCTGAGTTGAAATGGCCTCTCCTGAGGATGCGTCATAATGTGCGTTTGGGTCCATGGAGACCTTGGAATGTGCTGGTTGTTCAGTGGCCCTGCGGAACTCTCCTACCTGAAGTGTTTGATACATCCCAGTAAGAAAGCTGCCCATGTGGAGATGAGAGATGTTTGGTTTGGTGCCTCAGAAAAGCCCCATGTGCTGGTCTACGTAAACAGTCCTCTGAGAACGGAAACATGGAAACCAAAGCTAAGGTTCAGATTAGGACCTGGGGGCCTGTCCATTTCAACCTTCTGTCTCTGGGGACACTGTCTGAGAGTCTAAGTGGAGATAGTTGCTCCGCTGGTGTCAGAGAGCCCCTCTTAGTCCAGGGTGGCCTATACTATTGATGGCCTCAGGGACCTTGGAGCTTTTCCCTAACCTGTAGGGTTGTGGTCAACGGATTGGGCACGCTTTCCTTGGAGAGGGCAGGCACAATCTTTCGCTGTTTGGTCCAGAGGCCCTAGCCTGGATGTTGTGTGGGTCCAGGCTGTGGGCACAGAAGTCTGAATACACAAACTCAGCTTATGAGTGGCGCCTAGGGTATGGCCGGCCGGATGTACAGCCTGAGAGGGAGCTCCTGGGCCTCTGAAACAAGGGCGAGTGGGAGGCGTTCCTTCAGGCTTTTGTCTCTGGATGTTGTGTCCGGGATAGCCGTGGATTGGAGCGGTGGCCTCAGGTACTGTGGACGAGTATCCCTCTCTGGGGATTTGTCCCAGCTCCCAAGAGTTTGGGGTCATTTTGTGGGAAGGGTGGAGTCTTGTTGTCTGGCTCATGGGTCTCTCCAAGAAAGGGATTCCAGAGCAGAGCTCCAGGTACGGGCGGGGCGACTGGAAAATTCAAACCGTGGTGAGGATTGGGTGCATAGGGGCTTGGCAAGCCCCATATGTGGGCTCTTGGTCCAGGCCCTGACAGGCCTTTCTTTGACATGGGGCTCATGCTGAGGGTCACAGTGTGAATTTGTGCCCAAGCAGCACTCAAGTTTGGGCGTGGCATCAGGGGCCATGAAGGTTTCTCCCACCCTGAAGGTGTGACTGCATGCCAAGAGCAAGCTTGGAAGCCATGGGGAAGGAGGAGTTCTGTTTTGTGCTTGCTATACCCAGCTGTGTGGAGAATTGATATAATGTCTAGGTTCAGATATCTGAAAACCAAGGTTAGGATGAGGTGACGGCATAAGACCAAGGCGTGTCCGAAGTGCTGGGTGTGCGGCCAGCTGTCTCCTTGTCTGTCTGGACGTCTGGCTTCAGGCTGTGTCAGGCAGAGCATGAGTGCCCAGAGCAGCCTATCCAGTTCGGGTACCGTCGAGGCCCGAGCAGGTTGATCCTCATCTGGGTTTTCTGGAGAGCCCCACAGGGAAACGTTTTTCTTCCGTTGGGCAGACACTGGGCTGGGTTTTGGTTCTGGAGTTCCTAGTCCGGAGGGCTTGTTTGCCAGGAGTGTGAGGAAGGAAGTCTGAAAACACAAGCTAGCGTGAGGTTTGGGACCGAGGGCACGGCAGGCCCACTCTGCAGAGGCTGAATCGAGATCTCCTGCACTGAGGTCATGTCAACTATGAGACGTGCCTCAGGCTAGAGTTCTTGTCCAGCATGGCCTCTTCCTGAAGGGTGTGGGGGCTTCATGAGGCCAGAAAGTTTTGCCTACGATGGGATTTGTGAACTGCTCCAAAACTGAAGGTTACCTTCTGCACGACAGTCGAGTCCTATTGGATGGTTCCAAGAGGCCCCATATGGAAAGACTCGAGAGCAGGTGTCTAAGCATGGATGCCTGGGAACGCCACCTCATATTCCCACTCTTTAGTCAGGACAAGGCAGGCTCAATCTGCGGGCTCCTGGGTGAGCTACCCAGAGGGGAGAGTTGAAATGGACTCTCCTGAAGATGAGTCCTACTGTGGCTTGGTGGCTTGGGAGACCTTGGAATGTGGAGGTGGCTCAGGGACTCTGCAGGATTCTCCAACATGAGGTGTTTGACACGGCTCCAACAAGGAAACTTCCCATGTGGAGACGAGAGGAGTTCTGTTCCGTGCCTCAGGAAAGCCCCATACCCTGTTCTTCGAACCACAGCCTCTGAGGAGTGACACCTGGAAACCAAAGCAAGAGTTGAGACTACGGCCTAAAGGCCTGTCCGGCTCAACCTTCTATCTCTGTTGACATCTGTGTGCATGCATTCATGGATGTAGCTGCTCAGCTTGTGTCCGAATGCCCCTGTGAGTCCAGTGAGGCTCCCAGTAGTGGGATGTCCTCGGAGGCCTTGAGGTTTCTCATATTCTGGAGGTGTGTGGCCAAAGGAATGGACACAGTTTCCCAGGAGAGAGCAGGCACGGTCCTGTGGTATGGCTCCAGAGGCTGTGGGGACAGATGTCTGAAAAAGCAAACTTGGCTCAGCTAGGGGCCAATGTAATGGCAGGCCTGATCTCTAGTCCGTGAGGGGAGATCCTCTGGAAATCAAAGTAGGGCAAGTGGGAGGCAGTCACTCAGGATTTTGTCTCTGGGTGTTGCGTTTACAGTGTCCAGTCAGGGTAGGGGTTTTCTCAGAGGCCGAGGAAGAGCCTTCCTCTCGGGGGATTGTCCAAGCTCCCAAGTGTTTGTGTTCATTCTGTGGGAATGAAGAGTACTGTTTTCTGCCACAGGGGACCCCCCAGTAGAGGGACTCTAGAGCACAGCAGTGGGTTCATTCAACTGGAATACACACCATCTAGTTAGTCCTGGGTGCCTATGGGCATGGCAAGCCACATATGCGGGCTCTTGGTCCAGTCACTGAGAGGCGTTACTTGAATAAGGTACTCACGCTGAGGGTCACAATGTGTGTTTGTGCCCAAGGCGGCCCTCACGATTGGGCGTCGCCTCATGGGCCATGCCGTTTTCTCCTACGCTGAAGGTTTGACTCACTGCCAGCAGCAAGGTTTCTTGCCATGGGGTAGGAGGGGTTCTGACTTGTGCATCAGGTTCCCCCCAGTGCAGGGATTGGAGATAAGGTCTAGGTTCCGATGACTGAAAACCCAGGTTGGGAATGGATGGTGGCCTAAGGCAGTGGCGGGTCCAATGTGCTGGGTGTGCAGCCAGCTGTGTCGGTGTCTGTTGGAAGGTTTGGGCTCAGGCTATTTGCGACAGAGCATCACTGTTTAAGGTAGCCTATGCAATTGGGGTGTTGCCGAGGGCCAAGCAGTTTGATCCTCATTTGGGTTTCTGGGCAGCGCCATAGACAATGTTTTTCTCCTGGGAGGCAGGCACAGTGCTTCATTGTGGCCCCAGAATTCCCAGTAGGGAGGGTTTGTGGGCCAGGAGTGTGAGGACGGAAGTCTGAAAACACAAGCTAGTGTGAGGATTGGAGCCAAGGGCAGAGCAGGCCCACTCTGCAGAGGCTGAATCAAAATCTCCTGCATCTGAAGTCAGGCTGAGGATCAGACGTTGGCTGAGGCTGGAGTATGTGTCCATGATGGCACCTTCATGAAGTGGGGGCCTCATGAGGCCAAGGAAGTTTTCCCACGCTGAGTTTGGAGGTTGCCCCAAACCACAAGGTTTCCTTCTGCGGGACATTCGAGTCCTGTTGCATGGCTCCAGGACATACCATACGGAAGGACTGGAGAGCAGGGTTCGAAGGATGGATCCCTGTACAGCATGCCTCGCATTCCCATTGGCTATTAGCGACAAGATATGTTTGATCTGCTGCCTCTGGAACACGCGACCCAGGGGGCTGAGTTGAAATGGCCTCTCCTGAGGATGCGTCATAATGTGCGTTTGGGTCCATGGAGACCTTGGAATGTGCTGGTTGTTCAGTGGCCCTGCGGAACTCTCCTACCTGAAGTGTTTGATACATCCCAGTAAGAAAGCTGCCCATGTGGAGATGAGAGATGTTTGGTTTGGTGCCTCAGAAAAGCCCCATGTGCTGGTCTACGAAAACAGTCCTCTGAGAACGGAAACATGGAAACCAAAGCTAAGGTTCAGATTAGGGCCTGGGGGCCTGTCCATTTCAACCTTCTGTCTCTGGGGACACTGTCTGAGAGTCTAAGTGGAGATAGTTGCTCCGCTGGTGTCAGAGAGCCCCTCTTAGTCCAGGGTGGCCTATACTATTGATGGCCTCAGGGACCTTGGAGCTTTTCCCTAACCTGTAGGGTTGTGGTCAACGGATTGGGCACGCTTTCCTTGGAGAGGGCAGGCACAATCTTTCGCTGTTTGGTCCAGAGGCCCTAGCCTGGATGTTGTGTGGGTCCAGGCTGTGGGCACAGAAGTCTGAATACACAAACTCAGCTTATGAGTGGCGCCTAGGGTATGGCAGGCCGGATGTACAGCCCGAGAGGGAGCTCCTGGGCCTCTGAAACAAGGGCGAGTGGGAGGCGTTCCTTCAGGCTTTTGTCTCTGGATGTTGTGTCCGGGATAGCCGTGGATTGGAGCTGTGGCCTCAGGTACTGTGGACGAGTATCCCTCTCTGGGGATTTGTCCCAGCTCCCAAGAGCTTGGGGTCATTTTTTAGGAGGGTGGAGTCGTGTTGTCTGGCTCATGGGTCTCTCCAAGAAAGGGATTCCAGAGCAGAGCTCCAGGTACGGGCGGGGCGACTGGAAAATTCAAACCGTGGTGAGGATTGGGTGCATAGGGGCTTGGCAAGCCCCATATGTGGGCTCTTGGTCCAGGCCCTGACAGGCCTTTCTTTGACATGGGGCTCATGCTGAGGGTCACAGTGTGAATTTGTGCCCAAGCAGCACTCAAGTTTGGGCGTGGCATCAGGGGCCATGAAGGTTTCTCCCACCCTGAAGGTGTGACTGCATGCCAAGAGCAAGCTTGGAAGCCATGGGGAAGGAGGAGTTCTGTTTTGTGCTTGCTATACCCAGCTGTGTGGAGAATTGATATAATGTCTAGGTTCAGATATCTGAAAACCAAGGTTAGGATGAGGTGACGGCATAAGACCAAGGCGTGTCCGAAGTGCTGGGTGTGCGGCCAGCTGTCTCCTTGTCTGTCTGGACGTCTGGCTTCAGGCTGTGTCAGGCAGAGCATGAGTGCCCAGAGCAGCCTATCCAGTTCGGGTACCGTCGAGGCCCGAGCAGGTTGATCCTCATCTGGGTTTTCTGGAGAGCCCCACAGGGAAACGTTTTTCTTCCGTTGGGCAGACACTGGGCTGGGTTTTGGTTCTGGAGTTCCTAGTCCGGAGGGCTTGTTTGCCAGGAGTGTGAGGAAGGAAGTCTGAAAACACAAGCTAGCGTGAGGTTTGGGACCGAGGGCACGGCAGGCCCACTCTGCAGAGGCTGAATCGAGATCTCCTGCACTGAGGTCATGTCAACTATGAGACGTGCCTCAGGCTAGAGTTCTTGTCCAGCATGGCCTCTTCCTGAAGGGTGTGGGGGCTTCATGAGGCCAGAAAGTTTTGCCTACGATGGGATTTGTGAACTGCTCCAAAACTGAAGGTTACCTTCTGCACGACAGTCGAGTCCTATTGGATGGTTCCAAGAGGCCCCATATGGAAAGACTCGAGAGCAGGTGTCTAAGCATGGATGCCTGGGAACGCCACCTCATATTCCCACTCTTTAGTCAGGACAAGGCAGGCTCAATCTGCAGGCTCCTGGGTGAGCTACCCAGAGGGGAGAGTTGAAATGGACTCTCCTGAAGATGAGTCCTACTGTGGCTTGGTGGCCTGGGAGACCTTGGAATGTGGAGGTGGCTCAGGGACTCTGCAGGATTCTCCAACATGAGGTGTTTGACACGGCTCCAACAAGGAAACTTCCCATGTGGAGACGAGAGGAGTTCTGTTCCGTGCCTCAGGAAAGCCCCATACCCTGTTCTTCGAACCACAGCCTCTGAGGAGTGACACCTGGAAACCAAAGCAAGAGTTGAGACTACGGCCTAAAGGCCTGTCCGGCTCAACCTTCTATCTCTGTTGACATCTGTGTGCATGCCTTCATGGATGTAGCTGCTCAGCTTGTGTCCGAATGCCCCTGTGAGTCCAGTGAGGCTCCCAGTAGTGGGATGTCCTCGGAGGCCTTGAGGTTTCTCATATTCTGGAGGTGTGTGGCCAAAGGAATGGACACAGTTTCCCAGGAGAGAGCAGGCACGGTCCTGTGGTATGGCTCCAGAGGACCCAGCCTAGAGGCTGTGTTTGCCAGGGTTGTGGGGACAGATGTCTGAAAAAGCAAACTTGGCTCAGCTAGGGGCCAATGTAATGGCAGGCCTGATCTCTAGTCCGTGAGGGGAGATCCTCTGGAAATCAAAGTAGGGCAAGTGGGAGGCAGTCACTCAGGATTTTGTCTCTGGGTGTTGCGTTTACAGTGTCCAGTCAGGGTAGGGGTTGTCTCAGAGGCCGAGGAAGAGCCTTCCTTTCGGGGGATTGTCCAAGCTCCCAAGAGTTTGGGGTCATTTTGCGGGAAGGGTGGAGTCGTGTTGTCTGGCTCATGGGTCTCTCCAAGAAAGGGATTCCAGAGCAGAGCTCCATGTACGGGCGGGGTGACTGGAAAATTCAAACCGTGGTGAGGATTGGGTGCATAGGGGCTTGGCAAGCCCCATATGTGGGCTCTTGGTCCAGGCCCTGACAGGCCTTTCTTTGACATGGGGCTCATGCTGAGGGTCACAGTGTGAATTTGTGCCCAAGCAGCACTCATGTTTGGGCGTGGCATCAGGGGCCATGAAGGGTTCCCCACGTGAAGGTGTGACTCCATGCGAAGAACAAGCATTACAGCCTTGTGGAAGGCAGAGTTCTGATTGTGATTCCGATACTCAAACTCAGCTTTCTTTGGGGAAATCGGTATGGCAGGCCCAATCTACAAACCATGAGAAGAACTCATGAAGATTTGAATATAGAGTGAGTCTGAGGCGCTTGCTCAGGCATTTGTCTCTGGAATTTGTATCAGCGATCTCCGTGGAATGTCGGGGATGCCTCATGGGCCACGGAAGAATCTTCCTCTCTGAGGATTTGGCCCGATTCCCAGTGCTTTTCGTCTATCTGTGGGATGGGAGGTCTCCTTTCAGGTTTGTTACCTCAGGTGTCCCACCAAAAGAGGAATTCTAAAGCAAAGCCGTGGGGAAGACTGAAGGGACAACCCGAACTATGGTTAAAAATTGGGGCCTACGGGAATGGCAAGCACAATATGCTATCTCTTCATCAGCCACTGAGTGGCCTTACTTGAGGACTGGGCTCAGCCTGAGGGTCACAATGTGCATTTGTGAACAATGTGGCTCGCGAGCATGGGTGATAAGGTCTAGGTTCTGAATCCTGAAAACTGAGGTTGGGAAGATATGACGACCTAAGGCCATGGCGGCTCGATGTGCTCAGTGTGCGGACAGCTGTCTGGGAGGGGCCAGGGGGTCCAGGATCAGGCTGTGTCAGAAAGGGCATTAGTGCCCTGGTCAGCCTATGTATTTAGGGTACAGCCAAGGTCGGTGCAGGTTGATCCTCATTTGGGATGACTGGGTAGCCCCAGAGGACAAAGTTTTTCTTCTGGAGGGCCGGCAGAGTGCTGCATTGTAGTTCTGGATTGCCAAACTGCAGGGCTTGTGGGCCAGTAGTCTGACGACAAAAGTCTGAGAACACAAGCTAGGCTTAGGTTTCTGGGTGAGGCCATGGCAGGCACAATCTACAGACCTGAATCGAGATCTCGTGCATCTAAAGTCAGGGCGAGGATCAGACGATCGCTCAGGTAGGAGTTTCTGTCCCTGATGGCCCCTTCATAAATGGGGGGTCATCACGAGGCCATGGGGCTTTCCCACGATGGGAGTTGTGAGAATCTCCAAACTGCAGAGAGTCTTCTACAGGACAATTGAGACCTGTTGTTTGGCTCCAGGCCAATGATTCTGAGCAGGGTTCTAAGGATGGATGGCTGGGTAGCCCACCTCGCATTCCAATTGTCTCCTAGCAACAAGACAGGTTAGATCTCCTGGATCTGTGGGGAGCAACCGAGGACGCTGAGTTGAAATGGACACCCCTGGGGATGGGTCCTAACGTGCTTTTGTGTCTATGGAGACCTTGGAATGAAGCGGTGGCACTGGGGCCCTAAAGGGTTCTCCTAAACAGAGGCTTTGACACAGCTCCAACGTGCAAGTTTCCCATGTGTAGATGAGATGTTTTCTGATGGGTGAGTGTAGAAACAGCTATATGCTGCTTTTGAAATCCAGGCCTCTGAGGAGAGATGCCTGGAAACCAAAGCAATGGATCTGATTAGTGCCTAGGGGCCTGTTCTTTCCTTCATACCTCTGGGGACATCTGTCTATGGGTCTGAGTGCAGGTAGGTGCTCAGTTGGGCTCAGATTGCCCCTGTTTTTCCTGGGAAGCCACCACTATTGAGATGGATCAGGGACTTTGGAGGTTTATCCTATTAGAAGGGTTGTGGCCATTGGAATGGGCACACACAATTCCCTTGGAGAGGGCAAGTACAGTCATCAGGTTTGGCTCCAGGGGCCTGAGCCTGTAGGTTGTGTAGGCCAGGGCTGTTTGGTCAGTCCTCTGAAAACACAAACTCGGCTTATGTTTCGGGTCATAGGTATGGCAGGACTGATCTACAGACCATGAGGAGAACTCTTCGGGATTTGAAAGAAGGGCGAGTGTGAGGCTCCTGCTCAAGTTTTTGTCTCTGGATATCATGTCACTCATGGTCGTGGAATTTCTGGGTGACATCATGGGAAATGGACGAGTCTTACTTTCTGGTGGTTTGGCCCCGTCCAAAGAGTTTGGGGTCATTCTTTGGGCTGGAAGAAGTCTGTTTTTTTTTTTTTGTTGTTGTTGTTGTTGTTTTTCTTTTTTAACCTCCGGTGTACCACCAAATGAGGGATTCCAGAGTAGAGCCCTGGGGAGGGGCGACTGGACAATCAGAAATCTGGTTAAAAATTGGGGCCTAGGGACATGTCAAGCCCATTATGACATCTAATGGTCCAGCCACTGAGAGGACTTACTAGACTACAGGACTCAAGCTGAGGGTCACAATGTTTGTGTATGCCCTCGTCGCACTCAAGAATGGGCGGGGCCTCAGGGTGAATGCTCGATTCTTCTACTCTGAACGTTGGACAACGTGCCAACCGCAAGGGTTCTTGCCATGGGTAAAGAGGAGTTCTGATTTCTACATCACACTCACCCCTGGGCAGTGATTGGAGATAAGGTCTCGGTTCTGAAGCCTGAAAACTGAGGTAGGGAAGAGATGATGACCTAAGGCCATGGCGGGTTTTTTGTGTTCAGTGTGCGGTCAGCTCTCTGGGTGTTGATCAGGAGGTCCGGGCTCAGGTTGTGTTCGACAGTGCATTAGTGCCCAGGTTAGACTATATAATTTGGGTAAAGTTGAGTGCTGTGTAGGTTTACCCTCATTTAAGTTGCCTGGGCAGCTCATGAGGCAATAATTTTTTTTTCTAGAGGGCAGGCAGAGTGCTGCATTGTGGGTCCGGAATTGCCAAACTTGAGGGCTTCGGGGCCAGGAGTGTGAGGACGGAAGTCTGAGAAGACAAGCTAGACTTGGGTTTCAGGGCGAGGGCACGGCATGTACCCCCTGCAGATCTGAAAAAAATATCTCATGCATCTGAAGTCAGGGCAAGGATCAGACTTTGGCTCAGGTTGGAGAATCTGAGCATGACGGCCGCTTCTTGAAGGCAGCGGAATCTCGAGGTCATTGAGGTTTTCCCACGTTGGGAGTTGTGGGATGCACCCTTCAAGGAAACCTTCTGCGGGACAATTAAGACTTGTTGGACAGCTCCAGGACATCCCATATGGAATGACTCCAGAGCACAGTTCACGGATGGATGCCTGGGAAGCTCGCCTCGCATTCCATTTGTCTCCTAGCAACAAGACAGTTTAGATATGATGGCTCTGCGGGAGCAACCGGGGTGGCTGAGTTGAAATGGACTTTCCTGAGGATGGGTCCTAATGTGTTTTTGTGTCCATGAGGGCCTTGGAATGGGGCGGTGGTACCGGGACCCTGAAGTACCCTCCTAAGCTTTGGACATGGCTCCCATGCACAGGTTTCCTTGTGGAGACGAGATGAGTTCTGATGGGTGCCTCAGGAAAACCCCTATGCTCGTATTGGAATCAGGCTTTTGAGGACACATGCCTGTAACCCAAAGCAATCGATCCTATTATGGCCTAGGGTCCTGTCTGGTTCAATCTTCTTCTCTGGGGACAACCATCACTGTTATGAGTATAGGTCGATTATCAGCTGGTGTAAGACAGCCCTTGTTTGTTCTGGGCGACCTACACTATTGGGATGGCCTCAGGGCCTTTGGAGGTTTCTCCTAATTTGTACGATTTTGGACAATGGAATGGGCAGAATTCCAATGGATTGGTAGGCACAGTCCGAATGTGTGGCTCCAGGGGCCCAGCCTGGAGGGTGTGTGGCCCAAGACTTTGAGGACAGAAGTCTGAAAACACAAACTCAGTTTAGGTTTGGGGACGTAGGTATGGTAGGCCCGATCTACAAACCATGAGAAGAACTCTTCAGGATATGAAGAAAGTGCGAGTCTGAGGCGCTTGCTCAGGCTTTTGTCTCTGGATTTTGTATCAGCGATGGCCGTGGAATGTCGGGGAGGCCTCATGGGCCACGGAAGAATCTTCCTCTCTGAGGATTTGGCCCGATTCCCAATTGCTTTTCGTTAATCTGTGGGATGGGAGGACTCCTTTAAGTTTTGTTACCTCAGGTGTCCAACCAAAAGAGGAATTCCAAAGCCAAGCCGTGGGGAAGACTGAAGGGACAACCCGAACTATGGTTAAAAATTGGGGCCTAGGGGCATGGCAAGCCCAATATGCTATCTCTTCATCCAGCCACTTAGTGGCCTTACTTGAGGACTAAGCTCAGCCTGAGCGTCACAATGTGTGTTTGTGAGCAATGTGGAGCACGAGCATGGGCGGGGCCTCAAGGGCCACACAGGTTTCAACTACAATGAACGTTGGACAACATGCCAACCACAAGGTTTCTTTCCATGGGGAAGGAGTTCTGATTTCTGCAACACCTTCAACCCTGGGCAGTGATTGGATATAAGGTCTAGGTTCTGAAACCTGAAAATTGATGTTGGGAATAGATGACGACCTAAGGCCATGGCGGCTCGATGTGCTCAGTTTGCGGCCAGCTGTCTGGGAGGGGCCAGGGGGTCCAGGCTCAGGCTGTACCAGAAAGAGCATTAGAGCCCTGGTCAGCCTGTGTATTTGTGGTACAGCCAAGGTCGGTGCAGGTTGATCCCCATTTGGGGTTACTGGGTAGCCCCAGAGGACAATGTTTTTCTTCTGGAGGGCCGGCAGAGTGCTGCGTTGTAGTTCTGGATTGCCAAACTGGAGGGCTTGTGGGCCAGTAGTGTGACGACAAAAGTCTGAGAACACAAGCTAGGCTTAGGTTTCTGGGTGAGGCCATGGCAGGCACAATCTACAGACCTGAATCGAGATCTCGTGCATCTGAAGTCAGGGCGAGGATCAGACGATCGCTCAGGTTGGAGTTTCTGACCCTGATGGCCCCTTCATGAATGGGGCGGGCATCACGAGGCCATGGGTCTTTTCCCACGATGAGAGTTGTGAGAAGCTCCAAACTGCAGAGAGTCTTCTACAGGACAATTGAGACCAGTTGTTTGGCTCCAGGCCAATAATTCTGAGCAGGGTTCTAAGGATGGATGGCTGGGTAGCCCACCTCGCATTCCAATTGTCTCCTAGCAACAAGACAGGTTAGATCTCCTGGATCTGTGGGGTACAACCGAGGATGCTGAGTTGAAATGGACACCCCTGGGGATGGGTCCTAACGTGCTTTTTTGTCTATGGAGACCTTGGAATGAAGCGGTGGCACTGGGGCCCTAAAGGGTTCTCCTAAACAGAGGCTTTGACACAGCTCCAACGTGCAAGTTTCCCATGTGTAGATGAGATGTTATCTGATGGGTGAGTCAAGAAACAGCTATATGCTGCTTTTGAAATCCAGGCCTCTGAGGAGAGATGCCTGGAAACCAAAGCAATGGATCTGATTAGTGACTAGGGGCCTGTTCTTTTCTTTTTACCTCTGGGGACATCTCTCTATGGGTCTGAGTGCAGGTAGGTGCTCAGTTGGGCTCAGATTGCCCCTGTTTTTCCTGGGAAGCCACCACTATTGAGATGGATCAGGGACTTTGGAGGTTTATCCTATTAGAAGGGTTGTGGCCATTGGAATGGGCACACACAATTCCCTTGGAGAGGGCAAGTACAGTCCTCAGGTTTGGCTCCAGGGGCCTGAGCCTGTAGGATGTGTAGGCCAGGGCTGTTTGGACAGTTGTCTGAAAACCAAAACTCGGCCTATGTTTCGGGTCATGGGTATGGCAGGACTGATCTACAGACCATGAGGAGAACTCTTCGGGATTTGAAAGAAGGGCGAGTGTGAGGCTCCTGCTCAAGTTTTTGTCTCTGGATATCGTGTCACTCATGGTCGTAGAATTTCTGGGTGACTTCATAGGAAATGGACGAGTCTTACTCTCTGGTAGTTTGGCCCCGTCCAAAGAGTTTGGGGTCATTCTGTGGGCTGGAAGAAGTCCGTTTTTTTTTTTTATTGTTGATTTTTTCTTTTTTAACCTCAGGAGTCCCACCAAATGAGGGATTCCCTAGTAGAGCCCTGGGGAGGGGCGACTGGACTATCAGAAATCTGGTTAGAAATTGGGGCCTAGGGACATGTGAAGCCCATTATGACATGTAATGGTCCAGCAACTGAGAGGACTTACTGTAGGACAGGACTCATGATTAGGGTCACAGTGCGTGTGTATGCCCTCGTCGCACTCAAGAATGGGCGGGACCTCAGGGTGAATGCTGGTTTCTCCTACACTGAACGTTGGACAACGTGCCAACCACAAGGGTTCTTGCCATGGGTAAGGAGGAGTTCTGATTTCTGCATCACACTCACCCCTTGGCAGTGATTGGAGATAAGGTCTCGGTCTGAAGCCTGAAAACTGAGGTAGGGAAGACATGATGACCTAAGGCCATGGCGGGTTTTATGTGCTCAGTGTGCTGTCAGCTTTCAGGGTGTTGGTCAGGAGGTCCGGGCTCAGGTTGTGTTCGACAGTGCATTAGTGCCCAGGTTAGACTTTATAATTTGGGTAAAGTCGAGTGCTGTGTAGGTTTACCCTCATTTAAGGTGCCTGGGCAGCTCATGAGGCAATAATTTTTTTTCTAGAGGGCAGGCAGAGTGCTGCATTGTGGGTCCGGAATTGCCAAACTTGAGGGCTTCGGGGCCAGGAGTGTGAGGACGGAAGTCTGAGAAGACAAGCTAGACTTGGGTTTCAGGGCGAGGGCACGGCAGGTACCCCCTGCAGATCTGAACCAATATCTCATCCATCTGAAGTCAGGGCGAGGATCAGACGTTGGCTCAGGGTGGAGTTTCTTTGCATGATGGCCGCTTCATGAAGGGAGCGGAATCTCGAGGTCATTGAGGTTTTCCCACGTTGGGAGTTGTGGGATGCCCCCTTCAAGGATTCCTTCTGCGGCACAATTGAGACCTGTTGGACAGCTCCAGGACATCCCATATGGAATGACTCCAGAGCACCGTTCGCGGATGGATGCCTGGGAAGCGCGCCTCGCATTCCAATTGTCTCCTAGCAACAAGACAGTTTAGATCTGATGGCTCTGCGGGAGCAACCAGGGTGGCTGAGTTGAAATGGACTTTCGTGAGGATGGGTCCTAATGTGTTTTTGTGTCCATGAGTTCCTTGGAATGGGGCGGTGGCACCGGGATCCTGAAGTACTCTCCTAAGATTTGGACATGGCTCCCATTCACAGATTTCCTTGTGGAGATGAGATGAGTTCTGATGGGTGCCTCAGGAAAACACATATGCTCGTATTGGAATCAGGCTTTTGAGGACACATGCTGTAACCCAAAGCAATGTATCCTATTATGGCCTAGGGTCCTGTCTGGTTCAATCTTCTTCTCTGGGGACATCCATCTATGGTATGAGTGGAGGTCGATTATCAGCTGGTGTCAGACAGCCCTTGTTTGTTTCGGGCGACCTACACTATTGGGATGGCCTCAGGGACTTTGGAGGTTTCTCCTAATTTGTACGATTTTGGACCATGGAATGGGCAGAATTCCAATGGATTGGTAGGCACAGTCCGAATGTGTGGCTCCAGGGGCCCAGCCTGGAGGGTGTGTGGCCCAAGACTTTGAGGACAGAAGTCTGAAAACACAAACTCAGCTTAGGTTTGGGGACGTAGGTATGTCAGGCCCGATCGACAAACCATGAGAAGAACTCTTCAGGATATGAAGAAAGTGCGAGTCTGAGGCGCTTGCTCAGGCTTTTGTCTCTGGATTTTGTATCAGCAATGGCCGTGGAATGTCGGGGAGGCCTCATGGGCCATGGACGAATCTTCCTCTCTGAGGATTTGGCCCGATTCCCAATTACTATTCGTCAATCTGTGGGATGGGAGGACTCCTTTCAGTTTTGTTACCTCAGGTGTCCCACCAAAAGAGGAATTCCAAAGCCAAGCCGTGGGGAAGACTGAAGGGACAACCCGAACTATGGTTAAAAATTGGGGCCTAGGGGCATGGCAAGCCCAATATGCTATCTCTTCATCCAGCCACTTAGTGGCCTTACTTGAGGACTGACTCAGCCTGAGTGTAACAATGTGTGTTTGTGACCAATGTGGCCCATGAGCATGGGCGGGGCCTCATGGGCCACACTGGTTTCAACTACACTGAACGTTGGACAACATGCCAACCACAAGGTTTCTTGCCATGGGGAAGGAATTCTGATTTCTGCATCACCTTCAACCCTGGGCAGTGATTGGAGATAAGGTCTAGGTTCTGAACCTGAAAACCGAGGTTGCGAAGAGATGACAACCTAAGGCCATGGCGGCTCGTTGTGCTCAGTGTGCGGCCAGCTTCTGGGAGGGGCCAGGGGGTCCAGGCTCAGGCTGTACCAGAAAGGGCATTAGTGCCCTGGTCAGCCTATGTATTTGGGGTACAGCCAAGGTCGGTGCAGGTTGATCCTCATTTGGGGTTACTGGGTAGCCCCAGAGGACAATGTTTTTCTTCTGGAGGGCCGGCAGAGTGCTGCATTGTAGTTCTGGATTGCCAAACTGGAGGGCTTGTGGGCCAGTAGTCTGACAACAAAAGTCTGAGAACAGAAGCTAGGCTTAGGTTTCTGGGTGAGGCCATGGCAGGCACAATCTACAGACCTGAATCGAGATCTCGTGCATCTGAAGTCAGGGCGAGGATCAGACGATCGCTCAGGTTGGAGTTTCTGACCCTGATGGCCCCTTCATGAATGGGGGGGCATCACGAGGCCATGGGTCTTTTCCCACGATGGGAGTTGTGAGAAGCTCCAAACTGCAGAGAGTCTTCCGCAGGACAATTGAGACCTGTTGTTTGGCTCCAGGCCAATGATTCTGAGCAGGGTTCTAAGGATGGATGGCTGGTTAGCCCACCTCGCATTCCAATTGTCTCCTAGCAACAAGACAGGTTAGATCTCCTGGATCTGTGGGGAGCAACCGAGGACGCTGAGTTGAAATGGACACCCCTGGGGATGGGTCCTAATGTGGTTTGTGTCAATGGAGACCTTGGAATGAATCGGTGGCACTGGGGCCCTAAAATGTTCTCCTAAACAGAGGCTTTGACACAGCTCCAACGTGCAAGTTTCCCATGTGTAGATGAGATGTTTTCTGATGGGTGAGTCACGAAACAGCTATATGCTGCTTTTGAAATCCAGGCCTCTGAGGAGAGATGCCTGGAAACTAAAGCAATGGATCTGATTAGTGCCTAGGGGCCTGTTCTTTCCTTTTTACCTCTGGGGACATCTGTCTATGGGTCTGAGTGCAGGTAGGTGCTCAGTTGGGCTCAATTTGCCCCTGTTTTTCCTGGGAAGCCACCACTATTGAGATGGATCAGGGACTTTTGAGGTTTATCCTATTAGAAGGGTTGTGGACATTGGAATGGGCACACACAATTCCCTTGGAGAGGGCAAGTACAGTCCTCAGGTTTGGCTCCAGGGGCCTGAGCCTGTAGGTTGTGTAGGGCATGGCTGTTTGGAGAGCTGTCTGAAAACACAAACTCGGCTTATGTTTCGGGTCATAGGTATGGCAGGACTGATCTACAGACCATGAGGAGAACTCTTCGGGATTTGAAAGAAGGGCGATTGTGAGGCTCCTGCTCAAGTGTTTGTCTCTGGATATCGTGTCACTCATGGTCGTGGAATTTCTGGGTGACTTCATGGGAAATGGACGAGTCTTACTCTCTGGTGGTTTGGCCCCGTCCAAAGAGTGTGGGGTCATTCTGTGGGCTTGAAGAAGTCCGGTTTTTTTTTTGTTGTTGTTGTTGTTGTTGTTTTTCTTTTTTAACCTCAGGTGTCCCACCGAATGAGAGATTCCAGAGTAGAGCCCTGGGGCGGGGCGACTGGACAATCAGAAATCTGGTTAAAAATTGGGGCCTAGGGACATGTCAAGCCCATTATGACATCTAATGGTCCAGACACTGAGAGGACTTACTAGAGGACAGGACTCATGCTTTAGGTCACAATGCGTGTGTATGCCCTCGTCGCACTCAAGGATGGGCGGGGCCTCAGGGTGAATGCTGGTTTCTCCTACACTGAACGTTGGACAACGTGCCAACCACAAGTGTTCTTGCCATGGGTAAGGAGGAGTTATGATTTCTGCATCACACTCACCCATGGGCAGTGATTGGAGATAAGGTCTCGGTTCTGAAGCCTGAAAACTGAGGTAGGGAAGAGATGATGACCTAAGGCCATGGCGGGTTTTATGTGCTCAGTGTGCGGTCAGCTTTCTGGGTGTTGGTCAGGAGGTCCGGGCTCAGGTTGTGTTCGACAGTGCATTAGTGCCCAGGTTACACTATATAATTTGGGTAAAGTCGAGTGCTGTGTAGGATTACCCTCATTTACGGTGCCTGGTCAGCTCATGAGGCAATAATTTTTTTTCTAGAGGGCAGGCAGAGTGCTGCATTGTGGGTCCGGAATTGCCAAACTTGAGGGCTTTGAGGCCAGGAGTGTGAGGACGGAAGTCTGAGAAGACAAACTAGACTTGGGTTTCAGGGCGAGGGCACGGCAGGTACCCCCTGCAGATCTGAACCAATATCTCATGCATCTGAAGTCAGGGCGAGGATCAGACGTTGACTCAGGTTGGAGTTTCTGAGCATGACGGCCGCTTCATGAAGGGAGCGGAATCTCGAGGCCATTGAGGTTTTCCCACGTTGGGAGTTGTGGGATGCCCCTGTCAAGGATTCCTTCTGCGGGACAATTGAGAACTGTTGGACAACTCCAGGACATCCCATATGGAATGACTCCAGAGCCCCATTCGCGGATGGATGCCTGGGAAGCACGCCTCGCATTACAATTGTCTCCTAGCAACAAGACAGTTTAGATCTGATGGCTCGCCGGAGCATCCGGGGTGGCTGAGTTGAAATGGACTTTCCTGAGGATGGGTCCTAATGTGTTTTTGTGTCCATGAGAGCCGTGGAATGGGGCGGTGGCACCGGGAACCTGAAGTACTCTCCTAAGATTTGGACATGGCTCCCATGCACAGGTTTCCTTGTGGAGACGAGATGAGTTCTAATGGGTGCCTCAGGAAAACACCTATGCTCGTATTGGAATCAGGCTTTTGAGGACACATGCCTGTAACCCAAAGCAATGGATCCTATTATGGCCTAGGGTCCTGTCTGGTTCAATCTTCTTCTCTGGAGACATCCATCTATGGTATGAGTGGAGGTCGATTATCAGCTGGTGTCAGACAGCCCTTGTTTGTTCCGGGTGACCTACACTATTGGGATGGCCTCAGGGACTTTGGAGGTTTCTCCTAATTTGTACGATTTTGGACCATGGAATGGGCAGAATTCCATAGGATTGGTAGGCACAGTCCTAATGTGTGGCTCCAGGGGCCCAGGCTGGAGGGTGTGTGGCCCAAGACTTTGGGGACAGAAGTCTGAAAATACAAACTCAGCTTAGGTTTGGGGACGTAGGTATGGCAGGACCGATCTACAAACCATGAGAAGAACTCTTCAGGATATGAAGAAAGTGCGAGTCTGAGGCGCTTGCTCAGGCTTTTGTCTCTGGATTTTGTATCAGCGATGGCCGTGGAATGTCGGGGAGGCCTCATGGGCCATGGACGAATCTTCCTCTCTGAGGATTTGGCCCGATTCCCAATTGCTTTTCGTCAATCTGTGGGATGGGAGGACTCATTTCAGTTTTGTTACCTCATGTGTCCCACCAAAAGAGGAATTCCAAAGCAAAGCCGAGGGGAAGACTGAAGTTACAACCCGAACTATGGTTAAAAATTGGGGCCTAGGGGCATGGCAAGCCCAATATACTATCTCTTCATCCAGTCACTGAGTGGCCTTACTTGAGGACTGGGCTCAGCCTGAGCGTGACAATGTGTGTTTGTGACCAAGGTGGCCCATGAGCATTGGCGGGGCATCATGGGCCACACTGGTTTTAACTACACTGAACGTTGGACAACATGCCAACCACAAGGTTACTTGCCATGGGGAAGGAGTTCTGATTTCTGCAACACCTTCAACCCTGGGCAGTGATTGGAGATAGAACTATGGTTAAAAATTTGGGGCCTAGGGGCATGGCAAGCCCAATATGCTATCTCTTCATCCAGCCACTGAGTGGCCTTACTTGAGGACTGGGCTCAGCCTGAGCGTCACAATGTGTGTTTGTGACCAATGTGGCCCGCAAGCATGGGCGGGGCCTCATGGGCCACACTGGTTTAAACTACACTGAACGTTGGACAACATGCCAACAACAAGGTTTCTTGCCATGGGGAAGGAGTTCTGATTTCTGCATCACCTTCAACCCTGGGCAGTGACTGGAGATAAGGTCTAGGTTCTAAAACCTGAAAACTGATGTTGGGAAGAAATGACGACCTAAGGCCATGGCGGCTCGATGTGCTCAGTGTGCGGCCAGCTGTCTGGAAGGGGCCAGGGGTTCCAGGCTCAGGCTGTGTCAAAAAGGGCATTAGTACCCTGGTCAGCCTATGTATTTGGGGTACAGCCAAGGTCGGTGCAGGTTGATCCTCATTTGGGGTTACTGGGTAGCCCCAGAAGACAATGTTTTTCTTGTGCAGAGCCGGCAGAGTGCTGCATTGTAGTTCTGGATTGCCAAACTGGAGGGCTTGTGGGCCAGTAGTCTGACGACAAAAGTCTGAGAACACAAGCTAAGCTTAGGTTTCTGGGTGAGGCCATGGCACGCCCAATCTACAGACCTGAATCGAGATCTCGTGCATCTGAAGTCAGGGCGAGGATCAGACGATCGCTCAGGTTCGAGTTTCTGTCCCTGATGGCTCCTTCATGAATGGGGGGGGCATCACGAGGGCATGAGTGTTTTCCCACGATGGGAGTTGTGAGAAGCTCCAAACTGCAGAGAGTCTTCTGCAGGACAATTGAGACCAGTTGTTTGGCTCCAGGCCAATGATTCTGAGCAGGGTTCTAAGGATGGATGGCTGGGTAGCCCACCTCGCATTCCAATTGTCTCCTAGCAACAAGACAGGTTAGATCTCCTGGATCTGTGGGGAGCAACCGAGGACGCTGAGTTGAAATGGACACCCCTGGGGATGGGTCCTAACGTGCTTTTGTGTCTATGGAGACCTTGGAATGAAGCGGTGGCACTGGGGCCCTAAAGGGTTCTCATAAACAGAGGCTTTGACACAGCTCCAACGTGCAAGTTTCCCATGTGTAGATGAGATGTTTTCAGATGGTTGAGTCAAGAAACAGCTATATGCTGCTTTTGAAATCTAGGCCTCTGAGGAGAGATGCCTGGAAACCAAAGCAATGGATCTGATTAGTGCCTAGGGGCCTGTTTTTTCTTTTTTACCTCTGGGGACATCTGTCTATGGGTCTGAGTGCAGGTAGGTGCTCAGTTGGGCTCAGATTGCCCCTGTTTTTCCTGGGAAGTCACCACTATTGAGATGGATCAGGGTCTTTGGAGGTTTATCCTATTAGAAGGGTTGTGGCCATTGGAATGGGCACACACAATTCCCTTGGAGAGGGCAAGTACAGTCCTCAGGTTTGGCTTCAGGGGCCTGTAGGTTGTGTAGGCCAGGGCTGTTTGGTCAGTTCTCTGAAAACACAAACTCGGCTTATGTTTCGGGTCATATGTATGGCAGGACTGATCTACAGGCCATGAGGAGAACTCTTCGGGATTTGAAAGAAGGGCGAGTGTGAGGCTCCTGCTCAAGTTTTTGTCTCTGGATATCGTGTCACTCATGGTCGTGGAATTTCTGGGTGACTTCATGGGAAATGGACGAGTCTTACTCTCTGGTGGTTTGGCCCCGTCCAAAGAGTTTGGGGTCATTCTGTGGGCTGGAAGAAGTACGTTTTTTTTTATTATTCTTGTTTTTTTCTTTTTTATCCTCAGGTGTCCCAACAAATGAGGGATTCCAGAGTAGAGCCCTTGGGAGGGGCGACTGGACCATCAGAAATTTGGTTAAAAATTGGGGCCTAGGGACATGTCAAGCCCATTATGACATCTAATGGTCCAGCAACTGAGAGGACTTACTAGAGAACAGGACTCATGCTGAGGGTCACAATGCGTGTGTATGCCCTCGTAGCACTCAAGAATGGGCGGGGCCTCAGGGTGAATGCTGGTTTCTCCTACACTGAACGTTGGACAATGTGCCAACCACAGGGTTCTTGCCATGGGTAAGGAGGAGTTCTGATTTCTGCATCACACTCACCCATGGGAAGTGATTGGAGATAAGGTCTCGGTTCTGAAGCCTGAAAACTGAGGGAGGGAAGAGATGATGACCTAAGGCCATGGCGGGTTTTATGTGCTCAGTGTGCGGTCAGCTTTCTGGGTGTTGGTCAGGAGGTCCGGGCTCAGGTTGTGTTCGACAGTGAATTAGTGTCCAGGTTAGACTATATAATTTGGGTAAAGTCGAGTGCTGTGTAGGTTTACCCTCATTTAAGGTGCCTGGGCAGCTCATGAGGCAATAATTTTTTTTCTAGAGGGCAGGCAGAGTGCTGCATTGTGGGTCCGGAATTGTAAAACTTGAGGGCTTCGGGGCCAGGATTGTGAGGACGGAAGTCTGAGAAGACAAGCTAGACTTGGGTTTCAGGGCGAGGGCACGGCAGGTACCCCCTGCAGATCTGAATCAATATCTCATGAATCTGAAGTCAGGGCGAGGATCAGACGTTGGCTCAGGTTGGAGTTTCTGAGCATGACGGCCGCTTCATGAAGGGAGCGGAATCTCGAGGCCATTGAGGTTTTCCCACGTTGGGAGTTGTGGGATGCCCCCTTCATGGATTCCTTCTGCGGCACAATTGAGACCTGTTGGACAGCTCCAGGACATCCCATATGGAATGACTCCAGAGCACCGTTCGCGGATGGATGCCTGGGAAGCCCGCCTCGCATTCCAATTGTCTCCTAGCAACAAGACAGTTTAGATCTGATGGCTCTGCGGGAGCAACCGGGTGGCTGAGTTGAAATAGACTTTCCTGAGGATGGGTCCTAATGTGTTTTTGTGTCCATGAGGGCCTTGGAATGGGGCGGTGGCACCGGGACCCTCAAGTACTCTCCTAACCTTTGGACATGGCTCCCATGCACAGGTTTCCTTGTGGAGACGAGATGAGTTCTGATGGGTGCCTCAGGAAAACCCCTATGCTCGTATTCGAATCAGGCTTTTGAGGACACATGCCTGTAACCCAAAGCAATGGATCCTATTATGGCCTAGGTTCCTGTCTGGTTCAATCTTCTTCTCTGGGGACATCCATCTATGGTATGAGTGGAGGTCGATTATCAGCTGGTGTCAAACAGCCCTTGTTTGTTCCAGGCGACCTACACTATTGGGATATCCTCAGGGACTTTGGAGAATTCTCCTAATTTTTACGATTTTGGACCATGGAATGGGCAGAATTCCCATGGATTGGTAGGCACAGTCCTAATGTGTGGCTCCAGGGGCCCAGCCTGGAGGGTGTGTGGCCCAAGACTTTGAGGACAGAAGTCTGAAAACACAAACTCAGCTTAGGTTTGGGGACGTAGGTATGGCAGGCCCTATCTACAAACTATGAGAAGAACTCTTCAGGATATGAAGAAAGTGCGACTCTGAGGTGCTTGCTCAGGCTTTTGTCTCTGGATTTTGTATCAGTGATGGCCGTGGAATGACGGGGAGGCCTCATGGGCCATGGACGAATCTTCCTCTCTGAGGATTTGGCCCGATTCCCAATTGCTTTTCGTCAATCTGTGGGATGGGAGGACTCATTTCAGTTTTGTTACCTCAGGTGTCCCACCAAAGAGGAATTCCAAAGCCAAACCGTGGGGAAGACTGAAGGGACAACCCGAACTATGGTTAAAAATTGGGGCCTAGGGGCATGGCAAGCCCAATATGCTATCTCTTCATTCAGCCACTGAGTGGCCTTACTTGAGGACTGGGCTCAGCCTGAGCGTCACAATGTGTGTTTGTGACCAATGTGGCCAGCAAGCATGGGCGGGGCCTCATGGGCCACACTGGTTTCAACTACACTGAACTTTGGACAACATGCCAACCACAAGGTTTCTTGCTATGGGGAAGGTGTTCTGATTTCTGCATCACCTTCAACCCTGGGCAGTGACTGGAGATAAGTCTAGGTTCTAAAACCTGAAAACTGATGTTGGGAAGAAATGACGACCTAAGGCCATGGCGGCTCGATGTGCTCAGTGTGCGGCCAGCTGTCTGGAAGGGGCCAGGGGGTCCAGGCTAAGGCTGTGTCAAAAAGGGCATTAGTGCCCTGGTCAGCCTATGTATTTGGGGTACAGCCAAGGTCGGTGCAGGATGATCCTCATTTGGGGTTACTGGGTAGCCCCAGAAGACAATGTTTTTCTTCTGCAGAGCCGGCAGAGTGCTGCATTGTAGTTCTGAATTTCCAAACTGGAGGGCTTGTGGGCCAGTAGTCTGACGACAAAAGTCTGAGAACACAAGCTAAGCTTAGGTTTCTGGGTGAGGCCATGGCAGGCACAATCTACAGACCTGAATCGAGGTCTCGTGCATCTGAAGTCAGGGCGAGGATCAGACGATCGCTCAGTTTCGTGTTTCTGTCCCTGATGGCTCCTTCATGAATGGGGGGGGGGGCATCATGAGGGCATGGGTGTTTTCCCACGATGGGAGTTGTGAGAAGCTCCAAACTGCAGAGAGTCTTCTGCCGGAAAATTGAGACCAGTTGTTTGGCTCCAGGCCAATGATTCTGAGCAGGGTTCTAAGGATGGATGGCTGGGTAGCCCACCTCGCATTCCAATTGTCTCCTAGCAACAAGACAGGTTAGATCTCCTGGATCTGTGGGGAGCAACCGAGGACGCTGCGTTGAAATGGACACCCCTGGGGATGGGTCCAGCGTGCTTTTGTGTCTATGGAGACGTTGGAATGAAGCGGTGGCCCTGGGTCCCTAAAGGGTTCTCCTAAACAGAGGCTTTGACAAAGCTCCAACGTGCAAGTTTCCCATGTGTAGATGAGATGTTTTCTGATGGGTAAGTGAAGAAACAGCTATATGCTGCTTTTGAAATCCAGGCCTCTGAGGAGAGATGCCTGGAAACCAAAGCAATGGATCTGATTAGTGACTAGGGGCCTGTTCTTTCCTTTTTACCTCTGGGGACATCTGTCTATTGGTCGGAGTGCAGGTAGTTGCTCAGTTGGGCTCAGATTGCCCCTGTTTTTCCTGGGAAGCCACCACTATTGAGATGGATCAGGGACTTTGGAGGTTTATCCTATTAAAAGGGTTGTGGCCATTGGAATGGCCACACAATTCCCTTGGAGAGGGCAAGTACAGTCCTCAGGTTTGGCTCCAGGGGCCTGAGCCTGTAGGTTGTGTTGGCCAGGGCTGTTTGGACAGTTGTCTGAAAACACAAACTCGGCTTATGTTTAGGGTCATAGGTATGGCAGGACTGATCTACAGACCATGAGGATAACTCTTCGGGATTTGAAAGAAGGGCGAGTGTGAAGCTCCTGCTCAAGTTTTTGTCTCTGGATATCGTGTCACTCATGGTCGTGGAATTTCTGGGTGACTTCATGGGAAATGGACGAGTCTTACTCTCTGGTGGTTTGGCCCCGTCCAAAGAGTTTGGGGTCATTCTGTGGGCTGGAAGAAGTCCGTTTTTTTTAAATTCTTGTTTTTTTCTTTTTTATCCTCATGTGTCCCAACAAATGAGGGATTCCAGAGTACAGCCCTGTGGAGGGGCGACTGGACCATCAGAAATTTGGTTAAAAATTGGGGCCTAGGGACATGTCAAGCCCATTATGACATCTAATGGTCCAGCAACTGAGAGGACTTACTAGAGGAAAGGACTCATGCTGAGGGTCACAATGCGTGTGTATGCCCTCGTCGCACTCAAGAATGGGCGGGGCCTCAGGGTGAATGCTGGTTTCTCCTACACTGAACGTTGGACAACGTGCCAACCATAGGGTTCTTGCCATGGGTAAGGAGGAGTTCTGATTTCTGCATCACACTCACCCCTGGGAAGTGATTGGAGATAAGGTCTCGGTTCTGAAGCCTGAAAACTGAGGTAGGGAAGAGATGATGACCCAAGGCCATGGCGGGTTTTATGTGCTCAGTGTGCGGGCAGCTTTCTGGGTGTTGGTCAGGAGGTCCGGGCTCAGGTTGTGTTCGACAGTGCATTAGTGCCCAGGTTAGACTATATAATTTGGGTAAGGTCGAGTGCTGTGTAGGTTTATCCTCATTTAAGGTGCCTGGGTAGCTCATGAGGCAATATTGTTTTTTTTTCTAGAGGGCCGGCAGAGTGCTGCATTGTGGGTCCGGAATTTCCAAATTTTAGCACTTCGGGGCCAGGATTGTGAGGACGGAAGAGTGAGAAAACAAGCTAGACTTGGGTTTCAGGGCGAAGGCACGGCAGGTACCCCCTGCAGATCTGAACCAATATCTCATGCTTCTGAAGTGAGGGCGAGGATCAGACGTTGGCTCAGGTTGGAGTTCCTGTGCATGATGGACGCTTCATGAAGGGAGCGGAATCTCGAGGCCATTGAGGTTTTCCCACGTTGGGAGTTGTGGGATGCCCCCTTCAAGGATTCCTTCTGCGGGACAATTGAGACCTGTTGGACAGCTCCAGGACATCCCATATGGAAATACTCTAGAGCACCATACGCGGATGGATGCCTGGAAAGCCCGCCTCGCATACCAATAGTCTCCTAGCAACAAGACAGTTTAGATCTGATGTCTCTGCGGGAGCAACCGGGGTGGCTGAGTTGAAATGGACTTTACTGAGGATGGGTACTAATGTGTTTTTGTGTCCATCAGGGCCTTGGAATGGGGCGGTGGCACCGGCACCCTGAAGTACTCTCCTAAGCTTTGGACATGGCTCCCATGCACAGGTTTACTTGTGGAGACGAGATGAGTTCTGATGGTTGCCTCAGGAAAACTCCTATGCTCGTATTGGAATCAGTCTTTTGAGGACACATGCCTGTAACCCAAAGCAATGGATCCTATTATGGCCTAGGGTCCTGTCTGGTTCAATCTTCTTCTCTGGGGACATCCATCTATGGTATGAGTGGAGGTCGATTATCAGCTGGTGTCAGACAGCCCTTGTTTGTTCCGGGTGACCTACACTATTGTGATGTCCTCAGGGACTTTGGAGGTTTCTACTAATTTGTATGATTTTGGACCATGGAATGGGCAGAATTCCCATGGATTGGTAGGCACAGTCCTAATGTGTGGCGCCAGGCACCCAGCCTGGAGGGTGTGTGGCCCAAGATTTTGAGGACAGAAGTCTGAAAACACAAACTCAGCTTAGGTTTGGGGACGTAGGTATGGCAGGCCCGATCGACAAACTATGAGAAGAACTCTTCAGGATATGAAGAAACTGCGAGTCTGAGGCGCTTGCTCAAGCTTTTGTCTCTGGATTTTGTATCAGCGAAGGCCGTGGAATGTCGGGGAGGCCTCATGGGCCATGGACGAATCTTCCCCTCTGAGAATTTGGCCCGATTCCTAATTGCTTTTCGTCATTCTGTGAGATGGGAGGTCTCCTTTCAGATTTGTTACCTCAGGTGTCCCACCAAAAGAGGATTTCCAAAGCAAGCCTTGGGGAAGACTGAAGGGACAACCCGAGCTATGGTTAAAAATTGGGGCCTAGCGGCATGGCAAGCCCAATATTCTATCTCTTCATCCAGCCACTGAGTGGCCTTACTTGAGGACTGGGCTCAGCCTGAGCTTCACAATGTGTGTTTGTGACCAATTTGGCCCGCGAACATGGGCGGGGCCTCATGGGCCACACTGGTTTCAACTACACTGAACGTTGGACAACATGTCAACCACAAGGTTTGTTGCCATGGGGAAGGAGTTCTGATTTCTGCATCACCTTCAACCCTGGGCAGTGATTGGAGATAATGTCTAGGTGCTGAAACCTGAAAACCGAGGTTGGGAAGAAATGACGACCTAAGGCCATGGCGGCTCAATGTGCTCAGTGTGCGGCCAGCTGTCTGGGAGGGGCCAGGGGGTCTAGGCTCAGGCTGTGTCAGAAAGGGCATTAGTGCCCTGGTCAGCCTATGTATTTGGGGTACAGCCAAGGTCGGTGCAGGTTGATCCTCATTTGGGGTTACTGGGTAGCCCCAGAGGACAATGTTTATCTACTGGAGGGCCGGCAGAGTGCTGCATTGTAGTTCTGGATTGCCAAACTGGAGGGCTTGTGGGCCAGTAGTCTGACGACAAAAGTCTGAGAACACAAGCTAGGCTTAGGTTTCTGGGTGAGGCCATGGCAGGCACAACCTACAGACCTGAATCGAGATCTGGTGCATCTGAAGTCAGGGCGAGGATCAGATGATCGCTCAGGTTGGAGTTTCCATCCCTGATGGCCCCTTCATGAATGGGCGGGGCATCACGAGGCCATGGGTGTTTTCCCACGATGGGAGTTGTGTGAAGCTCCAAACTGCAGAGAGTCTTCTGCAGGACAATTGAGACCTGTTGTTTGGCTCCAGGCCAATGATTCTGAGCAGGGTTCTAAGGATGGATGGCTGGGTAGCCCACCTCGCATTCCAATTGTCTCCTAGCAACAAGACAGGTTAGATCTCCTGGATCTGTGGGGAGTAACCGAGGACGCTGAGTTGAAATGGACACCCTGGGGATGGGTCCTAACCTGCTTTTGTGTCTATGGAGACCTTGGAATGAAGCGGTGGCACTGGGGCCCTAAAGGGTTCTCCTAAACAGAGGCTTTGACACAGCTCCAACGTGCATGTTTCCCATGTGTAGATGAGATGTTTTCTGATGGGTGAGTCAAGAAACAGCTATATGCTGCTTTTGAAATCCAGGCCTCTGAGGAGAGATGCCTGGAAACCAAAGCAATGGATCTCATTAGTGCCTAGGGGCCTGTTCTTTCCTTTTTACCTCTGGGGACATCTGTCTATGGGTCTGAGTGCAGGTAGGTGCTCATTTGGTCTCAGATTGCCCCTGTTTTTCCTGGGAAGCCACCACTATTGAGATGGATCAGGTACTTTGGAGGTTTATCCTATTAGAAGGGTTGTGGCCATTGGAATGGGCACACACAATTCCCTTGGAGAGGGCAAGTACAGTCCTCAGGTTTGGCTCCAGGGGCCTGAGCCTGTAGGTTGTGTAGGCCAGGGCTGTTTGGACAGTTGTCTGAAAACACAAACTCGGCTTATGTTTCTGGTCATAGGTATGGCAGGAATGATCTACAGACCATGAGGAGAACTCTTCGGGATTTCAAAGAAGGGCGAGTGTGAGGCTCCTGCTCAAGTTTTTGTCTCTGGATATCGTGTCACTCATGGTCGTGGAATTTCTGGGTGACTTCATGGGAAATGGACGAGTCTTACTCTCTGGTGGTTTGGCCCCGTCCAAAGAGTTTGGGGTCATTTTGTGGGCTGGAAGAAGTCCGTTTTTTTTTTGTTGTTGTTGTTGTTGTTGTTTTCTTTTTTAACCTCGGTTGTCCCACCAAATGATGGATTCCAGAGTCGTGCCCGGGTGAGGGGCGACTGGACAATCAGAAATCTGGTTAAAAATTGGGGCCTAGGGACATGTCAAGCCCATTATGACATCTAATGGTCCAGCCATTGAGAGGACTTTCTAGAGGACAGGACTCATGCTGAGGGTCACAATGCGTGTGTATGCCCTCGTCGCACTCAAGAATGGGCGGGGCCTCAGGGTGAATGCTGGTTTCTCCTACACTGAACGTTGGACAACGTGCCAACCACAAGGGTTCTTGCCATGGGTAAGGAGGAGTTCGGACTTCTGCATCACACTCACCCCTGGGCAGTGATTGGAGATAAGGTCTCGGTTCTGAAGCCTGAAAACTGAGGTAGGAAAGAGATGATGACCTAAGGCCATGGCGGGTTTTATGTGCTCAGTGTGCGGTCAGCTTTCTGGGTGTTGGTCAGGAGGTCCGGGCTCATGTTGTGTTCGACAGTGCATTAGTGCCCAGGTTAGACTATATAATTTGGGTAAAGTCGAGTTCTGTGTAGGTTTACCCTCATTTAAGTTGCCTGGGCAGCTCATGAGGCAATAATTTTTTTTCTAGAGGGCAGGCAGAGTGCTGCATTGTGGGTCTGAAATTGCCAAACTTGAGGGCTTCGGGGACAGGAGTGTGAGGACGGAAGTCTGAGAAGACAAGCTAGAATTGGGTTTTAGGGCGTGGGCACGGCAGGTACCCCCTGCAGATCTGAACCAATATCTCATGAATCTGAAGTCAGGGCGAGGATCAGACGTTGGCTCAGGTTGGAGTTTCTGAGCATGACGGCCGCTTCATGAAGGGAGCGGAATCTCGAGGCCATTGAGGTTTTCCCACGTTGGGAGTTGTGGGATGCCCCCTTCAAGGATTCCTTCTGCGGCACAATTGAGACCTGTTGGACAGCTCCAGGACATCCCATATGGAATGACTCCAGAGCACCGTTCGCGGATGGATGCCTGGGAAGCCCCCCTCGCATTCCAATTGTCTCCTAGCAACAAGACAGTTTAGATCTGATGGCTCTGCCGGAGCAACCGGGGTGGCTGAGTTGAAATGGACTTTCCTGAGGATGGGTCCTAATGTGTTTTTGTGTCCATGAGGGCCTTGGAATGGGGCGGTGGCACCGGGACCCTGAAGTACTCTCCTAAGCTTTGGACATGGCTCCCATGCACAGGTTTCCTTGTGGAGACGAGATGAGTTCTGATGGGTGCCTCAGGAAAACCCCTATGCTCGTATTGGAATCAGGCTTTTGAGGACACATGCCTGTAACCCAAAGCAATGGATCCTATTATGGCCTAGGGTCCTGTCTGGTTCAATCTTCTTCTCTGGGGACATCCATCTATGGTATGAGTGGAGGTCGATTATCAGCTGGTGTCAGACAGCCCTTGTTTGTTCCGGGCGACCTACACTATTGGGATGGCCTCAGGGACTTTGGAGGTTTCTCCTAATTTATACGATTTTGGACCATGTAATAGGCAGAATTCCCATGGATTGGTAGGCACAGTCCTAATGTGTGGCTCCAGGGGCCCAGCCTGGATAGTGTGGGGTCCAAAACGTTGAGGACAGAGGTATGAAAACAGAAACTCAGCTTAGGTTTGGGGATGTAGGTATGGCAGGCCCGATCTACAAACATTGAGAAGAACTCTTCAGGATATGAAGAAAGTGCAAGTCTGAGGCGCTTGCTCAGGCTTTTGTCTCTGGATTTTGATCCAGCGATGGCCGTGGAATGTTGGGGAGGCCTCATGGGCCATGGACGAATCTTCCTCTCTGAGGATTTGGCCCGATTCCCAATTGCTTTTCATCAATCTGTGGAATGGGAGGACTCATTTCAGGTTTGTTACCTCAGGTGTCCCTCCAAAAAAGGAATTCCAAAGCCAAGCCGTGGGGAAGACTGAAGGGACAACCCGAACTATGGTTAAAAATTGGGGCCTAGGGGCAAGGCAAGCTCAATATGCTATCTCTTCATCCAGCCACTGAGTGGCCTAACTTGAGGACTGGGCTCAGCCTGAGCTTCACAATGTGTGTTTGTGACCAATATGGCCCGCGAGCATGGGCGGGGCCTCATGGGCCACACTGGTTTCAACTACACTGAACGTTGGACAACATACCAACCACAAGGTTTCTTGCCATGGGGAAGGAGTTCTGATTTCTGCATCACCTTCAACCCTGGGCAGTGATTGGAGATAAGGTCTAGGTTCTGAAACCTGAAAACCGAGGTTGGGAAGAGATGACGACCTAAGGCCATGGCGGCTCGATGTGCTCAGTGTGTGGCCAGCTGTCTGGGAGGGTCCAGGGGGTCCAGGCTCAGGCTGTGTCAGAAAGGGCATTAGTGCCCTGGTCAGCCTATGTATTGGGGGTACATTCAAGGTCGGTGCAGGTTGATCCACATTTGGGGTTACTCGGTAGCCCCAGAGGACAATGTTTTTCTTCTGGAGGGCAGGCAGAGTGCTGCATTGTAGTTCTGGATTGCCAAACTGGAGGGCTTGTGGGCCAGTAGTCTGACGACAAAAGTCTGAGAACACAAGCTAGGCTTAGGTTTCTGGGTGAGGCCATGGCAGGCACAATCTACAGACCTGAATCGAGATCTCGTGCATCTGAAGTCAGGGCGAGGATCAGACGATCGCTCAGGTTGGAGTTTCTGTCCCTGATGGCCCCTTCATGAATGGGCGGGGGCATCACGAGGCCATGTGTGTTTACTCACGATGGGAGTTGTGAGAAGCTCCAAACTGCAGAGAGTCTTCTGCAGGACAATTGAGACCTGTTGTTTGGCCCCAGGCCAATGATTCTGAGCAGGGTTCTAAGGATGGATGGCTGGGTAGTCCACCTCGCATTCCAATTGTCTCCTAGCAACAAGACAGGTTAGATCTCCTGGATCTGTGGGGAGCAACCGAGGACGCTGAGTTGAAATGGACACCCCTGGGGATGGGTCCTAACGTACTTTTGTGTCTATGGAGACCTTGGAATGAAGCGGTGGCACTGGGGCCCTAAAGGGTTCTCCTAAACAGAGGCTTTGACACAGCTCCAACGTGCAAGTTTCCCATGTTTAGATGAGATGTTTTCAGATGGGTGAGTCAAGAAACAGCTATATGCTGCTTTTGAAATCCAGGCCTTTGAGGAGAGATGCCTGGAAACCAAAGCAATTGATCTGATGAGTGCCTAGGGGCCTGTTCTTTCCTTTTTACCTCTGGGGACATCTGTCTATGGGTCTGAGTGCAGGTAGGTGCTCAGTTGGGCTCAGATTGCCCCTGTTTTTCCTGGGAAGCCACCACTATTGAGATGGATCAGGGACTTTGGAGGTTTATCCTATTAGAAGGGTTGTGGCCATTGGAATTGGCACACACAATTCCCTTGGAGAGGGCAAGTACAGTCCTCAGGTTTGGCTCCAGGGGCCTGAGCCTGTAGGTTGTGTAGGCCAGGGCTGTTTGGACAGTTGTCTGAAAACACAAACTCGGCTTATGTTTCGGGTCATAGGTATGGCAGGACTGATCTACAGACCATGAGGAGAACTCTACGGGATTTCAAGAAGGGCGAGTGTGAGGCTCCTGCTCAAGTTTTTGTCTCTGGATATCGTGTCACTCATGGTCGTGGAATTTCTGGGTGTCTTCATGGGAAATGGACGAGTCTTACTCTCTGGTGGTTTGGCCCCGTCCAAAGAGTTTGCGGTCCTTCTGTGGGCTGGAAGAAGTCCGGTTTTTTTTTGTTGTTGTTGTTGTTTTTTTCTTTTTTAACCTCAGGTGTCCCACCAAATGATGGATTCCAGAGTAGAGCCCTGGGGAGGGGCGACTGGACAATCAGAAATCTGGTAAAAATTGGGGCCTAGGGACATGTCAAGCCCATTATGACATCTAATGGTCCAGCCACTGAGAGGACTTACTAGAGGACAGGACTCATGCTGAGGGTCACAATGCGTGTGTATGCCCTCGTTGCACTCAAGAATGGGCAGGGCCTCAGGGTGAATGTTCGTTTCTCCTACACTGAACGTTGGACAACGAGCCAACCACAAGGGTTCTTGCCATGGGTAAGGAGGAGTTCTGATTTCTGCATCACACTCACCCCTGGGCAGTGATTGGAGATAAGGTCTCGGTTCTGAAGCCTGAAAACTGAGGTAGGGAAAGGATGATGACCTAAGGCCATGGCGGGTTTTATGTGCTCAGTGTGTGGTCAGCTTTCTGGGTGTTGGTCAGGAGGTCCGGGCTCATGTTGTGTTCGATAGTGCATTAGTGCCCAGGTTTGACTATATAATTTGGGTAAAGTCGAGTGCTGTGTAGGTTTACCCTCATTTAAGGTGCCTGGGCAGCTCATGAGGTAATAATTTTTTTTCTAGAGGGCAGGCAGAGTGCTGCATTGTGGGTTCGGAATTGCCAAACGTGAGGGCTTAGGGGCCAGGAGTGTGAGGACGGAAGTCTGAGAAGACAAGCTAGACTTGGGTTTCAGGGCGAGGGCACGGCAGGTACCCCCTGCATATCATGCATCTGAAGTCAGGGCGAGGATCAGACGTTGGCTCAGTTTGGAGTTTCTGAGCATGACGGCCGCTTCATGAAGGGAGCGGAATCTCGAGGCCATTGAGGTATTCCCACGTTGGGAGTTGTGGGATGCCCCCTTCAAGGATTCCTTCTGCGGCACAATTGAGACCTGTTGGACAGCTCCAGGACATCCCATATGGAATGACTCCAGAGCACCGTTCGTGGATGGATGCCTGGGAAGCCCGCCTCGCATTCCAATTGTCTCCTAGCAACAAGACAGTTTACGTCTGATGGCTCTGCGGGAGCAACCGGGGTGGCTGAGTTGAAATGGACTTTCGTCAGGATGGGTCCTAATGTGTTTTTGTGTCCATGAGGGCCTTGGAATGGGGCGGTGGCAGTGGGACCCTGAAATACTCTCCTAAGCTTTGGACATGGCTCCCATGCACAGGTTTCCTTGTGGAGACGAGATGAGTTCTGATGGGTGCCTAAGGAAACCCCCTATGCTCGTATTGGAATCAGGCTTTTGAGGACACATGCCTGTAACCCAAAGCAATGGAGGCCTAGGGTCCTGTCTGGTTCAATCTTCTTCTCTGGGGACATCCATCTATGGTATGAGTGGAGGTCGATTATCAGCTGGTGTCAGACAGCCCTTGTTTGTTCCGGGCGACCTACACTATTGGGATGGCCTCAGGGACTTTGGAGGTTTCTCCTAATTTGTACGATTTTGGACCATGGAATGGGCAGAATTCCCATGGATTGGTAGGCACAGTCCTAATGTGTGGCTCCAGGGGCCCAGCCTGGAGGGTGTGTGGCCCAAGACTTTGAGGACAGAAGTCTGAAAACACAAACTCAGCTTAGGTTTGGGGACGTAGGTATGGCAGGCCCGATCTACAAACCATGAGAAGAACTCTTCAGGATATGAAGAAAGTGCGAGTCTGAGGCGCTTGCTCAGGCTTTTGTCTCTGGATTTTGTATCAGCGTTGGTTGTGGAATGTCGGGGAGGCCTCATGGGCCATGGACGAATCTTCCTCTCTGAGGATTTGGCCTGATTCCCAATTGCTTTTCGTCAATCTGTGGGATGGGAGAACTCATTTCAGTTTTGTTACCTCAGGTGTCCCACCAAAAGAGGAATTCCAAAGCCAAGCCGTGGGGAAGACTGAAGGGACAACCCGAACTATGGTTAAAAATTGGGGCCTAGGGGCATGGCAAGCCCAATATGCTATCTCTTCATCCAGCCACTGAGCGGCCTTACTTGAGGACTGGGCTCAGCCTGAGCGTCACAATGTGTGTTTGTGACCAATGTGGCCCGCCAGCATGGGCGGGGCCTCATGGGCCACACTGGTTTCAACTACACTGAACGTTGGACAACATGCCAACCACAAGGTTTCTTGCCATGGGGTAGGAGTTCTGATTTCTGCATCACCTTCAACCCTGGGCAGTGATTGGAGTTAAGGTCTAGGTTCTGAAACCTGATAACCGAGGTTGGGAAGAGATGACAACCTAAGGCCATGGCGGCTCGATGTGCTCAGTGTGCGGCCAGCTGTCTGGGAGGGTCCACGGGGTCCAGGCTCAGGCTGTGTCAGAAAGGGCATTAGTGCCCTGGTCAGCCTATGTATTTGGGGTACAGCCAAGGTCGGTGCCGGTTGATCCTCATTTGGGGTTACTGGGTAGCCCCAGAGGACAATGTTTTCTTCTGCAGAGCCGGCAGAGTGCTGCATTGTAGTTCTGGATGCCAAACTGGAGGGCTTGTGGGCCAGTAGTCTGACGACAAAAGTCTGAGAACACAAGCTAGGCTTAGGTTTCTGGGTGAGGCCATGGCAGGCACAATCTACAGACCTGAATCGAGATCTGGTGCATCTGAAGTCAGGGCGAGGATCAGACGATCACTCTGGTTGGAGTTTCTGTCCCTGATGGCCCCTTCATGAATGGGCAGGGCATCACGAGGCCATGGGTGTTTTCCCACGATGGGAGTTGTGAGAAGCTCCAAACTGCAGAGAGTCTTCTGCAGGACAATTGAGACCTGTTGTTTGGCTCCAGGCCAATGATTCTGAGCAGGGTTCTAAGGATGGATGGCTGGGTAGCCCACCTCGCATTCCAATTGTCTCCTAGCAACAAGACAGGTTAGATCTCCTGGATCTGTGGGGAGCAACCGAGGACGCTGTGTTGAAATGGACACCCCTGGGGATGGGTCCTAATGTGCTTTTGAGTCTATGGAGACCTTGGAATGAAGCGGTGGCACTGGGGCCCTAAAGGGTTCTCCTAAACAGAGGCTTTGACACAGCTCCAACGTGCAAGTTTCCCATGTGTAGATGAGATGTTTTCTGATGGGTGAGTCAAGAAACAGCTATATGCTGCTTTTGAAATCCAGGCCTCTGAGGAGAGATGCCTGGAAACCAAAGCAATGGATCTGATTAGTGCCTAGGGGCCTTTTCTTTCCTTTTTACCTCTGGGGACATCTGTCTATGGGTCTGAGTGCAGGTAGGTGCTCAGTTGGGCTCAGATTGCCCCTGTTTTACCTGGGAAGCCACCACTATTGAGATGGATCAGGGACATTGGAGGTTTATCCTATTAGAAGGGTTGTGGCCATTGGAATGGGCACGCACAATTCCCTTGGAGAGGGCAAGTACAGTCCTCAGGTTTGGCTCCAGGGGCCTGAGCCTGTAGGTTGTGTAGGCCAGGGCTGTTTGGACAGTTGTCTGAAAACACAAACTCGGCTTATGTTTCGGGTCATAGGTATGGCAGGACTGATCTACAGACCATGAGGAGAACTCTTCGGAATTTCAAAGAAGAGCGAGTGTGAGGCTCCTGCTCAAGTTTTTGTCTCTGGATATCGTGTCACACATGGTCGTGCAATTTCTGGGTGACTTCATGGGAAATGGACGAGTCTTACTCTCTGGTGGTTTGGCCCCGTCCAAAGAGTTTGGGGTCATTCTGTGGGCTGGAAGAAGTACGTTTTTGTTGTTGTTGTTGTTGTTGTTGTTGTTTTCTTTTTTAACCTCAGGTGTCCGACCAAATGATGGATTCCAGAGTAGAGCCCTGGGGAGGGGCGACTGGACAATCAGAAATCTGGTTAAAAATTGGGGCCTAGGGACATGTCAAGCCCATTATGACATCTAATGATCTAGCCACTGAGAGGACTTACTAGAGTACAGGACTCATGCTGAGGGTCACAATGCGTGTGTATGCCCTCGTCGCACTCAAGAATGGGCGGGGCCTCAGGGTGAATGCTCATTTCTCCTACACTGAACGTTGGACAACGTGCCAACCACAAGGATTCTTGCCATGGGTAAAAAGGAGTTCTGACTTCTGCATCACACTCACCCCTGGGCAGTGATTGGAGATAAGGTCTCGGTTCTGAAGCCTGAAAACTGAGGTAGGGAAGAGATGATGACCTAAGGCCATGGCGGGTTTTATGTGCTCAGTGTGCGGTCAGCTTTCTGGGTGTTGGTCAGGAGGTCCGGGCTCAGGTTGTGTTCGACAGTGCATTAGTGCCCAGGTTTGACTATATAATTTGGGTAAAGTCGAGTGCTGTGTAGGTTTACCCTCATTTAAGTTGCCTGGGCAGCTCATGAGTCAATAATTTTTTTTCTAGAGGGCAGGCAGAGTGCTGCATTGTGGGTCCGGAATTGCCAAGCTTGAGGGCTTCGGGGCCAGGAGTGTGAGGACGGAAGTCTGAGAAGACAAGCTAGATTTGGGTTTCAGGGCGAGGGCACGGTAGGTACCCCCTGCAGATCTGAACCTATATCTCATGCATCTGAAGTCAGGGCGAGGATCAGACGTTGGCTCAGGTTGGAGTTTCTGAGCATGACGTCCGCTTCATGAAGGGAGCGGAATCTCGAGGCCATTGAGGTTATCCCACGTTGGGAGTTGTGGGATGCCCCCTTCAAGGATTCCTTCTGCGGGACAATTGAGACCTGTTGGACAGCTCCAGGACATCCCATATGGAATGACTCCAGAGCACCGTTCGCGGATGGATGCCTGGGAAGCCCCCCTCGCATTCCAATTGTCTCCTAGCAACAAGACAGTTTAGATCTGATGGCTCTGCCGGAGCAACCGGGGTGGCTGAGTTGAAATGGACTTTCCTGAGGATGGGTCCTAATGTGTTTTTGTGTCCATGAGGGCCTTGGAATGGGGCGGTGGCACCGGGACCCTGAAGTACTCTCCTAAGCTTTGGACATGGCTCCCATGCACAGGTTTCCTTGTGGAGACGAGATGAGTTCTGATGGGTGCCTCAGGAAAACCCCTATGCTCGTATTGGAATCAGGCTTTTGAGGTCACATGCCTGTAACCCAAAGCAATGGATCCTATTATGGCCTAGGGTCCTGTCTGGTTCAATCTTCTTCTCTGGGGACATCCATCTATGGTATGAGTGGAGGTCGATTATCAGCTGGTGTCAGACAGCCCTTGTTTGTTCCGGGCGACCTACACTATTGGGATGGCCTCAGGGACTTTGGAGGTTTCTCCTAATTTGTACGATTTTGGACCATGGAATGGGCAGAATTCCCATGGATTGGTAGGCACAGTCCTAATGTGTGGCTCCAGGGGCCCAGCCTGGAGGGTGTGGGGCCCAAGACTTTGAGGACAGAAGTCTGAAAACACAAACTCAGCTTAGGTTTGGGGACGTAGGTATGGCAGGCCCGATCTACAAACCATGAGAAGAACTCTTCAGGATATGAAGAAAGTGCGAGTCGGAGGCGCTTGCTCAGGCTTTTGTCTCTGGACTTTGTATCAGTGATGGCCGTGGAATGTCGGGGAGGCCTCATGGGCCATGGACGAATCTTCCTCTCCAAGGATTTGGCCCGATTCCCAATTGCTTTTCGTCAATCTGTGGGATGGGAGGACTCATTTCAGTTTTGTTACCTCAGGTGTCCCACCAAAAGAGGAATTCCAAAGACAAGCCGTGGGGAAGACTGAAGGGACAACCCGAACTATGGTTAAAAATTGGGGCCTAGGGGCATGGCAAGCCCAATATGCTATCTCTTCATCCAGCCCCTGAGTGGCCTTACTTGAGGACTGGGCTCAGCCTGAGCTTCATAATGTGTGTTTGTGACCAATGTGACCCGTGAGCATGGGCGGGGCCTCATGGGCCACACTGGTTTCAACTACACGGAACGTTGGACAACATGCCAACCACAAGGTTCTTGCCATGGGGAAGGAGTTCTGATTTCTGCATCACCTTCAACCCTGGGCAGTGATTGTAGAAAAGATCTAGGTTCTGAAACCTGAAAACCGAGGTTGGGAAGAGATGACGACCTAAGGCCATGGCGGCTCGATGTGCTCAGTGTGCGGCCAGATGTCTGGGAGGGTCCAGGGGATCCAGGCTCATGCTGTGTCTGAAAGGGCATTAGTGCCCTGGTCAGCCTATGTATTTGGGGTACAGCCAAGGTCGGTCCAGGTTGATCCTCATTTGGGGTTACTGGGTAGCCCCATAGGACAATGTTTTTCTTCTGCAGAGCCGGCAGAGTGCTGCATTGTAGTTCTGGATTGCCAAACTGGAGGGCTTGTGGGCCAGTAGTCTGACGACAAAAGTCTGAGAACACAAGCTAGGCTTAGGTTTCTGTGTGAGGCCATGGCAGGCACAATCTACAGACCTGAATCGAGATCTCGTGCAACTGAAGTCAGGGTGAGGATCAGACGATCACTCTGGTTGGAGTTTCTGCCCATGATGGCCTTTTCATGAATGGGGGTCATCACGAGGCCATGGGTGTTTTCCCACGATGGGAGTTGTGAGAAGCTCCAAACTGCAGAGAGTCTTCTGCAGGACAATTGAGACCTGTTGTTTGGCTCCAGGCCAATGATTCTGAGCAGGGTTCTAAGGATGGATGGCTAGGTAGCCCACCTCGCATTCCAATTGTCTCCTAGCAACAAGACAGGTTAGATCTCCTGGATCTGTGGGGAGCAACCGAGGACGCTGAGTTGAAATGGACACCCCTGGGGATGGGTCCTAACGTGCTTTTTTGTCTATGGAGACCTTGGAATGAAGCGGTGGCACTGGGGCCCTAAAGGGTTCTCCTAAACAAAGGCTTTGACACAGCTCCAACGTGCAAGTTTCCCATGTGTAGATGAGATGTTTTCTGATGGGTGAGTCAAGAAACAGCTATATGGTGCTTTTGAAATCCAGGCCTCTGAGGAGAGATGCCTGGAAACCAAAGCAATGGATCTGATGAGTGCCTACGGGCCTGTTCTTTCCTTTTTACCTCTGGGGACATCTGTCTATGGGTCTGAGTGCAGGTAGGTGCTCAGTTGGGCTCAGATTGCCCCTGTTTTACCTGGGAAGCCACCACTATTGTGATGGATCAGGGACTTTGGAGGTTTATCCTATTAGAAGGGTTGTGGCCATTGGAATGGGCACACACAATTCCCTTGGAGAGGGCAAGTACAGTCCTCAGGTTTGGCTCCAGGGGCCTGAGCCTGTAGGTTGTGTAGGCCAGTGCTGTTTGGACAGTTGTCTGAAAACACAAACTCGGCTTATGTTTCGGGTCATAGGTATGGCAGGACTGATCTACAGACCATGAGGAGAACTCTTCGGGATTTCAAAGAAGGGCGAGTGTGAGGCTCCTGCTCAAGTTTTTGTCTCTGTATATCGTGTCACTCATGGTCGTGCAATTTCTGGATGACCTTATGGGAAATGGACGAGTCTTACTCTCTGGTGGTTTGGCCCCGTCCAAAGAGTTTGGGGTCATTTTGTGGGCTGAAAGAAGTACTTTTTTTTTTTTTTTTTTTTTGTTGTTGATTTGTTTTTTAACCTCAGGTGTCCCACCAAATGATGGATTCCAGAGTAGAGCCCTGGCGAGGGGCGACTGGACAATCAGAAATCTGGTTAAAAATTGGGGCCTAGGGACATGTCAAGCCCATTATGACATCTAATGATCCAGCCACTGAGAGGACTTACTAGAGGACAGGACTCATGCTGAGGGTCACAATGCGTGTGTATGCCCTCGTCCCACTCAAGAATGGGCGGGGCCTCAGGGTGAATGCTTGTTTCTCCAACACCGAACGTTGGACAACGTGCCAACCACAAGGGTTCTTTCCATGTGTAAGCAGGAGTTCTGATTTCTGCATCACACTCACCCCTGGGCAGTGATTGGAGATAAGGTCTCGGTTGTGAAGCCTGAAAACTGAGGTAGGGAACAGATGATGACCTAAGGCCATGGCGGTTTTTATGTGCTCAGTGTGCGGGCAGCTTTCTGGGTGTTGGTCAGGAGGTCCGGGCTCAGGTTGTGTTCGACAGTGCATTAGTGCCCTGGTTAGACTATATAATTAGGGTACAGTCGAGTGCTGTGTAGTTTTACCCTCATTTAAGGTGCCTGGGCAGCTCATGAGTCAATAATTTTTTTTCTAGAGGGCAGGCAGAGTGCTGCATTGTGGGTCCGGAATTGCCAAACTTGAGGGCTTCGGGGCCAGGAGTGTGAGGACGGAAGTCTGAGAAGACAAGCTAGACTTGGGTTTCAGGGCGAGGGCCCGGCAGGTACCCCCTGCAGTTCTGAACCAATATCTCATGCATCTGAAGTCAGGGCGAGGATCAGACGTTGGCTCAGGTTGGAGTTTCTGAGCATGACGGCCGCTTCATGAAGGGAGCGGAATCTCGAGGCCATTGAGGTATTCCCACGTTGGGAGTTTTGGGATGCCCCCTTCAAGGATTCCTTCTGCGGCACAATTGAGACCTGTTGGACAGCTCCAGGACATCCCATATGGAATGACTCCAGAGCACCGTTCGCGGATGGATGCCTGGGAAGCCCGCCTCGCATTCCAATTGTCTCCTAGCAACAAGACAGTTTACATCTGATGGCTCTGCGGGAGCAACCGGGGTGGCTGAGTTGAAATGGACTTTCCTGAAAATGGGTCCTAATAAGTTTTTGTGTCCATGTGGGCCTTGGAATGGGGCGGTGGCACCCGGACCCTGAAGTACTCTCCTAAGCTTTGGAAATGGCTCCCATGCACAGGTTTCCTTGTGGAGACGAGATGAGTTCTGATGGGTGCCTCAGGAAAACTCCTATGCTCGTATTGGAATCAGGCTTTTGAGGACACATGCCTGTAACCCAAAGCAATGGATCCTATTATGGCCTAGGGTCCTGTCTGGTTCAATCTTCTTCTCTGGGGACATCCATCTATGGTATGAGTGGAGGTCGATTATCAGCTGGTGTCAGACAGCCCTTGTTTGTTCCGGGCGACCTACACTATTGGGATGGCCTCGGGGACTTTGGAGGTTTCTCCTAATTTGTACGATTTTGGACCATGGATTGGTAGGCACAGTCCTAATGTGTGGCTCCAGGGCCCAGCCTGGAGGGTGTGTGGCCCAAGACTTTGAGGACAGAAGTCTGAAAACACAAACTCAGCTTAGGTTTGGGGACGTAGGTATGGCAGGTCCGATCTACAAACCATGAGAAGAACTCTTCAGGATATGAAGAAATTGCGAGTCTGAGGCGCTTGCTCAGGCTTTTGTCTCTGGATTTTGTATCAGCGATGGCCGTGGAATGTCGGGGAGGCATCATGGGCCATGGACGAATCTTCCTCTCTGAGGATTTGGCCCGATTCCCAATTGCTTTTCGTCAATCTGTGGGATGGGAGGTCTCCTTTCAGTTTTTTTACCACAGGTGTCCCACCAAAAGAGGAATTCCAAAGCCAAGCCCTGGGGAAGACTGAAGGGACAACCCGAACTATCGTTAAAAATTGGGGCCTAGAGGCATGGCAAGCCCAATATTCTATCTCTTCATCCAGCCACTGAGTGGCCTTACTTGAGGACTGGGCTCAGCCTGAGCGTCACAATGTGTGTTTTTGACCAATGTGGCCCGCGAGCATGGGCGGGGCCGCATGGGCCACACTGGTTTCAACTACACTGAACGTTAGACAACATGCCAACCAAAAGATTTCTTGCCATGGGGAAGGAGTTCTGATTTCTGCATCACCTTCAACCCTGGGCAGTGATTGGAGATAAGGTCTAGGTTCTGAAACCTGAAAACCGAGGTTGGGAAGAGATGACGACCTAAGGCCATGGCGGCTCGATGTGCTCAGTGTGCGGCCAGCTGTCTGGGAGGGTCCAGGGGCTCCAGGCTCAGGCTGTGTCAGAAAGGGCATTAGTGCCCTGGTCAGCCTATATATTTGGGGTACAGCCAAGGTCAGTGCAGGTTGATCCTCATTTGGGGTTACTGGGTAGCCCCAGAGGACAATGTTTTTCCTCTGCAGAGCCGGTAGAGTGCTGCATTGTAGTTCTGGATTGCCAAACTGGAGGGCTTGTGGGCCAGTAGTCTGACGACAAAAGTATGAGAACACAAGCTAGGCTTAGGTTTCTGGGTGAGGCCATGGCAGGCACAATCTACAGACCTGAATCGAGATCTGGTGCATCTGAAGTCAGGGCGAGGATCAGACGATCGCTCAGGTTGGATATTCTGTCCCTGATGGCCCCTTCATGAATGGGCAGGGCATCACGAGGCCATGGGTGTTTTCCCACGATGGGAGTTGTGAGAAGCTCCAAACTGCAGAGAGTCTTCTGCAGGACAATTGAGACCTGTTGTTTGGCTCCAGGCCAATGATTCTGAGCAGGGTTCTAAGGATGGATGGCTGGGTAGCCCACCTCGAATTCCAATTTTCTCCTAGCAACAAGACAGGTTAGATCTCCTGGATCTGTGGGGAGCAACCGAGGACCCTGAGTTGAAATGGACACCCCTGGGGATGGGTCCTACCGTGCTTTTGTGTCTATAGAGACCTTGGAATGAAGCGGTGGCACTGGGGCCCTAAAGGGTTCTCCTAAACAGAGGCTTTGACACAGCTCCAACGTGCAAGTTTCCCATGTGTAGATGAGATGTTTTCTGATGGGTGAGTCAAGAAACAGCTATATGCTGCTTTTGAAATCCAGGCCTCTGAGGAGAGATGCCTGGAAACCAAAGCAATGGATCTGATGAGTGCCTACGGGCCTGTTCTTTCCTTTTTACCTCTGGGGACATCTGTCTATGGGTCTGAGTGCAGGTAGGTGCTCTGTTGTGCTCAGATTGCCCCTGTCTTTCCTGGGAAGCCACCACTATTGAGATGGATCAGGGACTTTGGAGGTTTATCCTATTAGAAGGGTTGTGGCCATTGGAATGGGCACACACAATTCCCTTGGAGAGGGCAAGTACAGTCCTCAGGTTTGGCTCCAGGGGCCTGAGCCTGTAGGTTGTGTAGGCCAGTGCTGTTTGGACAGTTGTCTGAAAACACAAACTCGGCTTATGTTTCGGGTCATAGGTATGACAGGACTGATCTACAGACCATGAGGAGAACTCTTCGGGATTTCAAAGAAGGGCGAGTGTGAGGCTCCTGCTCAAGTTTTTGTCTCTGGATATCGTGTCACTCATGGTCGTGCAATTTCTGGATGACCTTATGGGAAATGGACGAGTCTTACTCTCTGGTGGTTTGGCCCTGTCCAAAGAGTTTGGGGTCATTTTGTGGGCTGAAAGAAGTACGTTTTTTTTTTTTTTTTTTGTTGTTGTTGTTGATTTGTTTTTTAACCTCAGGTGTCCCACCAAATGATGGATTCCAGAGTAGAGCCCTGGGGAGGGGCGACTGGACAATCAGAAATCTGGTTAAAATTTGGGGCCTAGGGACATGTCAAGCCCATTATGACATCTAATGATCCAGCCACTGAGAGGACTTACTAGAGGACAGGACTCATGCTGAGGGTCACAATGCGTGTGTATGCCCTCGTCGCACTCAAGAATGGGCGGGGCCTCAGGGTGAATGCTTGTTTCTCCAACACCGAACGTTGGACAACGTGCCAACCACAAGGGTTCTTTCCATGTGTAAGCAGGAGTTCTGATTTCTGCATCACACTCACCCCTGGGCAGTGATTGGAGATAAGGTCTCGGTTGTGAAGCCTGAAAACTGAGGTAGGGAAGAGATGATGACCTAAGGCCATGGCGGGTTTTATGTGCTCAGTGTGCGGGCAGCTTTCTGGGTGTTGGTCAGGAGGTCCGGGCTCAGGTTGTGTTCGACAGTGCATTAGTGCCCAGGTTAGACTATATAATTAGGGTACAGTCGAGTGCTGTGTAGGTTTACCCTCATTTAAGGTGCCTGGGCAGCTCATGAGTCAATAATTTTTTTTCTAGAGGGCAGGCAGAGTGCTGCATTGTGGGTCCAGAATTGCCAAACTTGAGGGCTTCGGGGCCAGGAGTGTGAGGACGGAAGTCTGAGAAGACAAGCTAGACTTGGGTTTCAGGGCGAGGGCCCGGCAGGTACCCCCTGCAGTTCTGAACCAATATCTCATGCATCTGAAGTCAGGGCGAGGATCAGACGTTGGCTCAGGTTGGAGTTTCTGAGCATGACAGCCGCTTTATGAAGGGAGCGGAATCTCGAGGCCATTGAGGTATTACCACGTTGGGAGTTGTGGGATGCCCCCTTCAAGGATTCCTTCTGCGGGACAATTGAGACCTGTTGGACAGCTCCAGGACATCCCATATGGAATGACTCCAGAGCACCGTTCGCGGATGGATGCCTGGGAAGCCCGCCTCGCATTCCAATTGTCTCCTAGCAACAAGACAGTTTACATCTGATGGCTCTGCCGGAGCAACCGGGGTGGCTGAGTTGAAATGGACTTTCCTGAGGATGGGTCCTAATGTGTTTTTGTGTCCATGAGGGCCTTGGAATGGGGCGGAGGCACCGGGAACCTGAAGTACTCTCCTAAGCTTTGGACATGGCTCCCATGCACAGGTTTCCTTGTGGAGACGAGATGAGTTCAGATGGGTGCCTCAGGAAAACCCCTATGCTCGTATTGGAATCAGGCTTGAGGACACATGCCTGTAACCCAAAGCAATGGATCCTATTATGGCCTAGGGTCCTGTCTGGTTCAATCTTCTTCTCTGGGGACATCCATCTATGGTATGAGTGGAGGTCGATTATCAGCTGGTGTCAGACAGCCCTTGTATGGTCCGGGCGACCTACACTATTGGGATGGCCTCAGGGACTTTGGAGGTTTCTCCTAATTTGTACGATTTTGGACCATGGAATGGGAAGAATTCCCATGGATTGGTAGGCACAGTCCTAATGTGTGGCTCCAGGGGCCCAGCCTCGAGGGTGTGGGGCCCAATACTTTGAGGACAGAATTCTGAAAACACAAACTCAGCTTAGGTTTGGGGACGTAGGTATGGCAGGCCCGATCTACAAACCATGAGAAGAACTCTTCAGGATATGAAGAAAGTGCGAGTCTGAGGCGCTTACTCAGGCTTTTGTCTCTGGATTTTGTAACAGCGATGGCCGTGGAATGTCGGGGAGGCCTCATGGGCCATGGACGAATCTTCCTCTCTGAGGATTTGGCCCAATTCCCAATTGCTTTTCGTCAATCTGTGGGATGGGAGGTCTCCTTTCAGTTTTGTTACCTCAGGTGTCCCACCAAAAGAGGAATTCCAAAGCCAAGCCGTGGGGAAGACTGACGGGACAACCCGAAGTATGGTTAAAAATTGGGGCCTAGGGGCATGGCAAGCCCAATATTCTATCTCTTCATCAGGCCACTGAGTGGCCTTACTTGAGGACTGGGCTCAGCCTGAGCGTCACAATGTGTGTTTGTGACCAATGTGGCCCGCGAGCATGGGCGGGGCCTCATGGGCCACACTGGTTTCAACTACATGAACGTTGGACAACATGCCAACCACAAGGTTTCTTGCCATGGGGAAGGAGTTCTGATTTCTGCATCACCTTCAACCCTGGGCAGTGATTGGAGATAAGGCTTCGGTTCTGAAACCTGAAAACCGAGGTTGGGAAGAGATGACGACCTAAGGCCATGGCGGCTCGATGTGCTCAGTGTGCGGCCAGCTGTCTGGGAGGGTCCAGGGGTTCCAGGCTCAGGCTGTGTCAGAAAGGGCATTAGTGCCCTGGTCAGCCTATGTATTTGGGGTACAGCCAAGGTCGGTGCAGGTTGATCCTCATTTGGGGTTACTGGGTAGCTCCAGAGGACAATGTTTTTCCTCTGGAGGGCCGGCAGAGTGCTGCATTGTAGTTCTGGATTGCCAAACTGGAGGGCTTGTGGGCCAGTAGTCTGACGACAAAAGTCTGAGAACACAAGCTAGGCTTAGGTTTCTGGGTGAGGCAATGGCAGGCACAATCTACAGACCTGAATCGAGATCTCGTGCATCTGAAGTCAGCGCGAGGATCAGAGGATCGCTCAGGTTCGAGTTTCTGTCCCTGATGGCCCCTTCATGAATGGGGGGGCATCACGTGGCCATGGGTGTTTTCCCACGATGGGAGTTGTAAGAAGCTCCAAACTGCAGAGAGTCTTCTGCAGGACAATTGAGACCTGTTGTTTGGCTCCAGGCCAATGATTCTGAGCAGGGTTCTAAGGATGGATGGCTGGGTAGCCCACCTCGCATTCCAATTGTCTCCTAGCAACCAGACAGGTTAGATCTCCTGGATCTGTTGGGAGCAACCGAGGACGCTGAGTTGAAATGGACACCCCTGGGGATGGGTCCTAACGTGCTTTTGTGTCTATGGAGACCTTGGAATGAATCGGTGGCACTGGGGTCCTAAAGGGTTCTCCTAAACAGAGGCTTTGACACAGCTCCAACGTGAAAGTTTCCCATGTGTAGAAGAGATGTTTTCTGATGGGTGAGTCAAGAAACAGCTAGATGCTGCTTTGGAAATCCAGGCCTCTGAGGAGAGATGCCTGGAAACCAAAGCAATGGATCTGATGAGTGCATAGGGGCCTGTTCTTTTCTTTTTACCTCTGGGGACATCTGTCTATGTGTCTGAGTGCAGGTAGGTGCTCTGTTGTGCTCAGATTGCCCCTGTCTTTCCTGGGAAGCCACCACTATTGAGATGGATCAGGGACTTTGGAGGTTTATCCTATTAGAAGGGTTGTGGCCATTGGAATGGGCACACACAATTCCCTTGGAGAGGGCAAGTACAGTCCTCAGGTTTGGCTCCAGGGGCCTGAGCCTGTAGGTTGTGTAGGCCAGGGCTGTTTGGACAGTTGTCTGAAAACACAAACTCGCTTATGTTTCGGGTCATTGGTATGGCAGGACTGATCTACAGGCCATGAGGAGAACTCTTCGCGATTTGAAAGAAGGGCGTGTGTGAGGCTCCTGCTCAAGTTTTTGTCTCTGGATATCGTGTCACTCATGGTCGTGCAATTTCTGGGTGACTTCATGGGAAATGGACGAGTCTTACTCTCTGGTGGTTTGGCCCCGTCCAAAGAGTTTGGGGTCATTCTGTGGGCTGGAAGAAGTCCGTTTTTTTTGTTGTTGTTGTTGTTGTTGTTGTTTTCTTTTTTAACCTCAGGTGTCCCACCAAATGATGGATTCCAGAGTAGAGCCCTGGGGAGGGGCGACTGGACAATCAGAAATCTGGTTAAAAATTGGGGCCTAGGGACATGTCAAGCCCATTATGACATCTAATGGTCCAGCCACTGAGAGGACTTACTAGAGGACAGGACTCATGCTGAGGGTCACAATGCGTGTGTATGCCCTCGTCGCACTCAAGAATGGGCGGGGCCTCAGGGTGAATGCTGGTTTCTCCTACACTGAACGTTGGACAACGTGCCAACCACAAGGGTTCTTGCCATGGGTAAGGAGGTGTTCTGATTTCTGCATCACACTCACCCCTGGGCAGTGATTGGAGATAAGGTCTCGGCTGTGAATCCTGAAAACTGAGGTAGGGAAGAGATGATGACCTAAGGCCATGGCGGGTTTTATGTGCTCAGTGTGCGGGCAGCTTTCTGGGTGTTGGTCAGGAGGTCCGGGCTCAGGTTGTGTTAGACAGTGCAGTAGTGCCCAGGTTAGACTATATAATTTGGGTAAAGTCGAGTGCTGTGTAGGTTTACCCTCATTTAAGGTGCCTAGGCAGCTCATGAGGCAATAATTTTTTTTCTAGAGGGCAGGCAGAGTGCTGCATTGTGGGTCCGGAATTGCCAAACTTGAGGGCTTCGGGGCCAGGAGTGTGAGGACGGTAGTCTGAGAAGACAAGCTAGACTTGGGTTTCAGGGCGAGGGCACGGCAGGTACCCCCTGCAGATCTGAACCAATATCTCATGCATCTGAAGTCAGGGCGAGGATCAGACGTTGGCTCAGGTTGGAGTTTCTGAGCATGACAGCCGCTTTATGAAGGGAGCGGAATCTCGAGGCCATTGAGGTATTACCACGTTGGGAGTTGTGGGATGCCCCCTTCAAGGATTCCTTCTGTGGGACAATTGAGACCTGTTGGACAGCTCCAGGACATCCCATATGGAATGACTCCAGAGCACCGTTCGCGGATGGATGCCTGGGAAACCCGCCTCGCATTCCAATTGTCTCCTAGCAACAAGACAGTTTACATCTGATGGCTCTGCCGGAGCAACCGGGGTGGCTGAGTTGAAATGGACTTTCCTGAGGATGGGTCCTAATGTGTTTTTGTGTCCATGAGGGCCTTGGAATGGGGCAGAGGCACCGGGACCCTGAAGTACTCTCCTAAGCTTTGGACATGGCTCCCATGCACAGGTTTCCTTGTGGAGACGAGATGAGTTCAGATGGGTGCCTCAGGAAAACCCCTATGCTCGTATTGGAATCAGGCTTGAGGACACATGCCTGTAACCCAAAGCAATGGATCCTATTATGGCCTAGGGTCCTGTCTGGTTCAATCTTCTTCTCTGGGGACATCCGTCTATGGTATGAGTGGAGGTCGATTATCAGCTGGTGTCAGAGTGCCCTTGTTTGTTCCGGGCGACCTACACTATTGGGATGGCCTCGGGGACTTTGGAGGTTTCTCCTAATTTGTACGATTTTGGACCATGGATTGGTAGGCACAGTCCTAATATGTGGCTCCAGGGCCCAGCCTGGAGGGTGTGTGGCCCAAGACTTTTAGGACAGAAGTCTGAAAACACAAACTCATCTTAGGTTTGGGGACGTAGGTATGGCAGGCCCGATCTACAAACCATGAGAAGAACCCTCAGGATATGAAGAAAGTGCGAGTCTGAGGCGCTTGCTCAGGCTTTTGTCTCTGGATTTTGTATCAGCGATGGCCGTGGAATGTCGGGGAGGCCTCGTGGGCCATGGACGAATCTTCCTCTCTGAGGATTTGGCCCGATTCCCAATTGCTTTTCGTCAATCTATTAGATGGTAGGACTCATTTCAGGTTTGTTACCTCAGGTGTCCCACCAAAAGAGGAATTCCAAAGCCAAGCCGTGGGGAAGACTGAAGGGACAACCCGAACTATTGTTAAAAATTGGGGCCTAGGGGCTTGGCAAGCCCAATATGCTATCTCTTCATCCATCCACTGAGTGGCCTTACTTGAGGACTGGGCTCAGCCTGAGCGTCACAATGTGTGTTTGTGACCAATGTGGCCTGCGAGCATGGGCGGGGCCTCATGGGCCACACTGGTTTCAACTACATGAACGTTGGACAACATGCCAACCACAAGGTATCTTGCCATGGGGAAGGAGTTCTGATTTCTGCATCACCTTCAACCCTGGGCAGTGATTGGAGATAAGGTCTTGGTTGTGAATCCTGAAAACTGAGGTAGGTAAGAGATGATGACCTAAGGCCATGGCGGATTTTATGAGCTCAGTGTGTGGTCAGCTTTGTGGGTGTTGGTCAGGAGGTCCGGGCTCAGGTTGTGTTCGACAGTGCATTAGTGCCCAGGTTAGACTACATAATTTGGGTAAAGTCGAGTGCTGTGTAGGTTTACCCTCATTTAAGGTGCCTGGGCAGGTCATGAGGCAATAATTTTTTTTATAGAGGGCAGGCAGAGTGCTGCATTGTGGGTCCGGAATTGCCAAACTTGAGGGCTTCGGGGCCAGGAGTGTGAGGACGGAAGTCTGAGAAGACAAGCTAGACTTGGGTTTCAGGGCGAGGGCACGGCAGGTACCCCCTGCAGATCTGAACCTATATCTCATGCATCTGAAGTCAGGGCGAGGATCAGACGTTGGCTCAGGTTGGAGTTTTTGGACATGACGGCCGCTTCATGAAGGGAGCGGAATCTCGAGGCCATTGAGGTTTTCCCACGTTGGGAGTTGTGGGATGCCCCCTTCAAGGGTTCCTTCTGCGGGACAATTGAGACCAGTTGGACAGCTCCAGGACATCCCATATGGAATGACTCCAGAGCACCGTTCGCGGATGGATGCCTGGGAAGCCCGCCTCTCATTCCAATTGTCTCCTAGCAACAAGACAGTTTACATCTGATGGCTCTGCGGGAGCAACCGGGGTGGCTGAGTTGAAATGGACTTTCCTGAGGATGGGTCCTAATGTGTTTTTGTGTCCATGAGGGCCTTGGAATGGGGCGGTGGCACCGGGACCCTGAAGTACTCTCCTAAGCTTTGGACATGGCTCCCATGCACAGGTTTCCTTGTGGAGACGAGATGAGTTCTGATGGGTGCCTCAGGAAAACCCCTATGCTCATATTGGGTCAGGCTTTTGAGGTCACATGCCTGTAACCCAAAGCAATGGATCCTATTATGGCCTAGGGTCCTGTCTGGTTAAATCTTCTTCTCTGGGGACATCCATCTATGGTATGAGTGGAGGTCGATTATCAGCTGATGTCAGACAGCCCTTTTTTGTTCCGGGCGACCTACACTATTGGGATGGCCTCAGGGACTTTGGAGGTTTCTCCTAATTTGTACGATTTTGGACCATGGAATGGGCAGAATTCCCATGGTTTGGTAGGCACAGTCCTAATGTGTGGCTCCAGGGGCCCAGCTTGGAGTGTGTGGGCCCCAAGACTTTGAGGACAGAAGTCTGAAAACACAAACTCAGCTTAGGTTTGGGGACGTAGGTATGGCAGGCCCGATCTACAAACATTGAGAAGAACTCTTCAGGATATGAAGAATGTGTGAGTCTGAGGCTCTTGCTCAGGCTTTTGTCTCTGGATTTTGTATCAGCGATGGCCGTGGAATGTCGGGGACGCCTCATGGGCCATAGACGAATCTTCCTCTCTGAGGATTTGGCCCGATTCCCAATTGCTTTTCGTCAATCTGTGGGATGGGAGGACTCATTTCAGTTTTGTTACCTCAGGTGTCCCACCAAAAGAGGAATTCCAAAGCCAAGCCGTGGGGAAGACTGAAGGGACAACCCGATCTATGGTTAAAAATTGGGGCCTAGGGGCATGGCAAGCCCAATATTCTATCTCTTCATCCAGCCACTGAGTAGCCTTACATGAAGACTGGGCTCAGCCTGAGCGTCATAATGTGCGTTTGTGACCAATGTGGCCCTCGAGCATGGGCGGGGCCGCATGGGCCACACTGGTTTCAACTACACTGAACGTTGGACAACATGCCAACCACAAGGTTTCTTGCCATGGGGAAGGAGTTCTGATTTCTGCATCACCTTCAACCCTGGGCAGTGATTGGAGATAAGGTCTAGGTTCTGAAACCTGAAAACCGAGGTTGGGAAGAGATGACGACCTAAGGCCATGGCGGCTCGATGTGCTCAGTGTGTGGCCAGCTGTCTGGGAGGGTCCAGGGGGTCCAGGCTCAGGCTGTGTCAGAAAGGGCATTAGTGCCCTGGTCAGCCTATGTATTGGGGGTACAGCCAAGGTCGGTGCAGGTTGATCCTCATTTGGGGTTACTGGGTAGCCCCAGAGAACAATGTTTTTCATCTGGAGGGCCGGCAGAGTGCTGCATTGTAGTTCTGGATTGCCAAACTGGAGGGCTTGTGGGCCAGTAGTCTGACGACAAAAGTCTGAGAACACAAGCTAGGCTTAGGTTTCTGGGTGAGGCAATGGCAGGCACAATCTACAGACCTGAATCGAGATCTCGTGCATCTGAAGTCAGGGCGAGGATCAGAGGATCGCTCAGGTTGGAGTTTCTGCCCCTGATGGCCCTTTCATGAATGGGGGTCATCACGAGGCCATGGGTGTTTTCCCACGATGGGAGTTGTGAGAAGCTCCAAACTGCAGAGAGTCTTCTGCAGGACAATTGAGACCTGTTGTTTGGCTCCAGGCCAATGATTCTGAGCAGGGTTCTAAGGATGGATGGCTGGGTAGCCCACATCGCATTCCAATTGTCTCCTAGCAACAAGACAGGTTAGATCTCCTGGATCTGTGGGGAGCAACCGAGGACGCTGTGTTGAAATGGACACCCCTGGGGATGGGTCCTAATGTGCTTTTGAGTCTATGGAGACCTTGGAATGAAGCGGTGGCACTGGGGTCCTAAAGGGTTCTCCTAAACAGAGGCTTTGACACAGCTCCAACGTGCAAGTTTCCCATGTGTAGATGAGATGTTTTCTGATGGGTGAGTCAAGAAACAGCTATATGCTGCTTTTGAAATCCAGGCCTCTGAGGAGAGATGCCTGGAAACCAAAGCAATGGATCTGATGAGTGCCTAGGGGCCTTTTCTTTCCTTTTTACCTCTGGGGACATCTGTCTATGGGTCTGAGTGCAGGTAGGTGCTCAGTTGGGCTCAGATTGCCCCTGTTTTACCTGGGAAGCCACCACTATTGAGATGGATCAGGGACTTTGGAGGTTTATCCTATTAGAAGGGTAGTGGCCATTGGAATGGGCACACACAATTCCCTTGGAGAGGGCAAGTACAGTCCTCAGGTTTGGCTCCAGGGGCCTGAGCCTGTACGTTGTGTAGGCCAGGGCTGTTTGGACAGTTGTCTGAAAACACAAACTCGGCTTATGTTTCGGGTCATAGGTATGGCAGGACTGATCTACAGACCATGAGGAGAACTCTTCGGGATTTGAAAGAAGGGCGAGTGTGAGGCTCCTGCTCAAGTTTTTGTCTCTGGATATCGTGTCACTCATGGTCGTGGAATTTCTGGGTGACTTCATGGGAAATGGACGAGTCTTACTCTCTGGTGGTTTGGCCCCGTCCAAAGAGTTTGGGGTCATTCTGTGGACTGGAAGAAGTCCGTTTTTTTTTTGTTGTTGTTGTTGTTGTTTTCTTTTTTAACCTCAGGTGTCCCACCAAATGATGGATTCCAGAGTAGAGCCCTGGGGAGGGGCGACTGGACAATCAGAAATCTGGTAAAAATTGGGGCCTAGGGACATGTCAAGCCCATTATGACATCTAATGGTCCAGCCACTGAGAGGACTTACTAGAGGACAGGACTCATGATGAGGGACACAATGCGTGTGTATGCCCTCGTCGCACTCAAGAATGGGCGGGGCCTCAGGGTGAATGCTGGTTTCTCCTACACTGAACGTTGGACAACGTGCCAACCACAAGCGTTCTTGCCATGGGTAAGGAGGAGTTCTGATTTCTGCATCACACTCACCCCTGGGCAGTGATTGGAGATAAGGTCTCGGCTGTGAAGCCTGAAAACTGAGGGAGGGAAGAGATGATGACCTAAGGCCATGGCGGGTTTTATGTGCTCAGTGTGCGGGCAGCTTTCTGGGTGTTGGTCAGGAGGTCCGGGCTCAGGTTGTGTTAGACAGTGCAGTAGTGCCCAGGTTAGACTATATAATTTGGGTAAAGTCGAGTGCTGTGTAGGTTTACCCTCATTTAAGGTGCCTGGGCAGCTCATGAGGCAATAATTTTTTTTCTAGAGGGCAGGCAGAGTGCTGCATTGTGGGTCCGGAATTGCCAAACTTGAGGGCTTCGGGGCCAGGAGTGTGAGGACGGAAGTCTGAGAGGACAAGCTAGACTTGGGTTTCAGGGCGAGGGCCCGGCAGGTACCCCCTGCAGATCTGAACCTATATCTCATGCATCTGAAGTCAGGGCGAGGATCAGACGTTGGCTCAGGTTGGAGTTTCTGAGCATGACAGCCGCTTTATGAAGGGAGCGGAATCTCGAGGCCATTGAGGTATTACCACGTTGGGAGTTGTGGGATGCCCCCTTCAAGGATTCCTTCTGCGGGACAATTGAGACCTGTTGGACAGCTCCAGGACATCCCATATGGAATGACTCCAGAGCACCGTTCGCGGATGGATGCCTGGGAAGCCCGCCTCGCATTCCAATTGTCTCCTAGCAACAAGACAGTTTACATCTGATGGCTCTGCCGGAGCAACCGGGGTGGCTGAGTTGAAATGGACTTTCCTGAGGATGGGTCCTAATGTGTTTTTGTGTCCATGAGGGCCTTGGAATGGGGCGGAGGCACCGGGACCCTGAAGTACTCTTATAAGCTTTGGACATGGCTCCCATGCACAGGTTTCCTTGTGGAGACGAGATGAGTTCAGATGGGTGCCTCAGGAAAACCCCTATGCTCGTATTGGAATCAGGCTTGAGGACACATGCCTGTAACCCAAAGCAATGGATCCTATTATGGCCTAGGGTCCTGTCTGGTTCAATCTTCTTCTCTGGGGACATCCATCTATGGTATGAGTGGAGGTCGATTATCAGCTGGTGTCAGACAGCCCTTGTTTGGTCCGGGCGACCTACACTATTGGGATGGCCTCAGGGACTTTGGAGGTTTCTCCTAATTTGTACGATTTTGGACCATGGAATGGGCAGAATTCCCATGGATTGGTAGGCACAGTCCTAATGTGTGGCTCCAGGGGCCCAGCCTCGTGGGTGTGGGGCCCAATACTTTGAGGACAGAATTCTGAAAACACAAACTCAGCTTAGGTTTGGGGACGTAGGTATGGCAGGCCCGATCTACAAACCATGAGAAGAACTCTTCAGGATATGAAGAAAGTGCGAGTCTGAGGCGCTTACTCAGGCTTTTGTCTCTGGATTTTGTAACAGCGATGGCCGTGGAATGTCGGGGAGGCCTCATGGGCCATGGACGAATCTTCCTCTCTGAGGATTTGGCCCAATTCCCAATTGCTTTTCGTCAATCTGTGGGATGGGAGGTCTCCTTTCAGTTTTGATACCTCAGGTGTCCCACCAAAAGAGGAATTCCAAAGCCAAGCCGTGGGGAAGACTGACGGGACAACCCGAAGTATGGTTAAAAATTGGGGCCTAGGGGCATGGCAAGCCCAATATTCTATCTCTTCATCAGGCCACTGAGTGGCCTTACTTGAGGACTGGGCTCAGCCTGAGCGTCACAATGTGTGTTTGTGACCAATGTGGCCCACGAGCATGGGCGGGGCCTCATGGGCCACACTGGTTTCAACTACATGAACGTTGGACAACATGCCAACCACAAGGTTTCTTGCCATGGGGAAGGAGTTCTGATTTCTGCATCACCTTCAACCCTGGGCAGTGATTGGAGATAAGGTCTCGGTTCTGAAACCTGAAAACCGAGGTTGGGAAGAGATGACGACCTAAGGCATTGGCGGCTCGATGTGCTCAGCGTGCGGCCAGCTGTCTGGGAGGGTCCAGGGGGTCCAGGCTCAGGCTGTGTCAGAAAGGGCATTAGTGCCCTGGTCAGCCTATGTATTTGGGGTACAGCCAAGGTCGGTGCAGGTTGATCCTCATTTGGGGTTACTGGGTAGCCCCAGAGGACAATATTTTTCTTCTGGAGGGCCGGCAGAGTGCTGCATTGTAGTTCTGGATTGCCAAACTGGAGGGCTTGTGGGCCAGTAGTCTGACGACAAAAGTCTGAGAACACAAGCTAGGCTTAGGTTTCTGGGTGAGGCAATGGCAGGCACAATCTACAGACCTGAATCGAGATCTCGTGCATCTGAAGTCAGGGCGAGGATCAGAGGATCGCTCAGGTTGGAGTTTCTGTCCCTGATGGCCCCTTCATGAATGGGTGGGCATCACGTGGCCATGTGTGTTTTCCCACGATGGGAGTTGTGAGAAGCTCCAAACTGCAGAGAGTCTTCTGCAGGACAATTGAGACCTGTTGTTTGGCTCCAGGCCAATGATTCTGAGCAGGGTTCTAAGGATGGATGGCTGGGTAGCCCACCTCGCATTCCAATTGTCTCCTAGCAACCAGACAGGTTAGATCTCCTGGATCTGTTGGGAGCAACCGAGGACGCTGAGTTGAAATGGACACCCATGGGGATGGGTCCTAACGTGCTTTTGTGTCTATGGAGACCTTGGAATGAAGCGGTGGCACTGGGGTCCTAAGGGTTCTCCTAAACAGAGGCTTTGACACAGCTCCAACGTGCAAGTTTCCCATGTGTAGATGAGATGTTTTCTGATGGGTGAGTCAAGAAACAGCTATATGCTGCTTTTGAAATCCAGGCCTCTGAGGAGAGATGCCTGGAAAACAAAGCAATGGATCTGATGAGTGCCTAGGGGCCTGTTCTTTTCTTTTTACTTCTGGGGACATCTGTCTATGGGTCTGAGTGCAGGTAGGTGCTCAGTTGTGCTCAGATTGCCCCTGTCTTTCCTGGGAAGCCACCACTATTGAGATGGATCAGGGACTTTGGAGGTTTATCCTATTAGAAGGGTTGTGGCCATTGGAATGGGCACACACAATTCCCTTGGAGAGGGCAAGTACAGTCCTCAGGTTTGGCTCCAGGGGCCTGAGCCTGTAGGTTGTGTAGGCCAGGGCTGTTTGGACAGTTGTCTGAAAACACAAACTCGCTTATGTTTCGGGTCATAGGTATGGCAGGACTGATCTACAGGCCATGAGGAGAACTCTTCGCGATTTGAAAGAAGGGCGAGTGTGAGGCTCCTGCTCAAGTTTTTGTCTCTGGATATCGTGTCACTCATGGTCGTGCAATTTCTGGGTGACTTCATGGGAAATGGACGAGTCTTACTCTCTGGTGGTTTGGCCCCATCCAAAGAGTTTGGGGTCATTCTGTGGGCTTGAAGAAGTCCGTTTTTTTTTTTTGTTGTTGTTGTTGTTGTTGTTTTCTTTTTTAACCTCAGGTGTCCGACCAAATGATGGATTCCAGAGTAGAGCCCTGGGGAGGGGCGACTGGACAATCAGAAATCTGGTAAAAATTGGGGCCTAGGGACATGTCAAGCCCATTATGACATCTAATGGTCCAGCCACTGAGAGGACTTACTAGAGGACAGGACTCATGCTGAGGGTCACAATGCGTGTGTATGCCCTCGTCGCACTCAAGAATGGGCGGGGCCTCAGGGTGAATGCTGGTTTCTCGTACACTGAACGTTGGACAACGTGCCAACCACAAGCGTTCTTGCCATGGGTAAGGAGGAGTTCTGATTTCTGCATCACACTCACCCCTGGGCAGTGATTGGAGATAAGGTCTCCCTTTTGAAGCCTGAAAACTGAGGTAGGGAAGACATGATGACCTAAGGCAATGGTGGGTTTTATGTGCTCAGTGTGTGGGCAGCTTTCTGGGTGTTGGTCAGGAGGTCCGGGCTCAGGTTGTGTTAGACAGTGCAGTAGTGCCCAGGTTAGACTATATAATTTGGGTAAAGTCGAGTGCTGTGTAGGTTTACCCGCATTTAAGGTGCCTGGGCAGGTCATGAGGCAATAATTTTTTTTCTAGAGGGCAGGCAGAGTGCTGCATTGTGGGTCCGGAATTGCCAAACTTGAGGGCTTCGGGGCCAGGAGTGTGAGGACGGAAGTCTGAGAAGACAAGCTAGACTTGGGTTTCAGGGCGAGGGCACGGCAGGTACCCCCTGCAGATCTGAACCAATATCTCATGCATCTGAAGTCAGGGCGAGGATCAGACGTTGGCTCAGGTTGGAATTTCTGAGCATGACGGCCGCTTCATGAAGGGAGCGGAATCTCGAGGCCATTGAAGTTTTCCCACGTTGGGAGTTGTGGGATGCCCCCTTCAAGGATTCCTTCTGCGGGACAATTGAGACCTGTTGTACAGTTCCAGGACATCCCATATGGAATGACTCCAGAGCACCGTTCGCGGATGGATGCCTGGGAAGCCCGCCTCGCATTCCAATTGTCTCCTAGCAACAAGACAGTTTACATCTGATGGCTCTGCCGGAGCAACCGGGTTGGCTGAGTTGAAATGGACTTTCCTGAGGATGGGTCCTAATGTGTTTTTGTGTCCATGAAGGCCTTGGAATGGGGCGGTGGCACCGGGACCCTGAAGTACTCTCCTAAGCTTTGGACATGGCTCCCATGCACAGGTTTCCTTGTGGAGACGAGATGAGTTGTGATGGGTGCCTCAGGAAACCCCCTGAGGGTGAAAACACACACCCTTCATGCCAGGGCCCCTGGAACCACACATCAGGATTGTTCCTGCCCTCTCAAAGGGAATTCTTCATATTCCTTTGGCCACAACCATATAAATCTGGAGAAATCTCCAATGTCCCTGGGACCATCCCAATATTGTAGGCTGCTCGGAACAAACAGGGGTGATCTGACACTAGCTGAGCAACTAGCTCCACACAGACTCGGAGACAGATGTCCCCAGAGAAGAACATTGAACTGGACAGGCCCCTAGGCCCTAATCAGATCCATTGCTTTGGTTTCCAGGCATCTCTTCTCAGAGGCCTGGTTTCCAATACCAGCCTATGGGGTTTCCATAGGCTCCTTCAGTGCAAGTCTTGTCTGCACATTGGAAACTTGCTCGAGGAGCTATGTCAGAACCTCAGAGGCCTGGTTTTCAATACCACCATATGGGGGTTTCCTGAGGCATCAGTCAGAACAAATGTCTTCTCCACATGGGAAATGTGCTCTTTCAAGCTGTGTCAAAACCTCCGGCTAGGAAAATCCTTCAGGGCCCCGGTGCCACCACCTCATTCCAAGGTCTCCATGGACAAAATCCCACATTAGGACCCATCTGCAGGAGAGTCTATTTCAACTCAGTGCCCTTGGGTTCTCCCCTAGAGCCAGCAGATCGAACCTATCTTGTCACTAGGAGACAATTGGAATGTGAGGCGGGCTGGCTAGGCATCCATCTGTAGAAAACTACTCTGAAGTAATTCCATATGGGACGTCCTGGAGCCATCCAACAGGTCACAGCTGTCCTGCAGAAGGAATCCTTGCGCTTTGGAGCACCTCACAACTCCCATCATGGGAAAAGCTCTGTGGCCTCGTGGTGCACTGTCCCCTTCATGAAAGAGCCATCTTGGACAGAAACTCCAACCTGAGCCAACGTCTAATCCTCGCCCTGACTTCAGATGCACGAAATCTTGATTCAACTCTGCAGAGTGTGCCTGCCGAAACCCCGCCCCGAAGCAAAACCTAGCTATTGTTCTCAGACTTCGTCCTCACACTCCGAGCCCACCAGCCCTCCAGTTAGGGAATTCTGGAGAGACACAATGCAGCACTCTGACTGCCCTCCAGAAGAGAAACGTTGTCCTATGGGGCTAACCAGAAACACCAAATGAGGATCAACCTGCATGCCACTTGACTCTACCCCAATTATACAGTTTCGCTTCGGCGTTAATGCCCTGTCTTGCACAGCCTGAGGTCTGAATTTTCAACCGACACCCAGACAGCTGGCTGTACACTGAGCACATCAGACCCGCCATGGCTTTAGGTCATCATCTCTTTTCAACCTTGGTTTTCAGGCTTCAGAACCTAGACCTTATATATACTCACTACCCAGGGGTGAACGTGATGCAGAAATGAAACTCCTTCTTCCTCAAGGCAAGAAACCTTGTGGTTGGCATGTTTTCCAACGTTCAGTGTAGGAGAATCCAGTGTAGCCCATGAGTCCCCGCCCATGCTTGAGAACCGCAATGGGCACAAACACATTGGGACCCTCAGTGTGAGCCCTGTCCTCAAGTAAAGCCTCTCAGGGGCTGGACCAAGAACCCGCATTGCCATCCCTAGTCCCCCAATATTAATGAGAGGTTGAGAGTTCTAGTCACCCCTATTCAGGTCTCTGCTCTGGAACCCCTGAGGAAAAAAAATATTGAAGGGTCTCCTCCATCCCCTGAATGAGCCCCAAAATTTGGGATCTGACCAAATCTTAAAAGAGAAAGAATCATCCATGGCCAAAGAGGCCATCCCGTCATTCCATGGCCATCATTGACACAAAATCTAGAGACAAAATCCTGGAGATATGCCTCACACTTGCCCTTTGTTCATAGCCTGATAAATTCTCCTCACGGTCTATAGATCAGGCATGTCATACCTACGTCCCCAAATCTAAGCTGAGTTTGGGTTTTCAGGTTTCTGTCCCCACTGTCCTGGCCCACACACCCTCCAGGCTGGGTCCCCTGGAGCCATGCCTCAGGACTGTGCCTGCCTTCTCCAAGCAAATTCTGCCCATTCCATTGGCCACAACCCTAAAGATTAGGAGAACACTCCAACGTCCCTGAGGCCATCCCAATAGTGTTGGCCACTCAGGGCAAACAGGGTGATCTGTCCCAAGATGAGCAACTACCTCAACTCAGATCCATAGACAGATAACCCCAGAGAAGAAGATTGAACCGGACAGGGACCTAGGCCCTAATCAGATCCATTGCTTTTGATTCCAGGCATCTCTCCTCAGAGGCCTGGTTTCCAATACCAGCATATGTGTTCTTCAGGAGGTACCAGTCTGAACAAATCTCATTTCCACATGGGAAACATGCATTTTGGAGCTGTGTCACAACCTCCAGTTAAGGGAAACCTTCAGGTCCCAGCAGCCAACACCCCATTCCAAGGTCTCCATGGACACAAACCCGCATTATGACCCATCTGCAGGCGAGTCCATTTCAACACATCCCCTTTGGTTGCTCCCCAAAAGAAGCAGATCGAACCTGCCTTGTCACTAGGAGACAATAGGAATGTGAGGCGGGCACTCCAGGAATCCATCCTTAGAACCCTGCACTGCTGTGGTTCCGCATGGGACGTCCTGGAGCAATCTGACCGGTCTCGACTGTCCCGTAGAAGGAATCCTTGCCGATTGGAGCAACTTTCAATGCCAATCGTGGGAAAGTCTCCATAGCCCCATGATGCCCCCCACCATCTTGAAGGGGCCATCCTGAACAGAAACTTCAACCTGAGCCTACGTCTGATCCTCGCCCTGACTTCAGATGCATGAGATTTAGATTTAGCTCTACAGAGTGTGCCTGCCATGATCTTGACCCAAAACCGAAGCCTAGCTTGTGTTCTCTCACTTCCTTCCTCACAATTCTGGCCCATAAGCCCTCCAGTGTGAGAATTCCGTCGCCACAATGCAGCACTCTTCCTTCCCTCCAGAAGAAAAGCGTTGCCCCTGGGGCTACCCAGAAACGCCAAATGAGGATCAACCTGCATGCCACTCAACTTTACTCCAATTATACAGTCTAAGCTTGGCACTAATGCCCTGTCTGACACAGCCTGAGCCTGGACCTCCTGGATGACACCCAGAAAGGTGGTGTCACACCTAAGGACTGTGCCAGTGCTCTCCAAGGGAACTCTGCCCGTTTCATTTGCCACAACCTTACAGATTAGGAGAAACCTCCAATTCCCAAGACCAGCCCAATAGTGTTGGCCTCCCCCAACAAACATGGGTGATCTGACACAAGCTGAGCAGTGACCTCCATTCTGAATCTTAGACAGAGACACTCAGAGGAGAATATTGAAAAGGACAGGCCCCTAGACCGTAATCAGATCCATTGCTTTGGATTCCAGGCATTGTTCCCCAGATGCTTGGTTTCCAATACCAGGTTGTGGGGGTTTCAGAACAAATCTCGTCTCTACATGGGAAACTTGCTCTTTGGAGCTGCATCAAAACCTCAGGTTAGGAGAATTCTTCAGGGCAACAGAGCCACTGCCCCATTCCAAGGGATCCATGGACACAAATCCACATCATGACTGATCCTCATGAGATTCCATTTCAATTCAGCCCCCTCGGTTGTTCCCCCAGTGACAGCAGATCGAATCCTCCTTTTCACTAGGACACAACTGGAATGCAAGTTGGACTGCCCAGGCATCCATCATTAGAACTGTGCTTTGGAGCATTTCTTATGGGACGTCCTTGATCCATCCAAAAGGTCGTGACTGTCCCGCTGACGGAATCCTTGTGGTTTGGAGCATCACACACTCACAAAGTTGGAAATCTTCCATGGTTTCCTGATGCCCCCCCACCTTCATGAAGGGGACATCATGTACAGAAACTCCAACCTAAGCCAACATCTGATCCTCGCCCTGACTTCAGATGCACAAGATCTCATTTCAGGTCTGTAGAGTGTGCCTGCCATGTCACCGCTGCGAATTCTAAGCTGAACTTGTGTTCTCAGACTTCTGTCCAAAAACACCTGGCCCACAAGCCCTGAAGTTGGCAATTCTGGAGCCAGAATGCAGCACTCTGCCTGCCCTCCAGAAGAAAATCTTTGCCCTATGGGGCCAACCAGAAACCCCAAATGAGGACCAACCTTCACATCACTCGACTGTACCCCAATTATACAGTCTAGCCTGGGGACTAATGCCCTGCCTAACACAGCCTGAGCCCAGACCTCATGATGGACACAGACATCTGGCCGCACACTAAGTGCATCGGACCCACCATGGCCTTAGGTCGTCATCTCTTACCAACCTCGGTTTTCAGGCTTCAGAATCTAGACCTTATCTCTACTCACTGCCATGCCGTGTACGTGATGCAGAAATTAGAACTCCTCCTTCCCCATGACCAGAAACCCTGTGGTTGGCATGTTGTCCAACGTGCAGTGTAGGAGAAACCAGCATGGCCCATGAGGCCTCAGACATGCTTGAGGGCTGCGATGGGCACAAACACACATTAGGACCCTAAGCATGAACCCTGGCCTCAAGTAAAGCCTCTCCGGGGCTGGACCAAGAGCCCACATATGGAGATTACCATGCCCCTATTCCCCAAACCTTAACCAGTGCTTGAGAAGTCTAGTCACCCCTACTCAGATCTCTTCTCTAGAATCCCTCCTTGGTGGGACACATGAGGTTAAAAAAAAAATAGAGAAAGGACTCCTACCGTCCAAAGAATGACCGCAAACACTTGGAATTGGGCCAAATTCACAGAGAGAAATACTCGTCCATGGCTGATGAGGCCATCCTGACATTCCACGGCCACCATTGACACAAAATCCGGAGACAAAAGCCTGAAAAAGCGCCACACACTCGCCCTTTGTTCAAAGCCTGAAAAATTCTCACGGTCTGTAGATCGGGCCTGCCATACCTATGTCCCCAAACCTAAGCCAAGTTTGTGTTTTCAGACTTCTGTCTCCATTGTCCTGGCCCACACACCCTCCAGGCTGGGTCCCCTGGAGCCACACCTCAGGACTGTGCCTGCCCTCTCCATGGGAATTCTGCTCATTCCTTTGGCACAACCTGACAGATTAGGAGAAACATCCGAAGTCCCCGAGGCCACCCCAATATTGTAGGATGTCCGGGACAAACAGGGACCATCTGCCACAAGCTGAGCCACTACCTCCAATCAGACCTGTAGATAGATATCCATAGAAAAGAAGATTGAACAGGACAGGCACCTAGGCCCTAAACGGATTCATTGCTTTTGTTTTCATGTATCTCTCCTCAGAGGCCTGGATTCCAATACCAGCACATGGGGGTTTCTGGAGCTACCAATCAGAACAAATCGCATGCCACATGGGAATCATGCTATATGGAACTGTGTCAAAACCTCCAGTTAGGAGGAAATTTCACGTCACTGGAGCCACCGCCCCATTCCAATGTCTCAATGGACACAATCCCACATTATGACCCATCCTCAGGAGAGTCCATTTCAACACAAACCTGGCGGTTGCTCACCCAGTGCCAGCAGATCAAACCTGCTTTATCACTAGGAGACAATTGTAATGCGAGTTCGTTTGTGTTTGAGTTTGTGTTTTCAGACTTCTATCCTGACATCCCTGTCCCACACACCCTCCAGACTGAGGCCCCTGGAGCCACACCTCAGGACTGTGCCTGCCCTCTCCAAGGAAATTCTTCCCATTCCATTGGCCACAACCCTACAGATAAGTAGAAACGTCCAAAGTCCCAGAGGCCATTCCAATAGTGTAGGCCACCCAGGACAAAGAGGGGCGAACTCTCACAAGCTGAGCAACGACGTCAACTCACCCATAGACAGATAACCCAAGAGAAGAAGATTAAACTGGACTGGCCCCTAGAATGTAATTGGTTCCATTGCTTTTTTTTCTAAGCATCTCTCCTCAGAGGCCTGTTTTCCAATACCAGCATATGGGGGATTCCAGAGATACCAATCAGAACAAATCTTGTCTTCACATGGGAAACTTATCCTTTGGAGCTCTGTAAAAGCCTCCAGTTAGGAGAAACCTTCAGGTAGCCGGAGCAACCGTCCTATTCCAAGGTCTCCATGGACACATACCCGCATTATGACCATTCGGCAGGAGAGTACATTTCAACTCAGCCCCATCGATTACTCCCCCAGAGGCAGAATATCAAACCTGCCTTGTCGCTAGGAGACAACTGGAATGCAAAGCAGACTCTCTAAGCATCCATCCTTGGAATCCTGCTCTGGCACCGTTCCATATGGGATGTCCTGGAGCCTTCCAACAGGTCTTGACTGTCCCACAGAAGGAATCCTTGCAGATTGGAGCATCTCACAACTCCTATCGTGGGAAAACCTACATGGCCTCATGAGATGCTCCCCTATATAAAGGGGCCATCATGGACAGAAACTCCAACCTGAGCCAACTTCTGATGCATTGCTTTGGTTTCTAGGTATCTCTCCTCAGAGGCCTGGTTTCCAATATCAGAATATGGGGGTTTCCTAAGGAAACAATCAGAACAGATCTCATCTCCACATGGGAAACTTGCTCTTTGGAGCTGTGTCAATACCTCAGGTTAGGAGGATCCTTCAGGGCGCTGGCACCATGGCCCAATCCCAAGGTCTCCAAGGACACAAACTTACATTATGAACCATTCTCAGGAGAGTCCATTTCAAATCAGCCCCCTCGGCTGCTCACCCAGAGCCAGCAGATCAAACCTTCCTTGTCACTAGGAGACAGTTAGAATGGGAGGCGGGCTTCCCAGCCATCCATCCTTAGAACCCTGCTCTGGAGAACTTCTTTATGGGACGTCTTGAATCCAACCAACCTGTCTTGACTGTCTCGCAGAATGAATCCTTGTGGTTTGAAGCATCACACAATAAAACTGTGAGAAAACCTCCATTTCCTCATGATGCCCCACACCTTCATAAATGGGCCATCACGGACAGAAACTCCATCCTAAGCCAAAGTCTGATCCTCGCCCTGAATTCAGAAGCATGAGATCTCGATTCAGCACTTGAGAGTGTGCCTGCTGGGCCCTCTCCCCAAAAACTAAGCCTAACTTGTGTTCTCAGACATCCGTCCTCAGAATCCTGGCCACACTCCTCCAGTTTGGAAATTCTGGAGACACAATGCAGCACTCTGCCTGGCCTCCAGAAGAAAAATGTTGCCCTATAGGGCTAACCAGAAACGCCAAATGAGTAACAACCTGCATGCCACTCGACCATACCCCAATTATACAGTCTAGCCTGTGCACGAAAGCCCTGTCTGACACAGCCTGAGGGCAGAGCTCCAGTCCAACACCCAGACAGTTGGCCGTACACTGAGCATATCAAACCCACAATGGCTTTAGGCCATCATCTCTACCCAACCTCAATTTTCACCTTCAGAACCTAGACCTTATCTCCACTCACTGCTCAGGAGTGAACGTGATGCAAGAATCAGAAATTCTCCTTCGCCTTGGCAAGAAACCTAGTGGTTGGCATGTTGTCCAATGTTCATTGTAGGAGAAAGCAGCATGGACTATGAGGCCCCACCTATCCCTGAGGGCCACAATTTTCACAAACACACATTGTGACCCTCAGCGTGAGCCCTATCCTCATGTAAAGCCTCTTAGTGACTGGAACAACAGCCCACATATGGGGCTTGCAAAGCCCCTAGTCCCCCAATCTCAACCAGAGTTCGAGATGTCTAGTCACCCCTACTCAGGGCTCTACTCGGAATCCCTATTTGGTGGGACACCTGAGGTAAAAAAAAAAAAAAATACAGAAAGGACTCTTCCCATTCACAGAATGATCCCAACCACTTGGGATCAGGCCAAATCACCAGAGAAAGAATTGTCCATGGCCCTTGAGGACACCCCGACATTCCACGGCCGCCATTGACACAAAATCCAGAGACAAAACCCTGAGCAAGCGCCACATACTCGCCCTTTGTTCATAGCCCGGAAAATTCTCACGGTCTGTAGATCGAGCCTTTATACATACATCCCCAAACCTAAGCTGAGTTTGTGTTTTCAGTCTTCTGTCCCCACAGTCCTGGCCCACACACCATCCAAGCTGGGGCCCCTGGAGACACACCTCAGGACTGTGGCTTCCCTCTCCAGGGGAATTCTGCCATTTCCATTGGCCACAACCCTATAGATTAGGAGAATCCTCCAAACTCCCCCAGGCCATCTGAATTGTGTTGGCTGCCCAGGACAAACAGGGATGATCTTTCACAAGTTAGGAAACCACCTCCACTCAGAGCCAGAGACAGATATCCCCATAGAATAAGATTGAACTGGACGGGCACTTAGGCCCTAATCAGATCCATTGCTTTTGATTCCAGTCATCTCTCCTCAGAAACCTGGTTTCCAATACCAGCATATGGGAGATTTCTTAGGCACTCATCAAAACAATTCTCTTCTCTACATAGGAAACATACTCTTTAGAGCTCCATCAAAACCTCCGGTTATGAACATCCCTCAAGGCCCCGGATCAAGCACCCCATTCCAAGGTCTACATGGACACAAATGCACATTATGACCAATCCTCAACTCACCCATTTCAAGACACCCGCCTCGGTTGCTCCCCTAGATCCAGCAGATCGAACTTGCCTTGGCTCTATGAGACACCTGGAATGGGAGGCAGGCTGCCCAGGCATCCATCCTTAGAACCCTGCTCTGGATAACTTCCTGATGGGATGTCCTGGAGTCATCCAACAGGTCTCGACTGTCGCACAGAAGAAATCATTGCGGTTTGGAGCATCTCACAATTCCCATCGTGGGAAAACCTCCATGTCCTCGTGACACCCTCCCCTTCATAAATGGGCCGTCATGGACAGAAACTCCGACCTAAGAAAACGTATGATCCTAGCTCTGTCTTCAGGTATACGGGATCTCGAATCATCTCTGCAGAGGGTGCCTGCCGTCCCCTCACCCCGAAATCTAAGTCTGGCTTGTGTTCTCAGAATTTTTTCCTCACACTCCTGGCCCACGGGCCTTCCAGTTTGGGAATTCTGGAGCCACTATGTTGCACGGTGTCTTCCCTCCAGAAGAAAAACGTTGCCCTCTGGGGCTACCCAGTAACCACAAATGAGTACCATCCTGCACAAAACTCGACTGCACCCCAATGATACAGTCTAGCCTGGGCACTAATGCCCTGTCTGCCACAGCCTGAGCCTGCACCTCCCAACCCACACTCAACAGCTGGCCGAACACTGAGCACATCAGACACACCATGGCCTTAGGGCTTCATCTCTTACCAACCTCAATATTCAGGCTTCAGAACCTAGACTTAAATCCAATCACAGTCCAGGAGTGAAAGTGTTGCCGAAATTAGAACTCCATCTTCCCCATTGCCAGAAAACTTGTGGTTCCCATACTGTGCAACGTTCAGTGTAGGAGAAACCAGCATGGTACATTAGGCCACGCCCTGACTTGAGGGGCTACTTGGGCACAAAAACACATTGTGAAACTCAGTGTGAGAACTATCCTCAAGGAAGGCCTCTCAGTGTCTGGACCAAGAGCCCACATATGGGGCTTGCCATGTTCTTAGGTCCCAATATTAACCAGAGGTCTGGTTGTCCAGTTGCCCCCACCCACGACTCTAATCTGGAATCTTTCTTTTGGTGGCCCACCTGAGGAAAAAAAAAAAACAAAAAACAAAAAAAATAAACAAAAAAAACAGAAAGGCCTCCTCCCTTCCCACAGATTGACGCCAAACTCCTGGGATCGGGTCAAATCCCCAGAAAGGGAGCCTCATCGATGGCCCATGAGGACCCCCCGACATTCCATGGCAATCGGTGACACATTTCCAGAAAAAAAAAAACAAAAAAAACAAAAGCATGAGCACGCACCTCACATTTGCCCTTTGTTCATATCCCGAAGAGGTCTCCTCACGGTCTATAGATCAGGCCGGCCATACCTACATTCCCCAACCTAAGTGGAGTTTGTGTTTTCAGACTTTGTCCAAATAGCCCTGGACCACACACGCTCCACACTTGGGTCCCTGGAGCCACACCTCAGGACTGTGCTTCCCTTTCAAGGAAATTCTTCCCATTCCATTGGCCACAACCTTGCAAATTAGGAAAAACATCCAAAGTCACCGAGGCCATCCCAATAGTGTAGGCCGCCCAGGACAAACAGGGGTGATCTCAAACCAGCTGAGCAACTACCTCCACTCAGACAACAGATATCCCCAGAGAAGAATATTGAACCGGACAGGCCCCAAGGCCCTAATCAGATCCATTGCTTTGGTTTCCAGGCATCTCTCCTCAGAGGCCTCATTTCCAATACCAGCGTATGGTGGTTTCCTGAGGCACCAATAAGAACAAATCTCGTCTCCCCATGGAAAACTTGCTCATTGGAGCTTTGTCATAACCTCTGGTTAGGAGAATCCTTCAGGGCCCTGGTGCCACTGCCCCATACCAAGGTCTCCATGGACTCAAACCACCATTAAGACCATCCTCAGGAAAGTCCATTTCAACTCCGCCCCCTCTGTTGCTACCCCAAGCCAGCAGATCAAACGTTTCTTGTTGCTAGGAGACTATTGGAATGTGAGGCTGGCTGCCCAGGCATCCATACTTAGAACCCTGTTCTGGAAAAATACCTTATAAGACGTCCTGGAGCCATCCAACAAATCTTAATTGTCCCACAGAAGGAATCCTTGCGGTTTGGAGCATCTCACAACTCCAATAGTGGGAAAACCCCCATGGCCTAATAATGCCCCCCTTCCTGAAGAGGCCAACATGGACAGAAACTCAAACCGGAGCCAAAGTCTGAACCTCGACCTGACTTCAGACGCATGAGATCTCAATTCAGCTCTGCAAAGTGTGCCTGCCATGTCCTTGCCCCGAAACCTAAGCCTAGCTTGTGTTCTCAGACTTCCGTCCTCACTCTCCTGGCCCACAAGCCCTCCAGTTTGGGAATTCCGAAGCCACAATGCAGCACTCTGCCTGCCCTCCAGAAGAAAAACTTTGCCCTATGCTGCTAATAAGTAACCCCAAATGATTTTCTAATGCATGCCACTCGATTGTAAAGCAATTATACAGCCCACCCTGTATACTAATGCCCTCTCTGGCACAGCCTGAGACAAGACATCCCAAACGACACCCAGACAGCTAGCCCCAACCTGGACACATAGGACCCGCTATGGCTGTAGGTCGTCATCTCTTCCCAACCTCGGTTTTCAGGCTTCAGAACCTAGACCTTATCTCCAATCACTGCCCAGGGGTGAACGTGATGCAAAAATTAGAATTCCTCCTTCCCCATGGCCTGAAAACTTGTGGTTGGCATGTTGTCCAACGTTCAATGTGGGAAAACCTGCATTGTCCGAAAGGCCACGCCAGTGCTTGAGGGCCGCCTAGGGCACAGACATGCATTGTGACCTGCAGCGTGAGTCCCGTATTAAAGTAACACCTCTCAGTGGCTGATCAAGATCCTGCCAATGGGGCTTGTCATATCCATAGGCCCCCAGGCTTAACCAGAGTGCGAGTATTCCAGTGGTCAGTACCCACTGCTATGCTCTAGAATCCCTCTACTGGGGGGACACATGAAGCAGAAAACAGGACACTTCCCTTCCCACAGAATGACCCCAAACTCTTGGGGGCTGGACAAACTACCAGAGAGGGAGTCTTCTACGACCCATGTGGCAACTCCTACATTAAACGGCCATTGTGGACAAAACATCCAGAGACAAAAGCCTGAGCGACTGCCTCCCTCTCACCCTTCTTTCATATCCAGAGGAGCTCCCCTCATGGACTGTAGATCAGGCCTGCTGTAACCTCGGCCCCAAACCTGAGCAGAGCCATGGCCCACACAGCCTCCAGGCTGGGGTCTCTGGAGCCACACCACAGAACTGTGCCTGCTCTCTCCTAAGAAACTGCCCATTCCATTGGCCACAACTCTACAAAATAGTAGAAACCTCAAGGTCCCCAAGGACATCCCACTAGGGCAAGCCGCACTGGACAAATAGGGGCATTATGACACAAGCTGAGCAACTACTACCTCCATGCAGACACACAGACAGATATCCGCAGAGACAGAAGATTGAACCACACAGGCCCCTAGGCCCTATTATGAACTCTTGCTTTGGTGTCCAGGTATCACTCCTCAGAGGCCTGGGTTCGAAGACCAGCATACGGGGCTTTCCTGAGGCACCAGACAGAAGTCCTCTCATCTCCACATGGGAAGCTTCCTTGTTGGAGATGTGTCAAGCCCTTCGGGTTGGAGAGTCCTGCAGAGTCCCTTAGCTACTGCCACATTCCAAGGTCTCCATGGCCACCAACCCACATTATGACTCATCCTCAGGAGAGTCCATTTAAACTCAGCCTTCTGGGTAGCTCACCCAAGAGCGCGCAGATTGAGCGTGCCTTGTCTCGACCAGGCAATGGGAAGGTGAGTTGGTGTTTCTCGGCATCCATGCTTAGGCCCCTGCTCTCGAGTCTTTCTGTATGGGGCATCCTGGAACCATCCAATAGTACTCGACTGTCCTGAAGAAGGAAACTTTGAAGTTTGGAGCAGCTCACCACTCCCAGCGTAGGAAAACCTCCCTGGCCTCATGACGCCCCCAACCCCTTCACGAAGGGGCCGTCATGGACCCAAACTCCAGCTTGAGGCAACATCTGATACTCGCCCTGACCTCACCTGCAGGAGATCTCGATTCAGCCTCGGCAGAGTGGGCCTGCCATGCTCTTGGCCCGAAAACTCGTGCTAGCTTGTGTTTTCAGACTTCCTTCCTCACAATCCTGGCCACACCCCTCCAGATTGGCAATTCTGGAGACACAATGCAGCACTCTGCCTGCCCTCCAGAAGAAAAATGTTGCCCTATAGGGCTATCCAGAAACGCCAAATGAGTAACAACCTGCATGCTACTCGACCATACCCCAATTATACAGTCTAGCCTGTGCACTAAAGCCCTGTCTGACACAGCCTGAGGGCAGACCTCCAGTCCAATACCCAGACAGCTGACCATACATAGAGCATATCACACCCACAATGGCTTTAGGCCATCATCTCTACCCAACCTGTTTTCACCTTCAGAACCTAGACCTTATCTCCACTCACTGCTCACGAGTGAACGTGATGCAAGAATCAGAACTTCTCCTTCGCCTTGGCAAGAAACCTAGTGGTTGGCATGTTGTCCAATGTTCATTGTAGGAGAAAGCAGCATGGACTATGAGGCCCCACCTATCCCTGAAAGCCACAATGTGCACAAAGACACATTGTGACCCTCAGCGTGAGTCCTATCCTCATGTAAAGCCTCTTAGTGACTGGAACAACAGCCCACATATGGGGCTTGCCAAGCCCCTAGTCCCCCAATCTCAACCAGAGTTTGAGATGTCTAGTCACCCCTACTCAGGGCTCTACTCGGGAATCCCTCTTTGGTGGGACACTTGAGGTAAAAAAAAAAATACAGAAAGGACTCTTCCCATCCACAGAATGATCCCATCCACTTGGGATCAAGCCAAATCACCAGAGAAAGAATTGTCCATGGCCCATGAGGACACCCCGACATTCCACGGCCACCATTGACACAAAATCCAGAGACAAAACCCTGAGCAAGCGCCACATACTCGCCCTTTGTTCATAGCCCGGAAAATTCTCACGGTCTGTAGATCGAGCCTTCATACATACATCCCCAAACCTAAGCTGAGTTTGTGTTTTCTATCTTCTGTCCCCACAGTCCTGGCCCACACACCATCCAAGCTGGGGCCCCTGGAGACACACCTCAGGACTGTGGCTTCCCTCTCCAGGGGAATTCTGCCATTTCCATTGGCCACAACCCTATAGATTAGGAGAATCCTCCAAACTCCCCCAGGCCATCCGAATTGTGTTGGCTGCCCAGGACAAACAGGGATGATCTTTCACAAGTTAGGAAACCAACTCCACTCAGACGCAGAGACAGATATCCCCATAGAATAAGATTGAACTGGACGGGCACTTAGGCCCTAATCAGATCCATTGCTTTTGATTCCAGTCATCTCTCCTCAGAAACCTGGTTTCCAATACCAGCATATGGGAGATTCCTTAGGCACTCATCAAAACAATTCTCTTCTCTACATAGGAATCATACTCTTTAGAGCTCCATCAAAACCTCCGGTTATGAACATCCCTCAAGGCCCTGGATCAAGCACCCCATTCCAAGGTCTACATGGACACAAATGCACATTATGACCCATCCTCAACTCACCCATTTCAAAACACCCGCCTCGGTTGCTCCCCTAGATCCAGCAGATCGAACTTGCCTTGGCTCTATGAGACAACTGGAATGGGAGGCAGGCTGCCCAGGCATCCATCCTTAGAACCCTGCTCTGGATAACTTCCTGATGGGATGTCCTGGAGCCATCCAACAGGTCTCGACTGTCCCACAGAAGGAATCATTGTGGTTTGGACCATCTCACAATTGCCATCGTGGGAAAACCTCCATGTCCTCGTGACACTCTCCCCTTCATGAATGGGCCGTCATGGACAGAAACTCCGACCTAAGAAAACGTATGATCCTAGCTCTGTCTTCAAGTATACGGGATCTCGAATCATCTCTGCAGAGGGTGCCTGCTGTCCCCTCACCCCGAAATCTAAGTCTGGCTTGTGTTCTCAGAATTTTTTCCTCACACTCCTGGCCCACAAGCCTTCCAGTTTGGGAATTCTGGAGCCACTATGTTGCACGGTGTCTTCCCTCCAGAAGAAAAACGTTGCCCTCTGGGGCTACCCAGTAACCACAAATGAGTACCATCCTGCACAAAACTCGACTGCACCCCAATGATACAGTCTAGCCAGGGCACTAATTCCCTGTCTGCCACAGCCTGAGCCTGCACCTCCCAACCCACACTCAACAGCTGGCCGAACACTGAGCACATCAGACACACCATGGCCTTAGGGCTTCATCTCTTCCCAACCTCAATATTCAGGCTTCAGAACCTAGACCTTAAATCCAATCACAGTCCAGGAGTGAAAGTGTTGCCGAAATTAGAACTCCATCTTCCCCATTGCCAGAAAACTTGTGGTTCCCATACTGTGCAACGTTCAGTGTAGGAGAAACCAGCATGGTATATTAGGCCACGCCCTGACTTGAGGGGCTCCTTGGGCACAAAAACACATTGTGAAACTCAGTGTGAGACCTATCCTCAAGGAAGGCCTCTCAGTGTCTGGACCAAGAGCCCACATATGGGGCTTGCCATGTTCTTAGGTCCCAATATTAACCAGAGGTCTGGTTGTCCAGTTTCCCCCCCCCCCACGACTCTGCTCTGGAATCCCTCTTTTGGTGGTCGAACTGAGGTAAAAAAAAAAAATAAATAAATAAATAAATAAATAAACAGAAAGCCCTCCTCTTTTTCCACAGAATGACACCAAACTCTTGGGATCGGGTCAAATGCCTGAAATGGAGCCTCATCGATGGGTCATGAGGACACCCCAAAATTCCATGGCAATCGTTGACACATTTCCAGAAAAAAAAAAAAAAAAAGCATGAGCAAGCACCTCACATTCGCCCTTTGTTCATATCCCGAAGAGGTCTCCTCACGGTCTATAGATCGGGCCGGCCATACCTACATCCCCCACCTAAGTGGAGTTTCTGTTTTCAGACTTTTGTCCAAATAGCCCTGGACCACACACGCTCCACACTTGGGTCCCTGGAGCCACACCTCAGGACTGTGCTTCCCTTTCAAGGGAATTCTTCCCATTCCATTGGCCACTACCTTGCAAATTAGGAAAAACCTCCAAAGTCACCGAGGCCATCCCAATAGTGTAGGCCGCCCAGGACAAACAGGGGTGATCTCAAACCAGCTGAGCAACTACCTCCACTCAGACAACAGATGTCCCCAGAGAAGAATATTGAACCGGACAGGCCCCTTGGCCCTAATCAGATCCATTGCTTTGGTTTCCAGGCATCTCTCCTCAGAGGCCTCGTTTCCAATACCAGCATATGGTTGTTTCCTGAGGCACCATTAAGAACAAATCTCGTCTCCCCATGGAAAACTTGCTCATTGGAGCTTTGTCATAACCTCTGGTTAGGAGAATCCTTCAGGGCCCTGGTGCCACTGCCCCATACCAAGGTCTCCATGGACTCAAACCAACATTAAGACCATCCTCAGGAAAGACCATTTCAACTCAGCCCCCTCTGTTGCTACCCCAAGCCAGCAGATCAAACGTTTCTTGTTGCTAGGAGACAATTGGAATGTGAGGCTGGCTGCCCAGGCATCCATACTTCGAACCCTGTTCTGGAAAAATACCTTATAAGACGTCCTGGAGCCATCCAACAAATCTTAATTGTCCCACAGAAGGAATCCTTGCGGTTTGGAGCATCTCACAACTCCAATAGTGGGAAAACCCCCATGGCCTCATAATGCCCCCCCCTTCCTGAAGGGGCCAACATGGACAGAAACTCAAACCTGAGCCAAAGTCTGAACTTCAACCTGACTTCAGACGCATGAGATCTCAATTCAGCTCTGCAGAGTGTGCCTGCCATGTCCTTGCCCCGAAACCTAAGCCTAGCTTGTGTTCTCAGACTTCTGTCCTCACTCTCCTGGCCCACAAGCCCTCCAGTTTGGGAATTCCGAAGCCACAATGCAGCACTCTGCCTGCCCTCCAGAAGAAAAACTTTGCCCTATGCTGCTAATAAGAAACCCCAAATGATTTTCTAATGCATGCCACTCGATTGTAAAGCAATTATACAGCCCACCCTGTATACTAATGCCCTGTCTGGCACAGCCTGAGACAAGACATCCCAAACGACACCCAGACAGCTGACCCCAACCTGGACACATAGGACCCGCTATGGCTGTAGGTCGTCATCTCTTCCCAACCTCGGTTTTCAGGCTTCAGAACCTAGACCTTATCTCCAATCACTGCCCAGGGGTGAATGTGATGCAGAAATTAGAATTCCTCCTTCCCCATGGCCAGAAACCTTGTGGTTGGCATGTTGTCCAATGTTCAATGTGGGAAAACCTGCATTGTCCGAAAGGCCACGCCAGTGCTTGAGGGCCGCCTAGGGCACAGACATGCATTGTGACCTGCAGCGTGAGTCCCGTATTAAAGTAACGCCTCTCAGTGGCTGGACCAAGATCCTGCATATGGGGCTTGTCATATCCATAGGCCCCCAGGCTTAACCAGAGGGCGAGTATTCCAGTTGTCAGTACCCACTGCTATGCTCTAGAATCCTTCTACTGGGGGGACACATGAAGCAGAAAACAGGACACTTCCCTTCCCACAGAATGACCCCAAACTCTTGGGGGCTGGACAAACTACCAGAGAGGGAGACTTCTACGACCCATGAGGCAACTCCTACATTAAACGGCCATTGTGGACAAAACATCCAGAGACAAAAGCCTGAGCGACTGCCTCCCTCTCACCCTTCTTTCATATCCAGAGGAGCTCCCCTCATGGACTGTAGATCAGGCCTGCCGTAACCTCGGCCCCAAACCTGAGCTGAGTTAGGGTTTTTGGATTCTGTCTGCACAGCCATGGCCCACACAGCCTCCAGGCTGGGGTCTCTGGAGCCACACCAAGAACTGTGCCTGCTCTCTCCTAAGAAACTGCACATTCCATTGGCCACAACTCTACAAAATAGTAGAAACCTCAAGGTCCCCAAGGACATCCCACTACCGCAAGCCGCACTGGACAAATAGGGGCATTATGACACAAGCTGAGCAACTACTACCTCCATGCAGAGACACAGACAGATATCCGCAGAGACAGAAGATTGAACCAGACAGGCCCCTAGGCCCTATTATGAACTCTTGCTTTGGTGTCCAGGTATCACTCCTCAGAGGCCTGGGTTCGAAGACCAGCATACGTGGCTTTCCTGAGGCACCAGACAGAAGACCTCTCATCTCCACATGGGAAGCTTCCTTGTTGGAGTTGTGTCAAGCCCTTCGGGTTGGAGAGTCCTGCAGAGTCCCTTAGCTACTGCCACATTCCAAGGTCTCCATGGCCACCAACCCACATTATGACTCATCCTCAGCAGAGTCCATTTAAACTCAGCCTTCTGGGTAGCTCACCCAAGACCCCACAGATTGAGCGTGCCTTGTCTCGACCAGGCAATGGGAAGGTGAGTTGGCGTTTCTCGGCATCCATGCTTAGGCCCCTGCTCTCGAGTCTTTCTGTATGGGGCATCCTGGAACCATCCAATAGTACTCGACTGTCCTGAAGAAGGAAACTTTGAAGTTTGGAGCAGCTCACAACTCCCAGCGTAGGAAAACATCCCTGGCCTCATGACGCCCGCACCCCCTTCAGGAAGAAGCCGTCATGGACACAAACTCCAGCTTGAGGCAACATCTGATAAGCGCCCTGACCTCACCTGCAGGAGATCTCGATTCAGCCTCTGCAGAGTGGGCCTGCCATGCTCTTGGCCCCAAAACTCGTGCTAGCTTGTGTTTTCAGACTTCCTTCCTCACAATCCTGGCCACACCCCTCCAGTTTGGCAATTCTGGAGACACAATGCAGCACTCTGCCTGCCCTCCAGAAGAAAAATGTTGCCCTATAGGGCTAACCAGAAACGCCAAATGAGTAACAACCTGCATGCCACTCGACCATACCCCAATTATACAGTCTAGCCTGTGCACTAAAGCCCTGTCTGACACAGCCTGAGGGCAGACCTCTAGTCCAACACCCAGACAGCTGGCCATACACAGAGCATATCACACCCACAATGGCTTTAGGCCATCATCTCTACCCAACCTCAGTTTTCACCTTCAGAACCTAGACCTTATCTCCACTCACTGCTCAGGAGTGATCGTGATGCAAGAATCAGAACTTCTCCTCCACCTTGGCAAGAAACCTAGTGGTTGGCATGTTTTCCAACGTTCAGTGTAGTGAAACCAGTGTGGCCCATGAGGCCCCGCCCATGTTTAAGAGCCACATTGGTCACAAACACACATTGTGTCCCTCTGCCTGATCCCAGGCCTCAGGTAAGGCCTCTCAGTGGCTGGATGAAGAGACAGCATATTGGGCTTGCCATGCCACTAGGCCCCAAATTTTACCCATAGTTCGGGTTCTCCCTTCACTTTTCCCCAGGGCTCTTCTTTGGAATTCCTCTTTTGGCGGGACACCTGAGGTAACAAACCTGAAAGGAGTCCTCCCATTCCACAGATTGACGAAAAACATTTGGGATCCTGCCAAATCCACAAAGAGCAAAATTCGTCCATGGCCCATGAGGCCTCCCCGACATTCCACGGCCATCGCTGATACAAAATCCAGAGACAAAAGCCTGAGCAAGCGCCTCAGACTCGCTCTCTCTTCATATCCGGAAGAGTTCTTCTCATGGTTTATAGATCGGGCCTGCCATACCTACGTCCCCAAACCTAAGCTGAGTTTGTGTTTTCAGACTTCTGTCCTCAAAGTCCTGGGCCACACACCCTCCAGGCTGGGGCCCCTGGAGTCACACATTAGGTCTGTGCCAACCCAATCCATGGGAATTCTGCCAATGCCATTGTCCAAAACAGTAAAATTTGGAGAACCCTACAAATCCCTGAGGCCATCCCAATAGTGCAGGTCGCCCGGTACAAACAAGGGCGGTCTGATACCTGCTGAGCATCTACCTCCACTCATACCATTGATGGATGTCCCCTGAGAAGAAGATTGAACCAGACAGGACCCTAGGCCATAATAGGATACATTGCTTTGGATTACAGGCATGTCTCCTCAAAAGCCTGGATTCCAATACCAGCATAGAGGTTTTCCTGAGGCACCCATCAAAACAAATCTCGTCTCCACAAAGGAACCTTGTGCATCGAGCTATGTCAAAAGCTTAGGAGAATACTTCAGGGTCCCGGTGCCACCGCCCCATTTTAAGGACCTCATGGACACAAACACACATTAGGACCCATCCTCAGGAAAGTCCATTTCAAGTCAGCCACCCCGGTTTCTCCCGCAGAGCCATCAGATCTAAACTGTCTTGTTGCTGGGAGACATTTGGAATGCGAGGCGGGCTTCCCAGGCATCCATCCTCGAACGGTGCCCTGGAGTCATTCCATATGGGATGTCCTGAAGCTGCCCAACAGGTCTCAATTGTCCCGCAGAAGGAATCATTGATGGGGGCATCCCACAACTCCCAACGTGGGAAAAACTCCATGGCCTTGAGATTCCGCTCCCTTCATGAAGGGTCCGTCATGCACAGAAACTCCAACCTGAGCCAACGTCTGATCCTCGCCCTGACTTCAGATGCATGAAATATTGGTTCAGATCTACAGTGGTACCTGCCGTGTCCTCGCCCTGAAACCCAAATCTAGCTTGTGTTCTCAGACTTCCGTCCTCACACTCCTCTACACGAAGCCCTCAAGTTTAGCAATTCCGACTGACAATGAAGCACTCTGCCTGCCCTCTAGAAAACAAATTTTGCCTAATGAGTTGCCCAGACAACTTATATGAGGATAAATCTACGTGGCACTCGACTGTACCCAAATTATATAGTCTAACCTGGGCACTAATGCACTGTCTGACACAACCTGAGCCCGGACCTCCTGACCAACACCCAGACAGCTGACCGCACACTGAGCACATCAGACCCGCCATGGCCTTAGGTCATCATCTCTTCCCTACCTCAGTTTTTAGGCTTCAGAACCTAGACCTTATCTCCAATCACTGCCCAGGGGTGACTGTGATGCAGAAATCATAACTCTTCCTTACCCATGGCACGAAACCTTGTGGTTGGCATGTTGTCCAACGTTCAGTGTAGGAGAAACCAGGATTCACCATGAGGCCCTGCCCATTCTTGTTTGCGAAGTGGGCATAAACACGCATTGTGACCCTCAGCGTGAGTCCTGTCCTCTAGTAACTCCTCTCAGTGGCTCGACCATTAGATGTCATAATGGGCTTGACATGTCCCTAGGCCACAATTTTAAACCAGATTTCTGGTTGTCCGTTCCCCCCTCCCCAGGGCTCTACTCTGGAATCCCTCATTTGGTGGGACACCTGAGGTTAAAAAACAAAACATGGCAAATCAACAACAAAAAAAAAACGGACTTCTTCCATCCCACAGAATGACCCCAAACTCTTTGGACAGGGCCAAACCCCCAGAGTGTAAGACTCGTCCATTTCCCATGAAGTCACCAGGGAATTTCACGACCATGAGTGACACGATATCCAGAGACAAAAACTTGAGCACGAGCCTCACACTCGCCCCTTATTCATATCCCGAAGAGTTCTCCTCATGGTCTGTAGATCAATCCTGCCATACCGATGACCTGAAACATAAGCCGCGTTTGTGTTTTCAGACGACTGTCCAAACAGCTCTGCCTACACACCCTACAGGCTCAGGCCCCTGGAGCCAAACCGGAGGAGTGTACTTGCCCTCTCCAAGGGAATTGTAAGTGCCCATTCCAATGGCCACAACCCTACTAATAGGATAAACCTCCAAACTCCCTGAGGCCATCCCAATAGTGGTGGCTTCCCAGGACAAACTCGGGCAATCTGAGCCCATCTGAGCACCTACATGCACTCAGACGCATAGACTGATGTTCTCAGAGGTAAAAAGGTACGAACAGGCCCCTAGGCACTATTCGGATTCATTGTTGTGGTATCTAGTCATCTCTCCTCAGAGGCCTGGATTTCAATACCAGCATATGGCTGTTTCCTGACTCATCCGTCATAAAAAATCTCATCTATATATGGGAAACTTGCACGTTGGAGCTGTGTCAAAGCCTCTGTTTGAAAAAACCCTTCAGGACCCCAGTGCCACCGCTTCATTCCAAGGTCTCCATAGACACAAAAACATATTAGGATCCATCCACAGGAGAGTCCATTTCAACTCAGATCCAGATTGCTCGCCCAGATCCAGCAGATATAACCTGTCTTGTTGCTAGGACACAATTGGAATGCAAGGTGGGCTACCCAGGCATCCATGCTTAGAACCCTGCTCGGAATCGTTGGCCTGGAGCCAACCAACATGTCTCAATTGTCCTGCACAAGAATCTTTGCAATTTGGAGCTTCTCACAACTAACATCGTGGGAAAACCCTCACGGCCTCTTGACCCCCCCGTCCCTTCATGAAGGGGCCATCAGGGACAGAAACACCAACCTGAGCGATCTTCTGATCCTCGCCCTGACTTCAGAAGCACGAGATCTCGATTCAGGTCTGTAGATTGTTCCTGCCTTGTCCTCACGCAGAAACCTAAGCCTAGCTTGTGTTCTCAGATTTCCGTCTTCAGACTACTGGCCCACAAGCCTCCAGTTTGCAAACCAGAACTATAATGCAGCACTCTTCCAGCCTTCAGGAAGAAAAACATTGCCCTGTGGGGCTACCCAGAAACTCCAAATGAGGATCAACCTGCACGCCATTCGACTGTACCCCAAATATATAGGCTGACCTGGGCACTATTGCCCTTTCTACACAGCCTGAGCCTGGACTTCCTGGCCCCACCCAGAAAGCTGGTCGAACACTGAGCACGCCGGACGAGCCATGTCCTTAGGTCGTCATCTCTTCCCAACCTCGATTCTCAAGTTTCAGAACCTAGACCTTATCTCCAATCACTTCCCAGGCTTGTAAGTGATGCAGAAATAACAACTCCTTCCCCGTGGCTAGAAACCATGTGGTTGGCATGTTTTCCAATGTTCAGTGTAGTTGAAACCAGTGTGGCCCATGAGGCCCCGCCCATGTTTATGGGCCACATTGGTCACAAACACACATTGTGACCCTCAGCCTGATCCCAGTCCTCAGGTAAGGCCTCTCAGTGGCTGGATGAAGAGACAGCATATTGGGCTTGCCATGCCCCTAGGCCCCAAATTTTACCCATAGTTCGGGTTGTCCCTTCGCTTTTCCACAGGGCTCTTCTTTGGAATTGCTCTTTTGGCGGGACACCTAAGGTAACCAACCTGAAAGGAGTCCTCCCATTCCACAGATTGACGAAAAACAATTGGGATCGGGCCAATTCCACAGAGAGGAAGATTCGTCAATGACCCATGAGGTTTCCCAGACAATCCACGGCCATCGCTGATACCGAATCTAGAGACAAAAGACTGAACAAGCACCTCAGACTCGCTCTTTCTTCATATCCTGAAGAGTTCTTCTCATGGTTTTTAGATCGGGCCTGCCATACCTACGTCTCCAAACCTAAGCTGAGTTTATGTTTTCAGACTTCTGTCCTCAAAGTCCTGGGCCACAAACCCTCCACGCTGCGGTCCCTGGAGCCACACATAAGGACTGTGCCTACCCAATCCATGTGAACTCTGCCCATTCCATTGTCCAAAACCGTAAAATTAGGAGAACCCTACAAATCCCTGAGGCCATCCCAATAGTGCAGGTCGCCCGTGACAAACAAGCGCGGTCTGATAGCAGCTGAGCATCAACCTCCACTCATACCATAGATGGATGTCTGCAGAGAAGAAGATTAAACCAGACAGGACCCTGGCCATATCGGATCCATTGCTTTGGTTACAGGCATGTCTCCTCAAAAGCCTGGATTCCAATACCAGCATAGGGGTTTTCCTGAGGCAGCAATCAGAACAAATCTCGTCTCCACAAGGAAACATGTGCATCGAGCTATGTCAAAAGCTTAGGAGAATACTTCAGGGTCCTGGTGCCACGGCCCCATTCCAAGGCCCCATGGACACAAACACACATTAGGACCCATCCTCAGGAAAGTCCATATCAAGTCAGCCACCCCGGTTGCTCCCGCAGAGCCATCAGATCTAAACTGGCTTGTTGCTAGGAGACAATTGGAATGCGAGGCTGGCTTCCCAGGCATCCTCCCTTGAACTGTGCTCTGGAGTCATTCCATATGGGATGTCCTGGTGTTGCCCAAAGGTCTCAATTGTCCCGCAGAAGGAATTCTTGAAGGGGGCAACCCACAACTCCCACGTGGAAAAAACTCCATGGACACGAGATTCCCGCTCCCTTCATGAAGGGGCCGTCAGGCACAGAAACTCCAACCTAAGCCAAAGTCTAATTCTCTCCCTGACTTCAAATGGATGAGATATTGGTTCAGATCTGCAGGGGGTACCTGCCGTGCCCTTGCCCTGAGCCCAAGTGTAGCTTTTGTTCTCAGAATTCCGACCTCACTCTCCTGGCCTCAAAGCCCTCATGATTGGTAAATCCGGTCCGACAATGCAGCACATGGCCTGCTTTCTGGAAAAAAAATATTGCCTAAAGAGCTGCCAAGGCACCTTATATGAAGATAAACCTACACGGTACTCGACTTTGCCCGAATTATATAGTCTAACCTGGGCACTAATGCACTGTCTGACACAACCTGAGCCCGGACTTCCTGACCAACACCCAGACAGCTGACCGCACACTGAGCACATCAGAACCGCCATGGCCTTAGGTCATCATCTCTTCCATACCTCAGTTTTCAGGCCTCAGAAACTAGACTTTATCTCCAATCACTGCCCAGGGGTGAGTGTGATGCAGAAATCAGAACTTCTCCTTACACATGGCAAGAAACCTTGTGGTTGTCATGTTGTCCAACGTTCATTGTAGGAGAAACTAGCATTCACCCTGAGGCCCGCCTATTCTTGAGTGCGACGAGGGCATAAATATGCATTGTGACCCTCAGGGTGAGTCCTGTCCTCTAGTAAGTCCTCTCAGAGCCTGGATCACTAGATGTCTTAATGGGCTTGACATAGCCCTAGGCCCCAATTTTTAACCAGATTTCTGGTTGTCCAGTCACCCCTCCCCAGAGCTCTACTCTGGAATTCCTCATTTGGTGGGACAACGGAGGTTAAAAAATGAAACAAAACAAAGCAACAACAACAAAAAAAACGACTTCTTCCATCCCATAGAATGACCCCAACCTCTTTGGAAGGGGCCAAATCCCCAGAGAGTAAGACTCGTCCATTTCCCATGAAGTCACCCGGAAATTTCACGACCATGAGTGACATGATATGCAGAGACAAAAAGGTGAGCAATAGCCTCACACTCGCTTTTTTTTCATATACCGAAATGTTCTCCTCATGGTCTGTAGATCAGTCCTGCCCTACCTATGACCCGAAACAGAAGTCGAGTTTGTGTTTTCAGACAACTGTCCAAACAGCCCTGGCTTACACACCCTATAGGCTCAGGCCCCTGAAGCCAAACCTGAGGACTGTTCTTGCCCTCGCAAGGGAATTGTGTGAGCCCATTCCAATGGCAACAACGCAACTAAAAGTATAAACCTTTAAATTCCCTGATGCCATCCCATAGTGTTGGCTTCCAAGGACAAACACGGGCAATCTGAGTTCATCTGAGCACCTACCTGCACTCTGACCCATAGATAGATGTCGCCCGTGGTAAAAAGAAACCAACAGGCCCCTAGGCACTAATCGGATTCATTGCTTTGGTTTCCAGGCATCTCTCCTCAGAGGCCTGGATTTCAATACCAGAATATGGCTGTTTCTTGACTCACCCATCAGAACAAATCTCCTCTACACATGGGAAACTTGCATGGTGGAGCTGTGTCAAACCTCTGTTTAGGAGAAGCCTTCAGGGCCCTAGTGCCACCGCTTAATGCCACAGTCTCCATAGACACCAAAACATATTAGGAACCATCCACAGGAGAGTCCATTTAAACTCAGCCTCCTCGGTTGCTCCCCGAGATCCAACAGATCTAGCCTATCTTGTAGCTAGGAGAATATTGGAATGCGAGGTGGGCTACCCAGCCATCCATCCTTAGAACCCTGCTCAGAATCGTTGGCCTGGAGCCAACCAACTGGTCTCAATTGTCCCACAGTAGAATCTTTGCAGTTTGGAGCTTCTCACAACTCCCATGGTGGGAAAACCCCCACGGCCTCGTGATTCCCCCCCTTTATGAAGGGGCCATCAGGGACAGAAAGTCAAACCTGAGGCATCGTCTGATGCTCAACCTGACTTCAGGTGCACGAGATCTCGATTCAGGTCTGTAGATTGTGCCTGCCATGTCCTCACCATAAAACCTAAGCCTAGCTTGTGTTCTCAGAGTTCCTTCCTCAGACTACCGGCCCACAAGCCCTCCAGTTTGGCAATCCGGAAGTACAATGCAGCACTCTGTGGGCCCTCCAAGAGAAACATTGCCCTCTGGGGCTACCTAGAAACCCCAAATGAAGATCAACCTGCACGCCATTTGGCTGTACACCAAATATATAGGCGATCTGGGCATCATTGCCTTCTCTGACACAGCCTGAGCTGGACCTCCTGGCCCCACCCAGACAGCTGGCCGCACACTAGGCACATTGGAACCGCCATGGCCTTAGTTCGTCATCTCTTCCCAACCTCGGTTTTCAGGCTTCAGTACCTAGACCTTATCTCTAATCACTGCCCAGGTTTGAAAATGTTGCAGAAATCAGAACTCGTTCCCTTGGCAAGAAACCTCGTGGTTGGCATGTTGTCCAACGTTCAGTGTAGTTGAAACCAGTGTGGCACATGAGACCCAGCCCATGCTTGAGGGCAACATTGGTCTCAAACACACATTGTGACCCTCAGCCTGAGCCCGGTCCTCATGCAAGGCCTCTCAGTGGCTGCATGAAGAAACAGCATATTGGGCTTGCCATGCCCCTAGAGCCCAATTTTTAACCATAGTTCGGGTTGTCCCTTCACTCTTGCCCAGGGCTCTGCTTTGGAATTCCTCTTTTGGTGGGACACCTCAGGTAACAAACCTGAAAGGAGTCCTCCCATCCCACAGATTCACGAAAAAGAATTGGGATCGGACCAGATCCACAGAGAGGAAGATTCGTCCATGGCCCATGAGGCCTCCCCGACTTTCCACGGCCATCGCTGATACAAAATCCAGAGACAAAAGCCTGAGCAAGCGCCTCAGACTCGCTCTTTCTTCATATCCTGAAGAGTTCTTCTCCTGGTTTGTAGGTCGGGCTTGCCATACCTACGTTCCCAAACCTAAGATGAGTTTGTGTTTTTTGTTTTCTGTCCTCAAATTCCTGGGCCACATGCCCTCCAGACTGAGCCCCTGGAGCCACACATTAGTACTGTGCCTACCCAATCCATGGGAATTCTGCCCATGCCATTGTCTCAAACCGTTCAAATTAGGAGAACCCTCCATAGTCCCTGAGGCCATCCCAATGGTGTAGGTTGTCCCGGACAAACAAGGGCCGTCTGACAACAGCTGAGCATCAACCTCCACTCATACCATAGATGGATGTCCCCAGAGAAGAAGATTGAACCAGGCAGGACCCTAGGACATAATGGGATCCATAGCTTTGGTTTACAGGCATGTCTCCTCAAAAGCCTGGATTCCAATACCAGCATAGGGCTTCTCCTGAGGCACCCATCAGAACAAATCTCGTCTCCACAAGGAAACTTGTGCATGGGAGCTATGTCAAAGGCTTAGGAGAATACTTCAGGGTGCCGCCCCATTCCAAGGCCCTCAGGGACACAAGCAAACATTAGGACCCATCCTCCGGAAAGTCCATTTCAACTCAGCCACCCCGGTAACACCTGCTGAGCCATCAGATCTATACTGTCTTGTTGCTAGAAGAAAATTGGAATGCGAGGCGGGCTTCCCAGGCATTCATCCTCGAATGGTGCTCTCGAGTCATTCCATATGTGATGTCCTGGAGCTGTCCAACAGGTCTCAATTGTCCCGCAGAAGGAATCTTTGAAGGGCCATCTCACAACTCCCAACGTGGGAAAACCTCCATGGCCTAGAGATTCCACTCCCTTCATGAATGGGCCGTCATGTACAGAAACTCCAACCAGAGCCGATGTCTGATCCTCGCCCTGAATTCAGATGCATGAGATATTGGTTCAGATCTGCCGAGGTACCTGCCGTGCCCTCGACCTGAAACCCAAGTCTAGCTTGTGTTCTCAGACTTCCATCCTCACACTCCTGGCCCAGAAGACCTCAAGTTTGGCAATTCCGAACCCACTGTGCAGCACTCTGCCTGCCCTCTAGAAAAAAAATATTGCCTCATGAGCTGCCCAGGCACATCATATGAGGATAAACCTACACGCCACTTGACTGTACGTAAATTATACACTCTAAGCTGTGCACTAATGCACGGTCTGACACACCTGAGCCTGGACCTCCTGACTAACACACAGACAGCTGACCACACACTGAGCACAACAGACCAGCCATGGCCCTCGGACATCATCTTTTCCATACCTCAGTTTTCAGGCTTCAGAACCTACCTTTTCTCCAATCACTGCCCAGGGGTGATGGTATGTAGAAATCAGAACTCCTCCTTACCCATGGCAAGAAACCTTGTGGTTGGCATGTTGTCCAATGTTCAGTGTAGGAGAAACCAGCATTCACCCTGAGGCCCAGCCCATTCTCAAGTGCGACGAGGGCATAAACACACCAAACTCTTTGGACGAGGCCAACCTTCTAAAGAGTAAGACTCGTCCATTTCCCATGAAGTCACCCGGAAATTTCACGACCATGAGTCACACGATATCCAGAGATAAACTTGAGCAAGAGCCTCACACTCGCCCTTTTTTCATATCTCGAAGAGTTCTTCTCATGTTCTGTAGATCAGTCCTGCCATACCTATGACCCAAAATATAAGCCGAGGTTGTGTTTTCAGACAACTGTCCAAACAGCCCTGGCCTACACCCCAAAGGCTCAGGCCCTTGGAGCCAAACCTGAGGACTGTACTTGCCCTCTCCAAGGGAATTGTGTGTACCCATTCCAATGGCCACAATCCTACTAATAGGATAAACCTTCAAAGTTCCTGAGGCCATCCCAATAGTGGTGGCTTCCCAGGACAAACAGGAGCAATCTGAGCACATCAGAGCACCTACCTGCACTCAGACCCATAGACTGATGTCCCCAGAGGAAAAAAGGAATGAACAGACCACTAGGCACTAATCGGATCCATTGCTATGGTTTCCAGGCATGTCTCCTCAGAGGCCTGGATTTCAATACCAGCATATGGCTGTTTCTTGACTCACCCATAAGAACAAATCTCATCTACATATGGGAAACTTGCACGGTGGAGCTGTGTCAAAGTCTCTGTTTAGAAGAACCCATCAGGGACCCAGTGCCACCGCTTCATTCCAAGGTCTCCATAGACACAAAAACATATTAGGACACATCCACAGGAGAGTCAATTTCAACTCGGCTTCCTCAGTTGCTCCCCCAGATCCAGCAGATCTAACCTTTCTTGTAGCTAGGAGAAAATTGGAATGCCAGGTGGGGTACCTAGCCATCCATCCTCAGAAGCATGCTTGGAATCCTTGGCCTGTCGCCAACTAACAGGTCTCAATTGTCCTGGAGAAGAATCTTTGTAGTTTGGAGCTTCTCACAACTCCCATCGTGCGAAAACCCCCATGGCCTCGTGATTCCCCCCCTTCATGAAGGGGCCATCAGGGACAGAAAGTCCAACCTGAAGATCGTCTGATCCTCACCCTGACTTCAGATGCACGAGATCTCGATTCAGGTCTGTAGATTGTGCCTGCCATGTCCTCACCCATAAAAACTAAGCCTAGCTTGTGTTCTCAGACTTCAGTCCTCAGACTACTGGCCTACAAGCCCTCCAGTTTGGCAATCCAGAAGTACAATGCGGCACTCTGCCTGCTCCCTGGAAGAAGAACATTGCCCTCTGGGGCTACCCAGAAACCCCAAATGAGGATCAACCTGCACGCCATTTGGCTGTACACCAAATATATAGGCTGAAGTGGGCACAATTGCCAATTCTGACACAGCCTGAGCCTGGAACTCCTGGCCCCACCCAGACAGCTGGCCGCACACTGAGCACATCGGACCCGCCATGGCCTTAGGTCGTCATCTCTACCCAACCTCGGTTTTCAGGCTTCAGAACCTTGACCTTATCTCCAATCACTGCCCAGGTTTGAAAATGTTGCAGAAATCCGAACTCGTTCCCTTGGCATGAAACCTCGTGGTTGGCATGTTGTCCAACTTTCAGTGTAGTTGAAACCAGTGTGGCACATGAGACCCAGCCCATGCTTGAGGGCCACATTGGTCTCAAACACACATTGTGACCCTCAGCCTGAGCCCGGTCCTCAGGCAAGGCCTCTCAGTGGCTGCATGAAGAAACAGCATATTGGGCTTGCCATGCCCCTAGACCCTAATTTTTAACCATATTTCGGGTTGTGCCTTCACTCTTGCCCAGGGCTCTGCTTTGGAATTCCTCTTTTGGTGGGACACCTCAGGTAACAAACCTTAAAGGAGTCCTCCCATCCCACAGATTCACGAAAAAGAATTGGGATAGGGCCAAATCCACAGAGAGGAAGATTCGTCCATGGCCCATGAGGCCTCCCCGACATTCCATGGCCATCGCTGATACAAAATCCAGAGACAAAAGCCTAACTAAGCGCCTCAGACTCGCTCTTTCTTCATATCCTGAAGAGTTCTTCTCATGATTTGTAGTTCGGCCGTGCCATACCTACGTTCCCAAACCTAAGCTGAGTTTGTGTTTTTTGAGTTCTGTCCTCAAAGTCCTGGGCCACACACCCTCCAGGCTGGGCCCCTGGAACCACACATTAGGACTGGGCCTAACCAATCCATGGGAATTCTGCCCATTCCATTATCCAAAACCGTACAAATTAGGAGAAACCTCCAAATTCCCTGAGGCCATACCAATGGTGTAGGTTGTCCGGGACAAAAAAGGGCCGTCTGACACCAGCTGAGCATCTACCTCCACTCATACCATAGATGGATGTCCCCAGAGAAGAAGATTGACCAGAGAGGACCCCAGGCCATAATGGGATCCATAGCTTTGGTTTACAGGCATGTCTCCTCAAAAGCCTGGTTTCCAATACCAGCTGAGTGCTTCTCCTGAGGCACCCATCAGAACAAATCTCGTCTACACATGGGAAACTTGCATGTTGGAGCTCTCTCAAAGCCTCTGGTTAGAAGGACATTTCAGGTTCCCGGGCCAGCGCCTCATTCCAAGGTCTCCATGAAGACACACCCACATTAGGACCCATCCACAGGAGAGTCCATTTCAACTCAGCCCCCTCAGTTGCTCCCCCTGATCCAGCAGATCTAACCCGTCTTGTCGCTAGGAGATGATTGGAATGAGAGGCAGGCTTCCCAGACATCCATACTTAGAACCATTCTCAGAATTATGCTGTATGGGAAGTCCTGGAGCCAACCAACAGGTCTCAATAGTCCCGCAGAAGAATCTTTACTGCTTGGAGCATCTCACAACTCCCATCGTGGGCAAACCTCCATGGCCTCGTGATCCCGCCCCCTGTGCTTCATGAAGGGGCCATCAAGGACAGAAGCTCCAACCTGATCGATCGTCTGATCCTCGCCCTGACTTCAGATGCAGGACATCTTGATTCAGCTCTGCAGAGTGTGTCTGCCGTGCCCTTGCCCAGAAACGTAAGTCTAGTTTGTGTTCTCAACTTCCATCCTCACATTCCTGGCCCACAAGCCCTCCAGTTTGGCAATTCCAGAACTACAAGGCAGCACTCTGCCTGCTTTCCGGAAGAAAAACATTGCCCTCTGGGGCTACGCAGATTCCCCAATTGAGGATCAACCTGCATGCCACTTGACTGGACCCCAATTATACAGGCTGCCCTGGGCACTATTGCCCTTTCTGGCACAGCCTGAGACTGAACCTCCTGGCTCGCACCCACCCAGCTAGCCACACACTGAGCACATCAGACCCGCCATGGCCTTAGGTCATCATTTCTTTCCAACCTCGGTTTTCAGGCTTCAGAACCTAAACCTTATCTCCAGTCACCACCCAGGGTTGAACATGATGCAGGAATCAGAACTCCTTCCCCATGGCAAGAAACCTTGTGGTTGGCATGTTGTCCAACGTAAAATGTAGTTGAAACCAGTGTGGCCCATGAGGCCCTGCAGATGCTTGAGGACCAAGTCGTTCACAAACATGCATTCTGACCCTCAACGTGAGCCCAGTTCTCAAGTAAGGCCTCTCAGTGGCTGGACCAAAAGACAGCATATTGGGCTTGTCATGCCCCTAGGCCCCAATTTTTAACCAGATTTCTGGTTGTCCAGTCTCCCCTCCCCAGGGCTCGGCTTTGGAATCCCTCTTTTGGTGGGACACCTGAGGTAACAAAACTGAAAGGACTCCTCCCATCCCACAGTTTGACCCAAAACAATTGGAATCGGGCCAAATCCACTGAGCGGAAGACTCGTCCATGGCCCATGAGGCCTCCCGGACATTCCACGCCCATCGTTGACACAAAATCCAGAAACAAAAGCCTGAACAAGTGCCTCACAATCTCTCTTTCTTCATATCTGGAAGAATTCTCCTCACGGTCTGTAGATCGGGCCTGCCATACCTACGTCCCTAAACCTAAACTGAGTTTGTGTTTTAGACTTCTGTCTCCACAGTCCTGAGGCACACACCCTGCAGGCTGGGGCCCCTGGAGCCACATCAAAACTGTGCCTTCCCTCTCCACGGGAATTCTGCCCATTCCATTGTCCATAATCATAAAATTAGGAGAAACCTCCAAAGTCCCCAAGGCCTTCACAATAGTGTAGGCCGCCTGGGACAAACAAGGGCCATCTGACACCAGCTGAGCATCTAACTCCACTAATACCTTAGATGGATGTACACAGAGAAGAAGATTCAACCGGACAGGCCGCTAGGCTCTAAATGGAGCCATTGCTTTGGCTTCCAGTTATCTCTCTTCAGAGGCCTATATTCCAATAACAGTATATGGGGGTTTCCTGAGGCACCAATCAGAACAAATCTCGTCTCCACATGGGAAACTTGTCCTTTGGAGATGTCTCAAAACCTCCGGTTAGGAGAATCCTTCAGGGCCCATGCACCAACGCCCCATTCCAAGGTCTCCATGGACACAAACCCACATTAGCATCCATCCTCAGGAGAGTCCATTTCAACTCAGCCCCCTTGGTTGCTCTGACAGAGCCAGCATATCAAACCTGTCTATTTGCTAGGAGACAACTGCAATGTGAGGCGGGCTTCCCATGCATCCATCCTAAGATCCCTGCTCTGGTGTCATTCTGTATGGTATGTACTGGAGTGATACAAAAGGTCTCAATTGTTGATCAGAAGGAATCCTTGTTGTTTGGAGCATCTCACAACTCCCATTGTGGGTAAACGTCCATGGACTGGAGATGCTGTCCCCTTCATAAAGTGGCCAGAATGGACAAAAATTCAAACCTAAGCCTAGGATTGAACCTCGCCCTGACTTCAGATTCATGATATCCCGATTCAGATCTGCAGAGGGTGCCTGCCGTGCCCTCGCCCAGAACCTAAGCCTAACATGTGTTCTCAGACTTCCGTTCTCACACTCCCCGTCCACAAGGCATCCACTTTGGAAATTCCGGAGCCACAATGCAGCACTCTGCCTGTTCTCCAGAAGAAAAACATTGCCCTTGGGCTACCCAGAAATGCCAAATAAAGATCAACCTGCACGGAACTCAGTTGTACCCCAATTATACAATCTACCCTGGGCACTAAGGCCCTGTCTGACACAGCCCAAGCTTGGACCTCCCGACCAACACCCAGACAGCTGGCTCCACGCTGAGCATATCGGACCCGACATGGTCTTAGGTCGTCATCTCTTCCCAACCTCGGTTTTCAGACTTCACAACCTAGACCTTATCTCCAATCACTGCCCAGGGGTGAATGACATGCAGAAATCAGAATTAATACTTCCCCATGGCAAGAACTCATGTGGTTGACATGTTGACTATCATTCAGTGTAGGAGGAACAAGCATGCACCATGAGTCCCCACCCATGCTTGAGTACCACAAGGGCATAAACACGCATTGTGACCCTCAGCATGAGTTCTGTCCTCAATGAAGGCCTCTCAGTGGCTGGACCATTAGAAGGCATATTGGGCTTGCCATGCCCCTAGGCCCGTATTTTTAGTTAGATTTCTTGTTGTCCAGGGCTCTGCTCTGGAATCCCTCTTTTGGTGGGACACCTTAGTTAACAAAACTGAATCCCACAGATTAACCCAAAACAATTGGGATCTGGCCAAATCCACAGAGAGAAAGACTCTTCCATGGCCCATGAGGACTCCTCGACATTCCACAGCCATCATTGACACAAAATCCAGGGGCAAAAGCCTGACAAGTGTCACACTTTCACCCTTTTTTTCATATCCCAAAAAGTTCTCCTCATAGTCTGTAAATCGGACCTGCCATACCTACGTCCCAAAACCTAAGCTGAGTTTGTGTTTTCAGACATCTGTCCCCACAGTCCTTGCCCACACACCCTCAAGGCTGGGCCCTTGGAGCCACACATCAGGTCTGTGCCTGCCCACACCACATGAATTCTGCCCATTCCATTGTCCATAATCATACAATTTAGGAGAAACCTCCAAAGTCCCCGAGGCCATCCCTATAGTGTAGGCCGCCTGGACAAACAGGAGCGGTCTGACACCAGCTGAGCAACTACCTCCATTTCATAAAATAGACAGATGTCGACAGAGAAGAAGATTGAACCAGAGAGGCTCCTAGGACCTAATTGGATGCATTGCTGTGGTTTCTATGTATCTCTCCTCAGAGGCCTGGTTCTAATACCAGCATATGTGGGTTTCCTGAGGCACCAATTAGAACAAATCTTGTCTCCACATGGAAAACTTGCTCTTTCGAGTTGTTTCAAAATCTCTGGTTAGAATCCTTTAGAGCCCTGGGGCCACCACCCCATTCCAACGTCCTCATGGACACAAACACACATTAAGACCCATCTTCAGGAGAGTCCATTTCAACTCAGCTCCCACGATTGCTCCTGCATAGCCATCAGATCGTGCCTGTCTTGTGGCAGGGAGACAATTGGTGTAAGAGGCAGTCTGCTCAGGCATCCATCCTTAGAACCCGGCTCTGGAGTCATTCCATATGGGATGTCCTGGAGCCATCCAACAGTTCTCAATTTTCCCGCAGAAGGAATCCTTGCAGTTTGGAGCATCCCACAACTCCCAACGTGGGAAAACCTCCATGGCCTCGAGATTCCACCCCTTTGATGAAGGGGCCATCATGGACAGAAACTCCAACCTGCGCCTAAGTCTGATCCTCGTCCTGACTTCAGATGAATGAGATTTTGATTCGGATCTGCAGAGGGTGCCTGCCGTGCCCTCGCCCTGAAACTTAAGTCTAGCTTATGATCTCAGACTTACGTCCTCACACTCCTGGTCCTGACGTCCTTAAGTTTGGCAATTCTTGACCCACAATGCTGCACTCTGCCTGCCCCAGCGAGCTTCCCTGACACAATAAATGAGGATGAACCTACATGGAACTCAACTGTACCCAAATTATACATTCTAACCTGGGCACTAATGCACTGTCTGACACAGCCTGAATCCATACCTCCTGAACAACACCCAGAAAGCTGACCGCACACTGAGCACATCGGACCCTCCATGACCTTAGGTTATCATCTCATCCCAACCTCGATTTTCTGGATTCAGAACTTAGATCTTATCTCCAGTCACTGCCCAGGGGTGAACATGATGCAGAAATCAGAATTCCTCCTTCCCCATGGAAAGAAACCTTGTGGTTCGTATGTTGTCCAAAGTTCAGTGTAGGAGAATCAAGCATGGCCCATGAGTCCCCGCCCATGCTTGATGCCTACATTGGGCACAAACATGCATTGTGACCCTCAGTGTGAGCACTGTACTCAAGTAAGACCTCTCAGTGGCTGGACCAAGGTACCCCATATGGGGATTGCCATGCCCTTAGGCCCCCAATCTTATACAGAGTTCGGGTTGTCCAGTCGCCCCTTCCTAGGGTTCTGCTCTGGAATCCCTCTTTAGTGGCACACCTGAGGTAAAAAAAAAAAAAATAAAAATAAAATAAAAATAAAAAACAGAATGGACTCCTCCCATCCCACGGAATGACCCCAAAATATTGGGATCATCCAAATCCCCATACAGGAACTCTCACCCATGGTCCATGAGGACGCCCCTACATTCCACGGCCATCAGTGACACAAAATCCAGAGTCAAAAGCCTGAGCAAGTGCCTCACACTCACTCTTTGTTCATATCCTAAAGAGTTCTGCTCAAGGTCTGTAGATCGGGTCTCCCATACCTATGTCCCCAAACCTAAGACGAGTTTCTGTTTTCAGACTTCTGTCCCCACAGCTCTGACCCACACACCATCCATGCTTGAGCCCCTAGAGCCACACCTCAGGATTGTGCCTTCCCTCCCCAAAGGAATTCTGCCCATTTCATTGGCCACAAACTTGCAAATTAGGAGAAACCTCCAAAGTCTAAGTGGCCATCCCAATAGTGTAGACTGCCCAGGACAAATAGGGGCAATCTGACACCAGCTGAGGAACTACCTCCACTCAATCCCATAGACAGATGAACCGAGAGAAGAAGATTAAACCAGACAGGCCCCAGGCCCTAATCAGATCCATTGCCTTGGTTTCCAGGCATCTCTCCTCAGAGTTCTGGTTTCCAATACCAGCATATTGGGGGTTACTGAAGCACCAATGAGAACAAATCTTGTTTCCCCATGGGAAAAATGCTTCTTGGAGCTGTGTCAAAACCTCTGGTTAGGAGCATCCTTCAGAGCCCTGGTGCCACTGCCCCATTCCAAGGTCTCCATGGACACAATCCCACATTATGACCGATACTCAGGAGAATGCATTTCAACTCAGCCCCCTCGGCTGCTACATCATAGGCAGCAATCAAACGTGCCGTTTCGCTAGGAGACAATTGGAATGCAAGGCCGGATGCCCAGGCATCCATCCTTACAACCCTGCTCTGCAATTGTTCCATATGGGATGCCCTGGAGCCATCCAACAGGTTTCAACTGACCCGCAGAAAATCCTTGTGGTTTGGAGCATCTCACTACTGCCATCATGGGAAAACACCAATGGTGTGATGACCCCCCTTCATGAAGGGGCCATCATGGACAGAAACTCCAACCTGAGCCAACATATGAACCTCGCCCTGACCTCAGATGCATGAAATCTCAATTCAGCTCTGCAGAGTGTGCCTGCCATGTCCTCGCCCTGAAACCAAAGCAAAGCTTCAGTTCTCAGACTTACATCCTTGCATTCCTGGCCCCAAGGACTCCAGTTTGGCAGTTCCTGAGCCAGAATGCAGCACTCTGCCTGCCCTCCAGAAGAAAGACTTTGCCCTATGGGGCTACGGAGAAACCCCAAATAATTATCTTCTGCATGCCACTCAACTGTACCCCAATTATACAGCGTATCTGGGCACGAATGCCCTGTCTGGCACAGCCTGAGTGCAGACCTCCTGAACGACACCTAGAAAGCTGGCCCCAAACTGAACACATCGGACCCGCCATGGCCTTAGGTCGTCATCTCTTCCAAACCTCGGTTTTCAGGCTTCAGAACCTAGACCTTATCTCCAATTAGTGCCCAGAGGTGAACGTGATGCAGAAATCAAAACTCCTCCTTCCCCATGGCAAGAAACCCTGAGGTTGGCATGTCCAAGGTTCAGTGTAGGAGAAACCTGCAAGCTCAATGAAGTCCCGCCCAATATTGAGGACCACCTTGGGCACAAACACACATTGTGACCCTCAGCATGAGTCCACTATTCAAGTAACGTCTCTCAGTGGCTGGACCAAGAATCTGCATATGGGCTTTACATGCCCATAGGACCCCAGGCCTAACCAGAGGGTGGGTATTCCAGTTGTATGTACCCAGTGCTCTGCTCTAGAATCCCTCTATTGTGGGGACACATGAGGCAGAAAACAGGACTCCTCCCTTCCCACAAAATGACCCCAATCTCTTGGGAGCCGGACAAATCACCAGAGAGGGAGACTTCCATGGCCCATGAGACCATGCTTACATTAAATGACCATCATGAATACAACATCCAGAGACATAAGCCTGAACGACCGCCTCTCACTCGCCTTACTTTCTAATCACAATGAGCTCCCCTCACGGACTGTAGATCACTCCTGCCATAACCTCAGCCCCAAACCTCAGCCGAGTTTGTGTTTTTGGATGTCTGTCCCCACAGCCCTGGCCCACACAGCCGCCAGGCTGGGGCCTCTGGAGCCACACCACAGGACTGTCCTGCTCTCTCCAAGGAGACTATGCCCATTCCATTGCCCATAACCCCACAGAATAGGAGAAACCTCAAGGCCCCCGAGGACATCCCACTACTATAAGCCTCTCTGGACAAAGGCATCCTGACACTAGCTGAGCAACTACCTCCATGCAGAAACACAGACAGATGTCGGCAGAGACAGTAGATTGAACCAGACAGGCCCCTGGGCCCTAATCTGAACTCTTGCTTTGGTTTCCAGGTGTCACTCCTCAGAGGCCTGGGTTTGAAGACCAGCATCTGGGGCTTTCCTGAGACACCAAACAGAACAACTATCGTCTCCACATGGGAAGCTTCATTGTTCGAGCTGTGTCAAACCCTTCGGTTTGGAGAAACCTGCAGAGTCCCTGAGCCACCGCCACATTCCAAGGTCTCCATGGCCACCAACCCACAGAATGACTCATCCTCAGGAGAGTCCATTTCAACTCAGCCCTCTGAGAAACCCGCCCAAGAGCCTGCAGATTGAGCCTGCCTTGCCCCAAGCAGCCAGTGGGAATGTGAGGTGGCATTTGCAGACATTCATGCTTAGACCCCTTCTCTCGAGTCTTTCTGTAGGGTTCATCCTAGAACCATCTCATAGTACTCGACTGTCCTACAGAGGAAACCTTGATGTTTGGGGCAGCTCATAACTCCCAGCGTTGGGAAACCTCCCTGGCCTCATGACGCCCCCACCCCCTTCAGGAAGGGGCCATAATGGACAAAAACGCCAACCTGAGGCAACGTCTGATACTCGCCCTGACCTCAGATGCACGAGATCTTGATTCAGTCTCTGCAGAGTGGGCCTGCCATGCCCTCGGCCCCAAACCTAACGCTAGCTTGTGTTTTCAGACTTCCCTCTTCACACTCCTGGCAAACAAGCCCTCCAGACTGGGAATTCCAGAACCACAACACAGTTTTCTGCCTGCCCACCAGAAGAAAAACGTTGCCCTATGGGGCTCTCCAGAAACCACAAATGAGAACCAACCTGCTCTGGCCTCGACTGCACCCTAACTGGAAAAGCTACCCTGGTCAGTAATGCTCTGTCTGACACAGCCTGACGTCCCGACAGACAAGGAAACAGCTGGCTGCACACTAAGCACATCAGACAGGCCATGGCCTTATGCTGTCATCTCTTCCCAACCTGGGTTTTCAGACATCTGACCCTAGATATTATATCAAATCCTGGCAAACGTGGGTAACTGAAGCACAAATCAGATCTTCTCCTTCCCCATGGCTGGAAAGCTTGCTGTTGGCATGGAGTCATACCTTCAGTGTAGGAGAAACCTTCATGGCCCCTGAGGCCAAGCCTAAACTTGAGTGCCTCCTTGGGTACAAACTCGCATTGGGACCATCAGCATGGGCCCCATGTCGAAGTAAGGTCTCTCAGGGCCTGGACTAAGAGCCCGCATATGGGGCTTGCCAAGTCCCTATGATTCCAATCTTCACAAGAGCTCGAGTATTCCATTTGCTCGAACCCAGGACTGTGATCTGGAGTCCCTCTCCTGGAAGAACACCTGAGCCAGACAGCAGGACTCCACCCTTCCCACAAAATGTCCCCAAAATCTTAAGAGCTGGACCAACTCCTCAGAGAGGGAGACTCTTCCATAGCCCCTGAGGTCACCCCTACATTCCACGGCTATGGGAGACAAAACATCCAAAGCCAAAGGTTGCGTGACTGCCTCCCATTTGCCCTTCTTTCATAAGCTGAGGATCTCCTCTCACGGTCTGTGGGTCCATCCTGCCATGCTCTCGGCTCCGCACCCAAGCCGAGTTTGTGTTTTCAGAATTCTGTGCCCACAGCCCGGACCCACACACCCTCCAGGCTAGGGCCTATGGAGACACACTGAAGGACTGTGCCAGTCCTCTCCAAGAAAACTGTACCCAATCCATTGGCCACAACCCTAGAGATTAGGAAAATCCAATAAGGTCTCCAAGGCCATGCCTCGGCCATGGTCTAAGAGGGGCACTCTGACACCAGCTGAGCAACTATCTCCACTTAGATACTCAGACAGTGTCCCCAGAGACAGAAGATTGAAACGGACAGGCATCTAGGCTCTAATCTGAACCCTAGCTTTGGTTTCCAGGTGTCTCTACTCAGATAACTGGTTTGAAGACCAGTATCTGGGGCTTTTCTGAGGCACCAAAGAGAACCTGTCTCATCTCCACATAGGGATCTCTTTTTAATTGGAGCAATATTACACCCTTCAGTTAGGCGAATACTTCATGGCCCCTGAGCTGCCAACATATTCCAAGGTCTCCATGCACACAAACCCACATTATGACCCATCCGCAGGAGAGTCCATTTCAATTCAGCCCCCTAGTTAGCTCGCCCCAGAGCCAGTAGTTCAAACATGTCTTGTCACAAAGAGCCAATGGGAATGTGAGGTATGCTGTACAGGCATCCATCCTTCGAATCCTGCTCTCCAGTCTTTCCGTATGGGACATCCTGGAGCCATTCAACAGGACTCGACTGTCCAGCAGATGGAAAGCTTGTGGTATGGGTCAACGCACAAACTAGAGTTTGTGCTGGTGTCTAAGGTGCTGTGCAGGATTCTCCAATCTTGAGGGTTTGGCACAGGTCGAAGGGCATGGTTTCCTACTGGGGACAGGAGATATTCTATTGTGTGGCTCAGGGACCACATGTTGTATCCTAAGTTGGTATTTCAGAACAGGACCCTGAGGACAGATGCCTGAAAACCTAATCTAGTGTTCCAATGACGTCCTAGGAGCATGTCAGGTACAATCTTCTGACCCAGGAACATTGAAATGGCTGTCTGCTTGGATGTAGGTGATCAGGGCGTTTCAGACTGGCATTTGTGTCCAGTGCTGCCGACAATATTGGGTTGGCTCAGGGCTCTTGCGTGTTTCTCCTAAACTGGAAGGTTTGGGCAGGTTTGACGGGCACAGTTTCCTTGGGGATGGCAGGCCTAGTCATGTGTTGTGGATCCAGAGACCCTGTCCTGGAGGGCATATGAGCCATGGTTTTGGGAGAGAAGTCTGCAAACACAAATGTGGGTTATGGTTAGTGGAAAGGTGATCACAGGCCCAATGAGTAGATCTGGAGTGCAGCTTGTCAGGAGTTGTAATTAGGGTGACTGGAAGGCAGTAGCACAGGCTTTTCTCTCTATATTGTGTGTCCAGGATGGCCTCGGAATGCAGGTATAGTCTCATGGGTCCATGGGAAACTTTTCCTCTCTATGGATCTGTGCAGCTCATAGTTTGGTGGCTTTTTTGGGGAAGGGAAGTGTGTTGTTTTCCATCTTATGGGTGCCCCAAAACAGGGATTCCAGATACAGGCTCTTTTTCTGGGCATCTGGGACTTCCCACCAAGGGTTAGGATTTGCACCTAGGGGTGTATGAGGCCTGCAATGCGGGATCATGATGGTGCAACTGAGAGGGATTGTTTGAAAGCTTGCTCAGGCTGAGTCTCACAATGCCTGTTTGCTCCCATGGCGGCCCTCAGGAGTGGGAGTGGTCTCATTGGTCATATATCTGGCTCCCTCTTAGAGAGTTGGACACCCAACCCAACAGCCAAATGTCCTGCCATGAGGAAGGATGAGTTCTCTTCCGTCAGGTTCCTCTGTGCTTCAGGTTGCCCCATTGGCAGGGTTTCCAGCAAGGTTTCGAGATAGGTGCCTGAATACCAAGGATGGGTGGAGATGACGTACTTGGGCCATAGCAATCCCAAATGCTAGATATGAGGCCTAAAACTCGGTCGGGGCTCAGGCTCTGTCAGACACAGCGCTAGTGGCCATGGCAGCCTTTATATCAGAGTAGATTCGAGGGCGGAGCAGATTGATCCTCATGTGGAGTTTCTTGGGAAGATTCCCAGGCATTTGTTCATTCAATAGGGAAGGCAGAATGCTGTGTTGTGGCTCCAGATTTCCCAATCACGAGAGCTTGGGGACCAGTCAGTTTTGGGTGGAATTGTAAACAAAAGCTATGGTTCAATTCAGTGCCAAGCAGAAGGCAGTTCCAATTTGTAGCAGTTTACTCGAGACATCCAGCACTGGAATAAGGGTGGATGTCAGATGCTTGCTCACACTAGAGTTTTTGTCTATGATGACCGACAAGTGGAGGGGTGGTATAAAGAGGCCATGGAGGAGTTCACATGCTGAGGCCTGTGAACTGCTGCAAAAAGTAACATTTCTTTGTACAGAGTAGGTGAAGTCTGGTTTGTTTACTCTAGGTTTCCCCATGTGGAAAGTTTGTGAAGAAGAGCTCTCCGGCATGGATGCCAGGAAAGCACACCTCCATTGACAATTGCAGCTGAGGAACATGGCAGATTCGTTCTGGTGGCTCTGGGACAAAGTGCCAAGGCCTTGAGTTGACATGGGATCTCTTGCAGATGGGTCACAATGCTTGTTTGTTACCAGGGAGAACTTAGAATGTGCTGGTTGCTAAGGTGCCATGCAGGATTCTCCTACCCTGAGGGTTTGGCACAGGTCGAAGAGCATGGTATTCTTCTGGGGACAGGGGATGTTCTGTCGTGTGGCTCAGAGACCACATGATGTGTCATAGATTGGTATTTCAGAACAGGCCCCTGAGGACAGATGCCTAAAAACCTAATGGGGTTCCATTGAGAGCCTACTGGCATTTTAGGTTCAATCGTCTATCTCACGATCATTGACTTGGCTATTTCCCTGGATGTAGGTGATAAGGGTGTTTCAGACTGCGCATTTCCATCCCGAGTGGCCGGCAATATTGGTGTGGGCTCAGGGGCCACACAGGTTTCTCCTAATCTGGAAGGTTTGGGCAAATCTGATATGCACAGTGTCCTTGGGGTTGGCAGCCAGAGTTCTGTGGTGTGGCTCCAGAGATCACATTCTGGTGGGCATGTGAGCCATGGTTTTGGGAGAGAAGTCTGCAAACACAAATACAAATTAGGGTGAGTGGCGAGGTGATCACAGGCCCAATGCGTAGACCTGGAGGGAAGCTCGTCATGAACTATAATTAGGGAGACTGGAAGGCAGTAGCACAGGCTTTTCTCTCTGGATTGTGTGTCCAGGATGGCCTTGGAATGCAGGTGTGGTCTCATGGGTCCATGGAAGTCTTTTCCTCTCTATGGATCCTGGTGGCTCTCCATAGTTTGGTGGCTTTTTCGGGGAAGGGGAGAGTGATGTTTTCCACCTTATGGGTGCCCCAAAACAGGGATTCCAGAGACGGGCTCTGGTTCAGGGCATCTGGGACATCACAACAAGTGCTAGGATTTGGGCTTAGGGCATATTAGGCCTGCAATGCGGGTTCATGGTGGTGCAACAGAGAAGGATTGTTTGAAAGCATGCTCAGGCTGAGGGTCACAAGGCCTGTTTGCCTCCAGGGCATCCCTGAGGAGTTTGTGTGGTCTCACTGGACTTGTAAATGACTCCCCCTTTCAGGGTTGAACACCCATTTTAACAGCCAAGTTTCCTGATATGAAGAAGGAGGAGTTCTCTATTGTGCTTCAGGATGCCCCATTATCAGGGATTCCAGCAAAGGTCTGGGGACAGGTGCCTGAATACCAAGGATGGGTAGAGATGAAATACTTGAGCCATGGCATTTCCAAATACTAGATGTGGGGCTCAAACTCTGGTGACTGACACTAGGTCTGGGCTCAGGCTCTGTCAGACACAGCACTAGTGGCCAGGGCAACCTATAAATCAGCGTCCCTCCGATATAGGGCCGAGCAGATTGATCCTCATGTGGGGTTTCTGGCCAGACTCACCAGGCACTTGTTTCTATCGGGAAGGCAGAATGCTGTGTTGTGTCTCCATAATTCGCTATCAAGAAGGCTTGGGGACCAGTCGGGTGAGGAAGGAATTGTAAACACAAGCTACAGTTCAATTCACTGCCAAGCGGAAGGCAGTTCCTGTGTCCAGCAGCTTTTTCGAGATATCCAGCACCTTAGTAAGGGAGGACGTCGGATATTTGCTCACACTAGAGTTTGTGTCTATGATGACTGACAAATGGAGGGGTGGCGTCAAGAAGCCATGGAGGGATTTTCACGTTGAGACTCATGAGCTGCTCCAAATAGCAAGGTTTCGTTCTACTGGACAGGTGGAGTGTGGTTTATTTGCTCCAGGGTCCCCCATGTGGAAAGTTTGGGTAGCAGAGCTCTACCGCATGGATGCCTGGAATGTTCAACTTCATTGACCATTGCAACTGAAGAACATGGCAGCTTTATTCTGGTGTCTCTGTAGCAAAGTACCAAGTCCTTGATTTGACATGGAATCTCTTGCAGATGGGCCACACAGCTGGTTTGTTACCAGGTAGATCTTAGAATGTGCTGGTGGCTTAGTAGTTGTGCAGGAATCTACTACTCTGGGATTTTGCACAGATTGTAGGGCACGGTTTCCTTCTGGGGACAGGAGATGTTCTGTTGTGTGGCCCAGCCACCACATGTTGTATCATAAGTTCGCATTCTAAAACAGGCCTCTGAGGACACATGTCTGAAAACCGAATCAATGGTTTTAATGACGTCCTAGGGGCATGTTAGGTTCATTATTCTGACTCAGGACCATTGACTTGGCTGTGTTCCTGGATGTAGGAGATCAGGGTATTTCAGACTGTGCATTTGTGTTCAGAGCGGCCGCCGAAATTGGGGTAGGCCCAGAGGCCTTGTAGGTTTCTCCTAATCTAGACAGTTTGGGCAACTGTGATGGGAACAGTTTCCTTGTGGATGGCAGGGACAGTCCTGCAGTGTGGATCCAGAGACCCCATCCTGGAGGGCATGTGTGCCATGGTTTTGGTAGATAAGTCTGCAAACACAAATTCGAATTAGGGTGAGTGGCGAGGTGATCACAGGCCCAATGCATATACCTTGAGAGCAGCTTATCTGGAACTGTAATTAGGGTGAATGGAAGGCAGTAGCACAGGCTTTTCTCTCCGGATTGTGTGTCCAGGATGGCCTCGGAATGCAGGTGTGTTCTCATGGGTCCATGAGAGACATTGCCTCTCTATGGATCCTGGTGGCTCCTCATAATTTGGTGACATTTTTGGGGAAGGGATGAGTGCTGTTTTCCATCTGAAGGGTGCACCAAAACAAAAATTCCAGAGATGGTCTCTGGGTCTGGGAACCTCGAAAATCCCACCAAGTGTTATGATTTGAACCTACAGGCATACCAGGCCTGAAATGAGGGATCATTGTGGTGAATCTGAGAGGGATTTTTTGAAAGCATGCTCAGGGTGAGGGTCACAATGCCTGTTTGTGCCAAGGGTAGTCCTCAGGAGTGTGTGTGGTGTCATTGATGTTGTAACTGGCTCCCCCTTTGAGGGTAGAACACCCATCCCAAAAGCCAGGTTTATTGCCATGGGGAAAGAAGAGTTCTCTATTGTGCTTCAAGTTCCCTAATTGGCAGGGATCCCTGCCAAGGTCTGGGGACAGGTGCCTGAATATCAAGGATGGGTAGAGATGACATACTTTGGCCATGGCAATCCCAAATGCTAGATATGGGGCCTGCTCTTTAGTGGCTGAAACTCAGTCGAGCTCAGGCTCTGTCAGACACGGCACTAGTGGCCATGGCAGCCTATAAATCGGTGTTGACTCGAGGGCCGACCTGATTGATCCTCATGTGGGTTTTCAGGGCAGACTCACCAGGCATTTCTTCATTCGATGGGGAAGGCAGAATGCTGCGTTGTGGCCCCAGATTTCCCTATCAAGAGGGCTTAGGGACCAGTCAGGTGAGGATGGAATTGTAAACACAAGCTATGGTTCAATTCAGTGCCAAGTGGAAGGCAGTTCCAATGTGCAGTGGTTTATTCAAGACATCCAGCACTGGGATAAGGGTGCATGTCAGATGTTTGCTTAGACTGGAGTTTGTGTCTATGATGACCGACCAATGGAGTGGTGGCATCAAGAGGCCATGGAGCAGTTTACACGCTGAGGCCTGTGAGTTGATCCAAACATAAGGTTTCCTTCTACTGGACAGGGGAGGTCTGGTTTGTTTACACCAGGTTCCCCCATGTGCAAAGTTTGGGTAGCATATTACTCGCACGTGGATACTGGAAAGCACACCTACATTGACCATTGCACCTAAGGAACATGGCAGGTTCTTCCTGGTTGCTCTAGGGCAAAGTACCAAGGCCTGGATTCTAATGAAGTTGGGTCACAATGCAGTTTTGTTACCACGGAAATCTTACTATGTGCTGGTGGCTAAGGGGCCATGTATGATTAGTCTATCCTGATGGTTTGACACCGGTCGAAGAACACGGTTTCTTTCTGGGTATCGGAGATGTTCTGTTGTGGGGCTCACGGACCAAATGTTGTATCATAAGTTGGTATTCCAGAACAGGCCTCTGAGGACAGATGCCTAAAAACTTCATCTAGGGTTCCAATGAAGTCCAAGGGGAATTTCAGGTTGAATCATCAGACTCAGGACCATTGACTTCGGTGTCTCCTTATATGTAGGCAACCAGGGTGTTTCTGACTGTGCCTTTGTGTACAGAGTGGCCTCCAATATTGGGGTGGGCTCTGGGGCCTTGCAGGTTTCTCCTAATCTTGAAGGTTTAGGCAAATTTGTGGGCACGGTTTCCTTGGGGGTGGCAGGCACAGTCCTGTGGTGTGGCTCCAGAGACTCCATCGTGGAGGGCACGTAAGCCATGGTTTTGGGAGAGAAGTCTGCAATCACAAACTCGGATTAGGTTGAGTTGCGAGGTGATCGTAGGCCCAATGCATAGACCTGGAGGGCAGATCGTCAGGAACTGTAAATCACGTACCTCGAAGGCACTAGCACTGGCTTTTGTATCTGGATTGTGTGTCCATGATAGCCTTGGAATGCAGGTGTGTTCTAATGTTTCCATGAGAGTATTTTCCTCTCTACGGATCCTGGAAGCTCCCAATAGTATGGTGGCTTTCTCATTTGAATGGAAGAGTGCTGTTTTCAATCTTAGATGTTCCCCCAAAAAGGGATTCCAGAGAAGGGCTGTGAGTCTGGGTGCTTGGAAAATTCCACCAGGATTAGGATTTGGGCCTAGGGGAGTACCAGGCCTACAATGTGTGACTTGGAGGTACAACTGAGAGCGTTTGTTTGAAAGCATGCTAGTCTGAGTGTCACAATGGCTGATGTGATTAGGGCAGCCCTTATGAGTGGGAGTTGTCTCCTTGGCCATGCAGCTGGCTACCACTTTAATGTAGGACACCCATCCCAACTACCAGGATTCCTGCCATGGAAAAGGAAGAATTCTCTATTGTGCCTCAGGTTCCCCCATTAGCAGGTATTCTAGCAAATGTCTGGGGACAGATGCCTGAATACCAAGGATGGGTAGAGATGAGGGACCTGAGACATGGCCAGTCTCACATGCCTGACTCTCTGAGTAGCTGACATGAATTGAGCACTCAGGCTCTGTCAGAAACAGAACTAGTGGTCAGGGCTGAGTATGAATCAGGGATCCCTCAAGGGCTGAGCAGATTGATCCTCATGCAGAGTTTCTGGGCAGAATCACCATGCCCTTCTTCTTTCTAAGGGGAAGGCAAAAAGCTGCGTTGTGGCCCCAGAATTCCCTATCAAGCGGGCTTGGGGACCAGTAGGGTGAGGATGGAATTGTAAACTCAAGCTAAGGTTCAATTCAGTGCCAAGCAAAAGGCAGTTCCATTGTGCAGTGTCTGATTCCAGATATCCAGCACCTGAGTAAAGGTGAAAGTCAGACATTTCCTCATGCTGGAGTTTATGTCTATGATGACCGATGAATGGAGGGGTGGCGTCAAGAGGCCATGGAGGATTTCACATGCTGGGGCTTGTGAGATGCTTCAAACAGCAAAGTTTCCTTCTACCAGACAGGGGGAGTCTGGTTTATTTGCTGCAGGGTCCCCCATGTGGAAAGTTTGGGTAGCAGAGCACTCCCACGTGGATGCCTGAAAAGCACACCTCCATTAAAATTGCAGCTGAGAAACATGGCCAATTCGTTCTGGTGGCTCTTGGGCGAATTACCAAGGCCTGGAGTTGACATGAAGTCTCATGAAGATGGGTCATAATGCAGGTTTGTTACCATGGAGACCTTAGAGTGTGCTGGTGGCTAAGGGACCATGTAGGATTCATCTACCCTGAGGGTTTGACACTGGTCAAAGGGCACGGTTTCCTTCTCGGACAAGAGATGTTCTGATGTGGGGCTAACGGACCAAATGTATCATAATTTGGTATTGCAGAACAGGCCTCTGAGGATAGATGCCTGAAAATTTAATCTAGGGTTCCAATAAAATCCTAACGGAATGTCAGGTTCAATCCTCTGACTCAGTATCATTGACTTCAAAGTCTGCCTAGATGTAGGTGATCAGGGTGTTCCAGACTGTGCATTTGTGTACAGAGTGGCAACCAGTATTGGGGTGGGCTCAGGGGCCTTGCAGGTTTCTCCTAATCTGGAAAGATAGGGCAATTTGATGGGCACAGTTTCCTTGGCAATGGTGGGCACAGTCCTGTGGTGTGGCTCCAAAGACCCCATGCTGGAGGGCATGAGAGCCATGGTTTTCGGAGGGAAGTCTGCAAACACAAATGCGGGTTAGGTTTAGTGGCGAAGTGATTGTAGGCCCAATGCATACTCCTGGAGGGAAGCTCCGTGTGAAATGTAAATCGCATGCCTCAAAGGAGGTAGCACAGGCTTTTTTATCTGGATTGTGTATCCACGATGGACTAAGAATGCAGGTGTGGTCTCAGGTGTCCATGGGTGATATTTCCTCTCAAGTATCCTGGCGGCTCCTTATAATGTGGTGGCTTTCTCAGAGAGGAAAGAGTTCTGTTTTCCATATTAAGGGTGTCCCATAACAGGGATTGCAGAGAAGTGCTCTGGCTCTGGGCACCTGGAAATACCCACCAAGGGTTATGATTTGGGCATAGGGGCTTACCAGGCCTCCAATGCAAGTCCTGGAGATACAACTGAGAGCGTTTGTTTGAAAGCATGCTCAGGCTGAGGGTCACTATGCAAGCTTTTGCATAGGGTGGCCCTCAGGAATGGGGGTGGTCTCAATGGCCATTCAGTAGGCTAACACTCTGAGTGTTGGACACCCTTCCGAACTTACAGGAATCCTGCCATGGGGAATTAGGATTTACCTATTGTGATTCAGGTTCCCTCATTGGTAGGGATTCCAGGAAAGGTCTGGGGACACATGCCTGAATACCAAGGATGGGTAAAGATGACGGCTCTGTTCCGTGGCCAGTCTAACATGCGGGATATGGGCCCCGCCTTCTAGGTGGCTGACACGAGGTCGGGGCTTAGGCTCTGTCAGACACAACACTAGGGGCCAGGGCTGTCTATAATTCAGGGTTCCCTCAAGGGACAAGTAGATTGATCATAATGTGGAGTTTCTGGGCAGACTCACCAGGCCCTTCTTCTTTCTATTGGGAAGGCAGAATGCTGTGTTGTGGCTGCAGAATTCCCTATCATGAGGGCTTGTGGACCAGTAGGGTGAGGATGGAATTGTAAACCCAAGCTATGAAAAAATTCAGTGACAAGCGAATGGCATTTCCAGTGTGCAGCGGCTGATTCAAATATCCAGCACCTGAGTAAGCGCAGACGTCAGATGTTTGCTCAAGCTGGAGTTTGTGTCTATAATGACCGACAAATGGAGAGGAGTTGAAAAGAGGTCATAGAGAATTTCCCACACTTGAGCTTGTGAGATGCTCCAAACAGCCAGGTTTCCTTCTACAGGACAGGGCAGTCAGATTTGTTTGCTCGAGAGTCCCCCATGTGGAAAGTTTGGGTAGCAGAGCACTCCCACATGGATGCCTGGAAAGCACACTTCCACTGAACATTGCAGCTGAGGAACATGGCAGGTTCTTTCTGAAGGCTCTGGGGTGAAGTACCAAGGCCTGTAGTTGACATGGAATCTCATGAAGATGGCTCACAATGCTGGCTTGTTACCAGTGAGATCTTAGAATCTGCTGGTGGCTACGGGCCAAGTAGGATTCATCTACCCTGAGGGTTTGACACAGTTCCAAGAGCACGGCTTCCATCTAGAGAAAGGAGATGTTCTGTTGTGGGGATCAGGGACCATATGTTGTATCTTAAGTTGGTACTCCAGAACAGGTCTCTGATTACAGATGCCTGAAAACCTAATCAGGGGTTACAATGAGGTCATAGGAGCATGTCAGGTTCAATCTTCTGACTGAGAAACACTGACTTGGGTATCTGCCTGGATTCAGGTGATCAGCGTATTTCAGAATGCACATTTGTGTCCAGAGGGGCCTCCAGTATTGGGGTGGGCTCAGGGGCCTTGCAGGTTTCTCCTTATCTCGAAGTTTTAGGCAAATGTGACGGACACATTTTCCTTGGGGATGGCAGGCACAGTCCTTTGGTGTGGCTCCAGAGACCCCATCCTGGAGGAAATATGAGCCATGGTTTCGGGATAGAAGTCTGTAAGCACAAACTCGGGTTAAGGTTAGCGGTGAGGTGATCGCAGGCCCAATGCATAGACCTGGAGGGCAGCTCGTCTGGAACTATAAATTAGTTGCCTTGAAGGTGGTAGCACAGGCTTGTGTATCTGGCTTTTGTGTCCAGGATGGCCTCGGTATACAGGTGTGGTCTCATGGATCCATGGGAGATTTTTCCTCTCAAGGATCCTAGCGGCTCCCTATACTATGGTGGCTTTCTTGGCGAAGGGGAGAGTGCTATTTTCCATCTTAGGGGTGTCCCAAAACAGGGATTCCAGAGACAGGCTGTGTTTCTGGTCCCCTGAAAAATCCCACCAGGTGTTAGGATTTGTGCTTAGGGGCATATCAGGCCTGCAAATTTGGATTCTGGAATGCAACTGAGAGTGTTTGTTTGAAAGCATGCTCATGTTGGGGGTCACAATGCCTGCTTCTGTCCAGGGCGGCCCTCATGAGTGGGCGGGTTATCATTGGCCATTCAGCTGGCTACCACTCTGAGGTCTGGAAACCCATCCCAAGAGCCATCATTCCTGCCATGGGGAAGGAGGATTTCCCTATTGTGCTTCTGGTTCCCCCATTGGCAGGGATTTCAGCAAATGTCTGGGGACAGATGCCTGAATCAAGAATGGGTAGAGATGACAGCCCTGGGACATGGCTGGTCTCACATTCTGGAGTTGGAGCCCAGTCTCTGGGTCCTGACACGAGGTCAGAGACGAGGTTCTGTCAGACTCAGCGCTAGTGGCCAGGTAAACCTATAAATGGGGTTCACTCGAGGGTCGAGTAGATTTATCCTCATGTAGGGTTTCTGGGCAGTCTCTCCAGGCTGTTTTTTCTTGCTATGGGGAAGGCAGAATGCTGTGTTGTGGCTTCAGAATTCCCTATCAAGAGAGCTTACTGAACACCAGGGTGAGGATGGAATTGCAAACCCAAGCTACTTTTTTTTTTTCAAGATTTTATTTATTTGTCAGAGAGCGAGCAAGAGCAAGCACAGGCAGACAGAGTGGAAGGCAGAGTCAGACGGAGAAGCAGGCTCCCTGCGGAGCAAGGAGCCTGATGTGGGACTCGATCCCAGGACGCTGGGATCATGACCTGAGCCGAAGGCAGCTGTTTAACCAACTGAGCCACCCAGGCGTCCCGCCACCCAGGCGTCCCGCCAAGTCAGTGCCAAGCATAAGGCAATTCCAGTGTGTAGCAGCTTATTCAAATATCCAGCACTTGAGTAAGTGCAGATGTCAGTTGATTGCTCACGCTGGAGTTAGTGTCTATGATGACCAACAAATGGATGGGTGGCCTCAAGAGGCCATGGAGGATTACCCACACTCAGGCTTGAGATACTCCATACAGCAAAGATTCCTTTTACCGTACAGGGGAGTCTGGTTTGTTTCATCCAGGGTTCCCCATGTGGAAAGTTGGTATCAGAGCACTCCCGCTGGATGCCTGGAAAGTACACCTACATTGACCATGGCAGCAGAGGAACAAGGCAGTTTCATTCTGGTGGGTCTGGGCCGAAGTACCAAGGGCTGGAGTTGTCATGGAGTCTCATGAAGTTGGGTCACAATGCTGGTATGTTGTCAGGGAGATCATAGAATGTGCTGGTTGCCAGGGGGCCTTGAAGGATTCATCTACCCAGAGTGTTTGACACAGGTCCAGAGCACAGCTTTCTTCTAAGTACAGGAGATGTTCTTTTGTGTGGCTCAGGGACCATATTGTATCATACATTGATATTCAGAACAGCCTTCTGAGTACAGATACCTGAAATCCTATTCTAGTGTTCCAGTGAATCCTAGGAGCATGTCAGGTTCAATCTTCTGTCTGAGGACCATTGACTTGGATATCAGCCTGGATGTAGGTGATATGGTGTGTCAGACTGTGCATTTGCGTCCAGAGTGGCCTCCAATATTGGGCTGGGCTTAGGGGCCTTGCAGGTTTCTCCTAATCTAGAGGGTTTGTTTAATAGTGACAATCACAGTTTCCTTTGGGAAGACAGGTACAATCCCGTGGTGTGGCTCCAGTTATCACAAACTGGAGGGCATGTGAGCCATGGTTTTGGGAGGGAAGTCTGAAAACACAAACTTGGGTTAGGGTTAGTGGCAAGGTTATCACAGGCCCAATGCATAGACATGGATGGCAGCTCTTCAGGAACTGTTAATCGGGTGACTCAAAGGCAGAATCACAGGCTTTTTTCTCTGTATTGTGTGCAGGATGGCCTCAGAATGCAGTTGTGGCCTCATGGGTCCATGGGAGATTTTTCCTCTCTAAGGATCCTGGTGGCTCCCAATAGTTGGTGGCTTTTTCGGGGAAGGGAAGAGTGCTGTTTTTCATGTTAGGGGTGCCCCAAAATATGGATTCCAGAGACGGACTCTGGGTTTGGTCCCCTGGAAAATCCCACCAAGTGTTAGGATTTGGGCCTAGTGGCTTAACAAGCCTGCATGCAGGATCCTGGAGGTGCAACTGAGAGGGCTTGTTTAAAATCATTCTCAGGCTGAGGGTCACAATACTTGCTTATGCCCAGGTGGCCCTCATGAGTGGGCGTGGTCACATTGGCCATGCAGCTGGCTCCCACTTGAGGGTTGGAAAACCATCCCAACAGCCAGAATCCTGCCATGGGGAAAGAGGAGTTCTCTATAGTGCTTCAGGTTCCCCCATTAGCGGGGATTCCAGCAAAGGTCTGGGGACAGAGGCCTGAATACCAAGGATGGGTAAAGATAATGGACATGGGCCATGGCCAGTATCAAATCGTGGATATTGGCCCCGATCACTGGGTGGCTGACACTAGGTCTTGGCTCAGGCTCTGTCAGACACAGCACTAGTGCCCAGGGCAGCCTATAAATTGGGGTTCCCTCAAGTGCCGAGCAGATTGATCCTCATGTATGGTTTCTGGGCAGACTCACCAGGCCCTTCTTGTTTGTAAGGGGAAGGCAGAATGCTGCTTTGTGGCTCTAGAATTCACTATCAAGAGGGCTTGTGGACCAGGAGGCTGAGGATGGAATTGTAAACCTAAGCTATGGTTACATTCTGTATCAAGCAAAAGGAATTTCCAGTGTGCAATGTTTGAATCCAATATTCAGCACTTGAGTGAGGGTGGATGTCAGATATTTGCTCATGCTGGAGTTTGTGTCTATGATGACACAAAAATGGAGGGGTGGCGTCAAGAGGTTATGGAGGATTTACCAATCTGGTGTTTTTGAGATGCTCCAAACAGCAAGGTTTCCTTCTACCAGACAGGGGCAGTCTGATTTGTTTCCTCCATGGTTCCCCATGTCGAAAGATCGGATAACATAGATCTCCCACATGGGTGACTGGAAAGCACACCTTCATTGACCATGACAGTGAAGGAACATGGCATCTGGTGGCTTTGAGGCGAAGAAATAAAGACTGGATTGGACATGGAACCTCATGAAGATGGGTCAAAATGTTGGTTTGTTACCAGGGAGATCTTAGAATGTGCTGGTGGTTAATGGGCCATGCAGGATTCATCTAGCCTGAGGATTTGACACAGGCCCAAGAGCCCGGATTGCTTCTGGGGGCAGGAGATATTCTGTTGTGGGTCTCAGAGGCCATATGTTGTATCATAAATTGGTAATCCAGAACAGGTCTCTGAGGACAGAAGCCTGAAAACCTAATAAAGGGTTTGAATGAGGCCCTAGGGGAATGTCATTCAATCTTCTGACTCAGGATCATTGACTCTGGTGTCTGACTGGATGCAGGTGATGAGGGTGTTTCAGACTGTGCATTTGTGTCCAGAGTGGCATCAAATACTAGGGTTGGCTCAGGTTCCTTGCAGGTTTCTCCTTATATGGGGTTTTTGGACAACTGTGATGGGCAGTTTCCTTGGGGATTGCAGGAACTGTCCTGTGGTGTGACTCCAGAGACCCCATCCTGGAGGACATGTGCGCCATGATTTTGAGAGAGAAGTCTGCAAACACAAACTTAGGTTAGGGTTAGTGGCAAGGTGATCATAGTCCCAATCCATAGACCAGGAGGGCAGCAAGTCTGGAACTGTAAATCACGTAACTCAAAGGTGGTAGCACAGGTAATTGTATCTGGATTTAATTTCCAGAATGGCCTTTATTGCAGGTGTTGTCTCAAGGGTCCATGGGAGATTTCTCCTCTCAAGGATCCTGGCGGTTCTCAATAGTTTGTTGGATTTCTCCGGGAAGGGATGAGTACTGTTTTCCAGCTTAGGCGTGCCCCAAAACAGGCATTCCAGAGATGAGCTCTGGGTCTAAGTGCTTGGAAAATCCCACCAAGGGTTAATATTTAGGCCTAGGGCCATACCAGGCCTGAAATGCGGGATCCTGGAGGTGCAACTGAGAGCGTTTGTTTGAAAGTATGGTCAAGCTGAGGGTCCCAATGCCTGCTTGTGCCCCGGAGGCCATCAGGATTGGGCGATGTCTACTCAGCCATGCAGCCAGTTCCCATTCCTAGTGTTGGACACCCATCCAAAAGCCAGGATTCCTGCCATGGCGAAGGATGAATTCTCTATTGTGCTTCAGGTCCCCCCATTGGTAGGGATTCCAGCTAAGATCTAGGGGACAGATGCCTGAATACCAAGGATGGGTAGTAATGACAGCCCTGGGCCATGGCCGGTCTCACATGGTTAATGTGGGCCCCACCCTCTGGGTTGCTGACACGAGGTAGGGGCTCAGGCTCTGTCAGACACAGCACTAGTGGCTAGGGCAAACTATAAATAGGGGTTCCCTCCTGGGCTGAGTATATTGATCTTCATGTGCAGTTTATGGGCAGACTCACCAGGTCCTTCTATCTATGAAGAAGGCAGAATGTTGCGTTGTGGCTCCAGAATTCCCTATCAAGAGATATGGCAGACCAGTAGGGTGAGGATGAAATTGTAGTCTGAAGCTAAGCTTAAATTCATTGCAAAGCGAAAGGCAGTTCCAGTGTGCAGCAGCTGATTCCAATATCAGAGCCTGAATATGGGCGGATGTCAGATGTTTGCTCAGGCTGGAGTTTGTGTCTATGATGACCAACAAATGGAGAGGTGGCGTCAAGAGGCCATGGAGGTTTCCCACCCTGGGGCTCAGGGGCCATAATTTGTATCATAAGTTGGTATTCCAGAAGAGGCCTCTGAGGACAGGTGCCTGAAAAGTTAATCCCTCTTCCAATGAGGTCCTAGGGCCATGTCAGGTTCAATTATCTGACTCAGGACCATTGATTTGGGTGTCTGCCTGGATGGAGGTGATCAGGGTGTTTCAGACTGTGCATTTGCATCCAGAGCAGCCTCCAATATTGGGATGTGCTCAGGAGCCTTCCGGGTTTCTCCTAATCAGGAGGGTTTGGGGAACTGTGATGGGCCCAGTTTCCTTGGGGATGGCAAGCACAGTCTTGTGGTGTGACTCTAGGGGCCCCATCCTGGAGGACATGTGAGCTATTGTTTTTAGAGAGAGATCTGCAAACACAAACTCGGGATAAGGTTAATGGAGAGGTGTTCACAGTCCCAATCCAAAGATCTGGAGGGCAGCACGTCAGGAACTGTAAATCAGGTGACTCGAAGCCAGTAGCACAGTCTCTTGTATCTGGATAGCATATCCACGCTGGCCTCGGAATACAGGTGTGGACTCATGGGACCATGGGAGATTCTTCTTCTCAAGGATCCTGGGGGATCCCATTAGTTTGGTGGCTTTCTCAGGGAAGTGAAGAGTGCTGTTTTCCATCTTAGGGATGCCTCAAAACAGGGATTCCAGTGACGGGCTCAGGGTATGTGCACATGGAACATCCCACGATGTGTTAGGATTTGGGCTTAAGGGCATATCAGGCCTCCAATGCAGGATCCTGGAGGTGCAACTAAGAGCATTTTTTTGAAGGCTTGATCAAGCTGAGGGTTACAATGGCTACTTGTGCCCAGGGCAGCCCTCATGAGTGGGCATTGTCTCCTTGGCCATGCAGCTGGCTCCCACTTTGAGGTTTGGACACTCATATCAACAGCCAGGATTCCTACCATGGGGAAGGAGGAGTTCTCTATTGTGCTTTAGGTTACCCCATTGGTAGGGATTACATAAAAGGTCTGGGGACAGGTGCCTGAATACCAAGGATGGGTAGAGATGATGGACTTGGGCCCTGGCCAATCTCACATGCTGGATATGGGCTCATATCTCTGGGTGCCTGAAACTAGGTCTTGGCTCAGGCTCTGTCAGACACAGTACTAGTACTAATACTAGTACTAGTGCCCAGGACAGCCTATAAATCAAGGTTCCATCGAGTGCCAAGTAGATTGAACCTCATGTGGAGTTTCTGGGAAGATTCACCAGGCCCTATTTCTTTCTAGTGGGAATGGAGAATGTTGCCTTGTGGCTCCAAATTCCCTCTCTAGAGGGCTTGCAGACCAGGAGGCTGAGGATGGAATTCTAAACCCAAGCTATGGATAAATTCAGTGTCAAGTGAAACGCAGTTCCAGTGTGCAGTGGTGGAAAAGAAAATGCAGAATCTAAATAACGGCAGATTTCAGATGTTTTCTCATGCTGGAATTTTTGTCTATGATGACTGACAAATGGAGGGGTTGTGTCAAGGGCCATGGAGGATTTCTCCTGCTGGTGCTTCTGACATGCTCCAAACAGAGGGTTCCCTTCTACTGGTCAGTGGCAGTCTGGTTTGTTTGCTCCAGGGTCCCACATGTGGAAAGAATAAGTAGAAGAGCACTCCCACATGGATGCCTGGAAAGCACACCTCCACTGACCATATCAGGTGAGGAACATGGCAGGTTCATTCTGGTGGCTCTGGGGCGAATTACCAAGGACTTGAAGTGACATGGAATCTCATGAAGATGGATCACAATGCTCTTTGTTTGTTACCAGAGAGATCTTAGAATGTGCTGGGGGCTAAGGGGCTGTGCATAATTCATATACCCCGACCCTTGACACAAGTTGAAGAGCACGAATTCCATCTGGGGACAGGAGATATTCTATTGTGGGGTTCAGGGACCAATCTTCTGACTCAGGACCATTGACTTGGGTGTCTTCCTGGATGGAGGTGATCAGGGTGTTGCACACTGTGCATTTGTGTCCAGAGTGGCCTCCAATATTGGACTGGGCTCAGGGGACTTGCAGGTCTCTCCTAATCTGGAGGGTTTGGGCAACTGTGATTGACACAGTTTCATTGGGGATAGCAGGATCTTTCCTGTGGTGTGGCTACAGAGACCCATCATAGAGGGCATGTGAGCCATGGTTTTGGGAAAGAAGTCTGCAAACACAAACTTGGGGTAGGGTTAATGGCGAGGTGATCACAGGCCCAATGCATAGGTCTGTAGGGCAGCTCGTCTGGAACTGTAAACCAGGTGATTCGAAGGTGGTAGCACAGTCTCTTGTATCTGGATTGTGTGTCCAGGATGGCCTCGGAATGAAGGTGTGGTCTTATGGATCCCTGGGAGATTTTTCCTCTCTACGCATCCTGGCAGCTCCTAATAGTTTTCTCAGGGGAGGGAAGATTGCTGTTTTCCATCATAGGGGTGCTTCAAAACAGAGATTCCAGAGACGGGCTCTGGTTATGTTGGCATGGAAAATCCCACGAAGTGTTAGGATTTGGTCCTAAGGGCATACCAGGCCTGCGATGCGGGACCCTGCAGAAACAACTGAGAGCATTTGTTTGAATGCATGCTAAGGTTGAGGGACACAATGCCTGCTTTGGCCCAGGCGGCCCTTATGATTGGGCGTTGTCTCATTGGCCATGCACCTGGTTCTAATTCTGAGGGTTGGGCACCCATAGCAACAGCCAGGCTTCCTGCCATGGGGAAGGAGGAGTTCTCAATTGTGCTTCAGATTCCCCCACTGGTAGGGATTCCAGCAAAGGTCTGGGATAGTTGCCGGAATACCAAGGATGGGTAGAGATGACTGGGCCATGGCCAGTCCCACATGCTGGATAAGGGCCCCACACTCTGGGTGGCTGACACGAGGTTGGGGCTCAGGCTCTCTCAGACACAGCGCTAGTGGCCAGCACAAAGTATAAATCAGGGTTCCCTCGAGGGCCAAGTAGATTGATCTTCATGGGGAGTTTCTGGGCAGACTCACCAGGCCCTTCTTTCTATGGGGAAGGCAGAATGTTGCGTTTTGTCTCCCTAATTCCCTCTCAAGAGGACTTGCGGTCCAGTAGGGTGAGGATGGAATTGTAAACCCAAACTATGCAAGAATACAGTGTCAAGTGAAAGGTATTTCCAGTGTGCGTGACTGATTCGAATATCCAGCACCTGAGTAAGAGCAGATGTCAGATGTTTGCTCATGCTGGAATTTGTGTCTATGATGACTAACAAATGGAGGGTTGGCATCAAGAGAATGTGGAGGACTTCCCAGGCTGGGGCTTGTGAGATGCTCCAAACAACCAAGGTTTCCTTCAACCTGACAGGAGCAGTCTTATTTGTTTGCTCTAGGGTTCCCTATGTGGAATTTTTGTGTAGCAGAGAACTACCTCTTGGATGCCTAGAAAGCACACGTCCATTGACCTTTGTACCTGAGGAACATGGCAGATTCGTTTCATGGCTCTTGGGCAAAGTACCAACACCTTGAGTTGGCATCAAGTCTCAGGAAGTTGGGTCACAATGCTGGTTTGTTACCAGGGAGATCATAGAAGGTGCTGGGGCTAATGGGTCATGCAGGATCCATCTACCCTGAAAGTTGGACATAGATCCAAGAGCACATTTTCCTTCTGGAGACAGGAGATGTTCTGTTGTGGGAATCAGGGACCACATGTTGTATCATAACTTGGTATTCCAGAACAGGACTCTGAGAACAGATGTCTGAAGACCCAATCTAGGGTTCCAGTGAAGTCCTAGGGGCATGTCAGGTTCAATCATCTGACTCAGAACCATTGACTTGGCTTTCTGCCTCGATGGAGGTGCTCAGGGTGTTTCAGACTGCACGTTTGCATCCAGAGCAACCTCCAATATTGGGGTGGGTTCAGGGGCCTGGCAGGTTTCTCCTAATCTGGAGGGTTTGGACAACCTGATGGGCACAGTTTTCTTGGGGATGGCAGGAACTTTCCTGTGATGTGGCTTGAGGGACCACATCTTGGTGGGCATGTAAGCCATGGTTTTGGGAGAGAAGTCGGCAAACACAAACTGGGGTTAGGGTTAGTGTCGAGATGATCACAGGCCCAATGCATAGACATGGAGGGCAGCTCGTCAGGAAATGTAAATAGGATGACTCGAAGGCGGTAGCAAATACTTTTCTCTCTGGATTGTGTGGACAGGATGGCCTCGGAATGCAGGTTTGTTTTCATGGGTCCATGGGAGATTTTTTCTCTCTAAAGATCCTGGCGGCTCCCAATAGTTTGGTGCCTTTCTCAGGGAAGGGAAGAGTGCTGTTTTCCATCTTAATGGTGCCCCAAACAGGGATTCTGAGACGGACTCTGGGTCTGGGCACCTGGAAAATCCCACCAAGGGTTAGGATTTGGGCCTAGGGGCATACCAGGCCTGCAATGCAGGTACTGGAGGAGCAACTGAGAGTGTTTGTTTGAAAACATGCTCAGGCTGAGGATCACCATGCCTGCCTGTGCCCATGTCGGCCCTCAGGAGTGGGCATGGTCTCCTTGGCCATGCAGCTGGCTCCCACGCTGAGGGTTGGACAACCAATATTCCTGCCATGGGGAAGGAGGTGTTCTCTATTGTGTTTCAGGTTCGCCATTGGCAGGAATTCCAGCAAAGTTTGGGGGACAGATGACTGGATACCAAGGATGGGTACAGATGATGGCCCAGGGCCATGGCCGATCTCTCATGCTAAATATGGGCCCTCAACTCTGGGTGGCTGACACGAGGTCGGGGCTTAGACTCTGTCAGACACAGCACTAGTGGTCAGGGAAATCTATTAATCAGGGTTGCCTCGTGGTCTGAGTAGATTGATCCTCATGTGAGGTTTCTGGGCAGACTCAACAGGTCCTTCTTCTTTCTATGTGGAAGGCAGAATACTGCATTGTGGCTCCAGAATTCCCTATCAAGAGATATTGTGGAGCAGTGTGGTGAGGATAGAATAGTAATACAAAGCTATGGTTAAGTTCAGTGAAAAGCAAAAGGCAGTTCCAGTGTGCAGCTGCCGTTTCGAATATCCAGCACCTGAGTAAGGGTGGATGTCAGATGTTTGCTCACACTGGAGTTTGTGTCTGTGATTACCCACAAATGGAAGGGTGGCGTCAAGAGGCCATGGAGGATTTCCCATGCTGGGGCTTGTGAGATGCTCCAAATAGCAAAGTTTCTTTCTACCGGACAGGAGAAGTCTGGTTTGTTTTCTCTGGTTTCTCCATGTGGAAAGTTTTGTAGCAGAGAACCCCACAGGGATGCCTGGAAATCACCCCTCCATTGACCATTGCACCTGAGGAACATGGCAGGTGCATTCTGGTGGCTCTGGGGCAATATATCGAGACCTTAAGTTGACATGGAGTCTCATGAAGATGGGGCACAATGATGGTTTGTTACCAGGAATATCATAGAATGTGCTGGTTGCTAAGGGGCCATTCAGGATCCAAATACCCTAAGGGTATGACACAATTCCAGGAGCATGGCTTCCTTTTTGGGGAGGACATATTCTGTTCTGTGGCTCAGGGACTATATATTTTATCATAAGTTGATATTCCAGAGCAGGCCTCTGATGACAGATACCTGTAAACCTAATCTAGTGTGCCAATGAAGTCCTCGGGGCATGTCAGGTTCAATCTTCTGACTCAGGAGCATTGACTTGGGTGTCTGCCTGTATGGAGGTGATCAGGGTGTCTCAGACTGTGCATTTGTGCCCAGAGCGGCCTCCATTATTTGGCTGCGCTCAGGGGCCTTGTAGGTTTCTCCTAATCTAAAGGTATCGGGCAAAAGTGATGGGCACAGATTCCTTGAGGATCTCATGCACAGTCTTGTGGTGTGGCTTCAGATGCCAGAACCTGGAGGTCATGTGAGCCATGGTTTTAGGAAGGAAGTCTGCAAACACAAACTCAGTTTAGGTTAATGGCAAGGTGATTGCAGGCCCAATGCATAGACCTGGAAGGCAGCTCGTCAGGAACTGTAAATCCGATGACTCAAAGGTGATAGCACATGATATGTATCTGGATTGTATGTCCAGGATGGCCTCGGAATGCAGGTGTGTTCTCATGGGTCTATGGCAGATTTTTCCACTCAAGGATCCTGGTGGCTACCAAGAGTTTGGTGACTATCTCGGGGAAGGGAAGAGTGTTGTTTTCCATCTTAAGGGTCCCCCAAAATAGGGATTCCAGAGATGGGCTCTGTGTCTGGGCCCCTGTAAAATCCCACCAGGGTTAGGATTTGGGCCTAGGTGTGTACTAGGCCTGCAATTCGGGGTCCCAGAGATGCAATTGAGAGCGTTTGGTTGAAAGCATGCTCAGGCTGAGGTCACAATGCCTGCTTGTGCCCGGGGAAGCCATCATGAGTGCACATGGTCTCCTTGGCCATGGAGCTGCCTTCCACTTTGAGGGTTGAGCAACTATCCCAACTGTCAGAATACCTTCAATGGGGAAGGAGGAGTTCTCTATTGTGCTTCAGGTTCCCCCAATGGCAAGGATTTCAGCAAAGGTGTGGGTACAGATGCCTGAATACCAAGAATAGAAGAGAAGACAGACTTGGGCCATAGCTGGTCTCACATGCTGTATATGGGCCCTGATCTCTCAGTGGCTGACACTAGGTCCTGGCTCTGGCTAAGTCAGACACAGCACTAGTGCCCAGGGCAGCCTATGAATCAGGGTTCCGTCTAGCACCGAGAAGATTGACCATCATATGGAGTTTCTGGGCAGACTCTCCAGGCCCTTTTTCTTTCTATGGGGAAGGCAGAATATTGTGTTGTAGCTCCAGAATTCCCTCACAATAGGGCTTGTGGACCAGTAGGCTGAGGATGGAATTGTAAACCCAAGCTATGGCTTAATTCAGTCAAACTAAAGGCAATTCCAGTGTGCAGCGATCGAATTGAAATCCAGCACCTGAGTAAGGGCGGATGTCAGATGTTTGCTCATGCTGGAGTTTGTGTCTATGATGACTGACAAATGGAGTGGTGGCTTCAAGAGGAAATGGAGGATTTCCCACGCTGGGGCTTGTGAGATGCTCCAAACAGAAGGTTTCCTTCTACCGGACAGGGGCATTCTGTTTTTTTGTCTCAAGGGTCCCCGCCAATTGCAAAGTTTGTGTAGCAGAGCACCCCCGTATGGTTGCCTGGAAACCACACCTCCACTGACCATTGCAGCTTAGGAACATGGCAAGTTCATTCTGGTGGCTCTGGGGCGAAGTACTAAAGGCTTATTTTTACATGGAATGTCATGAACATGGGTAACAATGCTGTTTTGTTACCTGGGAATTCTTAGCCTGTCATCTGTACACATCCTTGGTATTAAGGCAACTTTCCACAGACCTTTCCTGTAACCCTGCCAATGGGGGAACCTGAAGCACAATAGAGAACTCCTCTTTCCATTGCAGGAAGCCTGGCTGTTGCAATGGGTGTCCAACCGTCAAAGTGGGATCCAGCTATATGGCCAATGAGACGACACCCTCTCCTGAGGGCCCCCCTGGGCACAAAGAGGCATGATGACCCTCAGCCTGAGCATGCTTTCAAACAAGCCCTCTCTGTTACACCATTAGGATCCTGCATTGCAGGCCTGGAATGCCCCTAGGCCCAAATCCTAACACTTGGTGGGATATCCGGGCACCCAGACCCAGAGCCCGTCTCTGGAATCCCTGTTTTGGCATAAGCCTAAGTTGGAAAACAGCATTCTTCCCTGTTTTGGAGCACCCCTAAGATGGAAAAGAGCACTCTTTTCTTCTCTGAAAAACCACCAATCTATGGAGATCCACCAGGATCCTTAGAGAGGAAAAGTCTCCCATTGAACCATGAGACCACGTCTACATTCAGAGCCCATCCTGGACACACAATCCAGATAGAAAAGCCTGTGCTACCAGCTTTCAGTCACCCTAATTACAGTTCCTGACGTGATGCCTTCTAGGTCTATGCATTGGACCTGCGATCACCTTGCCACTATCCCTTACCCAAATTTGTGTTTGCAGACTTCCCTCCCAAAACCATGGCTCTCATATCCTCAAGGAGGTGGTCTCTGAAGCCTTACCACAGGACTGGGCCTGCCATCCCCAAGGAAACTGTGCCCATCACAGTTCCCCAAAGCCTCCAAGTTAGGAGAAACCTGCAAGGTCCCTGAGCCCACCCCAATAGTGGAAGTGGCTCTGGATGCAAATGCACAGTCTGAAACACCCTGATCACCTACATCCAGTCAGACAACCATATCAATGGTCCTTAGTAAGAAAATGGAACCTGATGGGCACCAAGGACATCATTGGATCTCTAGATTAGGTTGCCAGCATCAATCCTCAGAGGCCTGTTCTTGAATACCAAGTCAGGATACAACATATGTACCCTGAGCCACAAAACAGAACATCTCCTCTCCCAAGATGGAAACTGTGCACATCGACCTGTGCCAAACCCTCAGCGTGGCCCATAGCCACCAATACATTCTATGACCTCCCTTGTAACAAACCAGTTTTGGGACACATCTGTAAGAGATACCAAGTCAACTCAAGGCCTTGGTACTTGGCACCAGAACCACCAAAACGAACCTGTCATGTTCCTCAGCTGCAATGGTCATTGGACGTGTGCTTTCCAGTCATCCATGCGGGAGGGCTCTGCTACGCAAACTTCCACTTGAGGGACCCTGGAGGAAAAAAAAAAACAGACTCCTCCTGTCCATTAGAAGGAAACCTTGTTTTTTGGAGCATCTCACAATCTTAAGCGTGGGTAATCCTCCATTGCCTCCTGAAGCCACCCCTCCATTAGTCGTCATCCTAGACACAAACTCCAGTGTGAGCAAATATCTGACATCTGCCCTTACTCAGGTGCTGGATATCTCGTATAAGCTGCTGCACATTGAAACTGACTTCCGCTTGGCACTCAATTTAAGCATAGCTGGTGTTTACAATTGCATTCTCACCCTATTTGTCCCCAAACCCTCTTGATAGGGAATTCTGGATCCATAAGGCAGCATTCTGCCTGCCCCACAGAAAGAAGTGCTTCGTGAGTCTCGCCAGAAACCCTACATGAGGATCAATTTACTCGGCCCTGGAGAGAACCCCAATATATAGACTTCTCTGGCCACTAGTGCTGTGTCTGACACAGCCTGAGCTCAGACCTCGTGTCAGCCACCCAGAGAGCGGGGCCCATATCCAGCATGTGAGAACGGCCATGGCCCAAATCTGTCATCTCTATGCATCCTTGGTATTCAGGCATCTGTCCCCAGACCTTTGCTGTAATCCCTGCCTATGGGGGAACATGAAGCACAATAGATATTTCCTCCTTCCCCATGGCTGGAAACCTGGCCATTGGAATGTGTGTCCATCCCTCAGTGTGGGAGCCAGAAAATGGACAATGGGACCACACCCACTCCTGAGGGCCACCCTGGGCACAAACAGGCATTGTAATGCTCAGCCTGAGCATGCTTCCAAACAAGCCCTCTCAGTTGCACCACCAAGATCCTGCATTGCAGGCCTGGTCTGCCCATAAGCCCAAATCCCAACCCTTGGTGGGATTTTCCAGGCGCCTAGACCCAGAGCCCATCTCTGGAATCCCTGTTTTGGGGCACACCTAAGATCGAAAATAGCAGTCTTCCCATACCAAAAAGTCATCAAAATATTGAGAGCCGCCTGTATCCTTAGAGGAAAAATCTCCCATGGACCCATGAGGCCACAGCTACATTCTGACGTCACCCTAGACACACAATCCAGATATAAAAGCCTGTGCTTCCGCCTTCGGGTCATTCCAGTTACTGTTCCTGACGAGTAGCCTTCCAGGTCTACACATTGCCCTGCGATAACCTAGCCACTAAACCTAACCCAAGTTTGTGTTTGCAGACTTCCCTCCCAGAACCATGGCTCACATGCCCTCCAGGGTGGAGTCTCTGGAGCCACACCACAGGACTGTGCTTGCCATCCCCATGGAAATTGTGCATGTCAGTTAACCAAACCCTCCAGAGTTGGTTGAAACATTCAAGGCCCCTGTGGCCACCCCAATATTGGAGGTTACTCTGGACATAAGTGCACAGTCTGAAACTCCCTGATCACCTACATCCTGGCAGACACCCAAGTCAACTGTCCTAAGTCTGAAGATTGAACCTCTCATGCCCCTGGGACTCATTGGAACCCTAGATTAGGTTGTCGGGCATCTGTCTTCAGAGGCCTGTTCTTGAATAGGAACTTATGATACGGCATGTGGTCCCTGAGCCACAAAACACTACATCTCCTGTCCCCAGAAGGTAACCGTGCTCTTCGACCTGTGTTAAACCCTCAGGGTAGGAGAATCCTGCAGGCACCTTAGCCACCAACACATTCTAAGATCTACCTGGTAAAAAAAAAAACCAGCATTGTAACCCATCTTCAAGAGATTCCATGTCAACTCAAGACCTTGGTGCTTCGCCCCAGAAGCACCGTACAGAACCTGCATGTTCCTCAGCTGCATTGGTCAATGGAGGTGTGCTTTCCAGGCATCCATGTGGAAGGGCTCTGCTACCCATACTTTTCACATGGGGGGCGCTGCAGAAAACATACCAAACTCTAACTGTCCAGTAGAAAAAACAACCTTGCTGTTTGGAGCATCTCACATGCATCAGCCTCTTGATGCCACTCCTCCATTCGGTCATCAGAGACACAAACTCCAGTGTGCGTAAACATCTGAAATCCACCTTTACTCAGGTGCTGGATATTTCATTTTTTGGCCACGATAGATACAAACTCTATCATGAGCAGACATCTGACCCTCGCCTGTACTCAGATGCTGGAGATCTCGAAAAAAACCACTGCACATTGGAACGGCCATGTTCTCGGCACTGAGATTAAGCATAGATTGTGTTTTCTGCCTTCTGTTCTCACACTCCTCGCCTTCAATTCCCCCATATTGGGAATTTGGGAGCCACAATGCAGCCTTCTGCCTGCCCACCAGAAAAAAGAGGTGCCCTATGGGTCTGCGTGAAACTCCATATACGGTTCCACCAGCACAGCCCTCTATAGCACCACAATATCATAGGCCACCTTGTGAACTAATGCTTTGTCTGACACAGCTCGAGCCCCGACCTCCTGGTAGCCACCTAGATAGCGGGACCCATATCTGGCAGGTGTGACCTGCCTTGACCTGAGTCCTTCATCTCAAACCAACCTGGTTATTCACGTACCAGTCCCAGAACATAGCTCAAATTACTGTGCATGGGGGAATCTGAAGCACAAAAGAGTACTCCTCCTTCCTCATAGAAGGACAATTAAATGTTGATATGGTGGTCCAACCCTCATATTGGGATCCAGGTGCATGGAACAAGAGCCAATGCCCACTCAGGATGGGCATCTGCGCAAAAACAGGCATTGTCACCCTTACCCTGAGACCCATTTCCAACAAGTCTCCATGGGAGCTGAACCAAAGCCCCACAGAGCCAGGCAGTCAAGCCTCTAGGCCCAAATACTAAGCCTTTGTAGGGTTATCCAGGCACAGGGACCTATAACCCATCTCTGGAATCCCTGTGTTGACGGGAACCGTGAAACAGTAAACCACGCTCTCTCCTTCCCAGTGAGACACCAAACTCTTGGGTGCTGGGCAGAATCCCCAGAGAGGTAGAATATTCCATGGAAACATGAGGACACCCCACCATTCCAAGGCCATCCTAGACACAATCCAGACAGAAAAGCCTTTGCTCCTGCCTCCCAGCCACACGAATTTCAAATCCTGAGGAGCTGCCCTCAGCGTCTGCAGATCGGGGCTGCCATCACCTCCCTCCTAATTGATACACAATTTTGTGTCTGAAGACTTTGGTCCCAGAGCCCTTAACCACATTCCCTGCAGGATGGGGCTGACAGAACCACACTACATCACTGGGCCTGATCTCTGGATGAAATTCTGCCGTCTCAGTTGCACAAACCCTCCAGATTAGGAAAAGCCTGCAAGGCCCCTGAGCCCACCCCAATTTCATAGGCCACTCTGGAAAAAATGCACAGTCTGACACAGCCTGAGCATCTACCTCCAGGAAGACTCACAGGTCAAAGTCCCTAAGTCCGAAGGTTGAGGATGACATGCCCCTACAACCTCATAAGAACCCTAGCCTAGATATTCAGGCCTCTGTGCCCAGAGGCCTGGTCTTGAAATCCAACATATGATCCGACATGTGGTCCCTGAGCCATACAAGAGAACCCCTCCTGTCCCGAGAAGGGAACCTGGCTCCTGGGAACTGGGTCTAACCCTTAGGTTGGAGAATCCTGCATGGCCACAGACCCACAACCACATTCTTTTTTTTATATAGATTTTATTTATTTATTTGACAGAGAGAGATCACAAGTAGGCATAGAGGAAGGCAGAGAGAGAGAGAGGAAGAAGCAGGCTCCCTGCTGAAGCAGAGAGCCCGATGCGGGACTCAATCCCAGGACCCTGAGATCATGATCTGAGCCGAAGGCAGCGGCTTAGCCCAGTGAGCCACCCAGGCACCCTCACCACCACATTCTAAGGTCTCCCTGGACACCAAGCAGCATTGTGACTCATTAGACTGAGAACATCCGTCAACTTAGATCACTTGGAAATTTGAACAAAAACCAGCAGATCAAGCCTGCAATGTTCCTCAGCTGCAATGGTCATGCAAGGAAGACTTCCCAGGCCCCCATTCAGAGACCTCTGCTGTCGAATCTGTCTATAAGGGGGACCCTGGAGCCTTGTAAGCGGACTTCCCCTGTCCCACAGTAGGACACCTTGCTGTTTGGAGCAGCTCACAAGGTCCTGCTTGGGAAAATCTCCAAGAATTCTTGAGGCCACCCCACAATTCGTTGACCATCATGGATGCAAACCCAGCGTGAGCAGACATCTGACCCTCGCCCATACTCAGGTGCTGGAAATCTCGAAACAACCACTGCACAATGGAATGGTCCTGTGGTCGGCACTGAGCTTATCCGTGGCTTGTGTTTTCAGACTTCTGTCTTCACACTCCTCGCCTACAAGCCCTCCATATTGGGAATTCTGAAGCCACAGTGCAGCTTTCTGCCTGCCCACCAGAAAGAAGAAGTGCCCTATGGGTCTTCGCAGAAACCCACATGAGGATCCTCCTGCACGGCCCTCAATGGCACCCCAATATAATAGACCGACCTCTGCATAAATTGTCTGTCTGACATCGCCTGATCCCCGACCTCCTGTCAGCCACCCAGATAGTGGGCCCCATATCCTCCAGGTGGGTCCAACCTTGGCCCGAGGCCATCATCTTGAAGCAACCTGGATATTCAGGTACCTGTCCCAGACTTAGCTCAAATTCCTGCCCATAGGGGACTCGGAAGCACAAAAGAGTGCTCCTCCTTCCCCATGGCCAGAAAACTGAATGTTGAGATGGCTGTACAACCCTGAGTGGGAACCAGGTGCATGGTCCATGAGACCACGCCTACACAGGATGGGCAGCTGGGCACAAACAGGCATTGTGACCCTCAGAATGAGACCCCTTTCCAAAGATCCCCCTTGGGATCTGGACCAGGAACCCAAATCGAAGCTTTGGTTAAGTTTTCCCAGTGTCTGGACCCAGAAACCATCTCTGGAATCCCTGTTTGGACAGGATCCCAGAGATGGAATACAGTCTTTTCCTCTTCCCCAGAAAGAAATCAAACTCTTGGGTGCCAAGCAGAATCACCAGAGTGGAAGAATATCCCATGGACACATGAGGTCACCCCTCCATTTAGTGGCCATCCTAGACACACAATCCAGACAGAAAAGCCTGTGCTCCTCCCTCCCAGCCACCTGAATTTCAAATCCCGAGGAGCTTCCCTCAGGGTCTTCAGATTCGGACTGCCATCACCTCACTCCTATCTCTTATCCGAGGTTGTGTCTAAAGTCTTTGGTCCCAAAGTCCTGACACACATGACCTCCAGGATGGGGCCTTGAGAAACACATGACATCACTGGCCCTGCTCTCCTGAGGAAACCCTGCCCATCTCAGTTTCCCAAAATGTCCAGATTAGGAGAAAACTGCAAGGCCCCTGACTGCACCCCAATATCATAGGCCACTCTGGAAAAAGTGCACAGCCTGACACAGCCTCAGCACCTACCTCCAGGATGACATGCAGGCCAATGGCACTTAGTCCGAAGATTGAAACTTCCATGGCCCTAAAACCTCATCAGAACCCTAGCTTATGTTTTGAGGTCTCTCTCCCTAGAGGGCTGTTCTGGAAATTCAAGCATATGGTCCAACCTGTGGTCCGTGAGCCATACAAGAGCACACCTCCTGTCCCAAGAAGGAAACCTGGCTCCTGGGTACTGGGTCTAATCCTAAGGATAGAGAATCCTCAATGGTCAGAGAGCCGCCACCACATTCTAAGGTCTCCCTGGACACCAAGCAGCATTGGGAACTGTTAGACTGAGAACTTCCATCAACGCAAATCACTTGGAACTTGGAATCAGTGTCATTGGTTCAAGCTTACCCTGTTCCTCAGCTGCAATGGTAACACGAGATTGGCTTCCCAGGCCTCCATTCAGAGAGCATTGCTATCGAATCTTCCATATGGGGGACCCTGGAGCCCTGTAAGAAGACTTCTGCTGTCACTTAGTAGGACACCTTGATGTTTGGAGCAGCTCACAAGCTCCAGCTTGGAAAAACCTCCAAGAATTCTTGAGGCCTCCCCACCATTTGTTGGCCATCATGGATACAAACTCCAGCGTGAGCAGACATCTTCCCCTCGCCCAGGTGCTGAAGATCTCGAAACAACTGCTGTACATTGGAATAGACATGTGCTCGGCACTGAGCGTAACCGTAGCTTATGTTTTCATACTTCTGTCCTCACACTCCTCGCCTGCAAACCCTCCAACTTGGATATTCTGGAGCCGTAATGCAGCCATCTGCCTGCTCACGAGATAGAAGAAGTGAAGAAAGGGTCTGTGCAAAAATCCCCCATGAGGATCCAGTTGCACAGCTCTCAAAAGCACCCCAATATCATAGGCCGAACTCTCCACGAATGTTCTGTCTGACACAGCTCGAGCCCGAGCTCCTGACAGCCACCCAGAAAGCAGGCCTCATTTTCTGCAGGTGGGTCCTGCCTTGGCCCGAGGACCTCATCTCAAAGTGAACTGGGTATTCAGGCCCCTGTCCCAGAACTTAGCTCAAATTCCTGCCCATGGGGGAACCTGAAGCATAAAAAAGTACCCCTCCTTCCCCATGGCAGGAAAACTGAATGTTGAGATGGCAGTCCAACCCTCAGAGTGGGAGCCAAGTGCATAGCCCATGAGGTCACACCCACTCAGCATGGGCATCTGGGCAAAAACAGGCATTGTGACCCTCAGATTGAGACCCATTTCCAACAAGAACACTCGGGAGCTGTACCAGGAAAACATAGAGCAGGACCCTAGGCCCAAATCCTAAGCCTTGTTGCGGTGATCCAGGCTCCAGAACCCAGGACCCATCTCTGGAATGGCTGTTTGGACGGGATCCCTGACTCATAAAACTGCGCTCCTCCCATCCCCCAGAAATACACCAAACTCTTGGGTGCCGAGCAGAATTCCCAGAGAGGTAGAATCTCACATGGACTCATGAGGCCACCCCTCCATTTCATGGCCATCATAGACAAACAAGTCAGACAGAAAAGACTGTGCTCCTGCCTCACAGCCGTCCGAATTTCATATCTGGAGATGCTTCGCTCAGGGTCTACAGATTGGGTCTGCCATCACCTCGAGCTTAACTCTTACCCGAGTTTGTGTCTGAAGACTTTGGACCCAGAGTGTTGACCCATATGCCCTCCAGGATGGGGCCTCCAGGAACACACAACAGCACTGGGCCAGCTCTCCCAAGGAATGTCAGCCTGTCTCATTTTCCCAACCCACTAGATTAAGAGAAAATTGCAAGGCCCCTAATACCACCCCAATTCCATAGGAAGCTCCAGAAAAAATGCATAGTCTGACACAGCCTCAGAATATACCTCCAGGAAGACACCCAGGTCAATGGGAAAGGATGAAATGGCCTAACCATGGCAGGTTCGATGTGCTGGGTGTGAAGCCAACTGTCTCAATGTCTCTCACAAGGTCTGGGCTCAGGCTATGTAAGACAGAGCATAGTGTTTAGGGTAGCCTATGCAATTGGGGTGTTGCCGAGGGCTGAGCAGGTTGATTTTCATTTGGGGTTTCTGAGCAATGCCATAGACAATGTTTTTCTTTGGGGGGCAGGCAGAGTGCTTCGTTCTGGAACCAGAATTCCCAATCATGAGGGCTTTTGGGCCAGGAGTGCTAGGGTAGAGTCTGAAAACAAAACATAGGGTGAGGTGGGGAGCAGGCCCACTCTGCAAAGGCTGAAAGGATATCTCATGCATCTGAAGTCAGGCTGAGGATCAGACATTGGCTGAGGTTGGATTGTGCCCTTGATGGCACCTTCATGAAGCAGGTGCCTCATGAGGCCAATGAAGTTTTCCCACGCTGAGTTTGGAGGTTGCCACAAACCACAAGGTTTCCTTCTGCGAGACAGTCGAGTCCTGTTGAATGGCTCCAGTACATAGCACACGGAAGGACTGAAGAGGAGGGTTCAAAGGATGGATCCCTGAACAACATGCCTCGCATTCCCTTTGGCCATTAACGACAAGATATGTTTGTTCTGCTGGCTCTGGGGCAAGCTAAACAGTGGGCTGAGTTGAAATGGCCTCTCCTGAGGATGCGTCATAATGTGTGTTTCTGTCCATGGAGACCTTGGAATGTGATGGTTGTACTGTGGCCCTGCGGAATTCTCCGACCAGAAGGGTTTGATACAGATCCAGTAAGAAAGCACTCCATGTGGAGACGAGAGAGGTTTGGTTTGGAGCCTCAGAAAAACCTAATATGCTGGTATACGAAACCAGTCCTCTGAGGACAGACACATGAAAACTAAAGCTAAGGTTCATATTAAAGCCCAAGGGCCTGTCCATTTCAATCTTCTGTCTCTGGGGACACTGTCTGAAAGTCTAAGTGGTGATAATGGCTCAGCTGGAGTCAGAGTGCCCCTTTTAGTCCAGGGCATCCTACACTATCAGGATGGCCTCAGGGGCCTTGGAACTTTTCCCTAACCTGTAGGGTTGTGGTCAATGGATTGGGCACACTTTCTTTGGAGATGGCAGGCACAATCTTTCACTGTGGCTCCAGATGCCCTAGCCTGGAGGGTGTGTGGGTCCAGGCTGTGGGCACATAAGTCTGAAAACAAAAACTCAGCTTATGAGTGGCGCCGAGGGTATGGCAGGCCGGATGTACAGATAAAGAGTGAGCTCCTTGGCTTGTGAATCAAGGGCGAGATTCCTTCAGGCTTTTGTCTCTCGATGCGTCCAGGATAGCCGTGGATTGTAGGGAGTGGCCTCAGTGACTGTGGACGAGTAACCTCTCTGGGGATTTGTCCCAGCTAACAGGAGTTTGGGGTCATTTTGTGGGAAGGGTGGAGTCCTGTTGTCTGGCTCATGTGTCTCTCCAAGAAAGTGATTCCAGAGCAGAGCCCCAGGAACAGGGGGGAGACTGGAAAACTCAAACACTGGTGAGGATTGGGTGTATAGGGGCTTGGCACGCCCCATATGAGGGCTCTTGGTCAAGGCCCTGACAGGCCTTTCTTTGATATTGGGCTCATGCTGAGGGTCACAGAGTGAATTTGTGCCCAAGGCAGCACTCAAGTTCGGGCGTGGTTTAAGGGGAAATGAAGGTTTCTCCCACCCTGAAGGTGTGACTCCATGCCAAGAGCAAGCCTTACAGCCATTGGGAAGAAGGAGTTCTGATTTGTGCTTCAGATGCCCAACTGTGTGGGGAATTGATATAATATCTGGGTTTAGATATCTGAAAACCAAGGTTAGGAAGAGATAACGGCATAAGACCATGGCACGTCAGAAGTGCTAGGTGTGTGGCCAGCTGTCTCCTTGCCTGTCTGGACGTCTGGCATCAGGCTGAGAAAGGCAGAGCATTAGTGCCCAGAGCAGCCTATTAAATCTGAGTGCCGTCGAGGCAAGAGCAGGTTGGTCCTCATCTGGGTTTTATGGAAAGCCCTCAAGGAAACGTTTTCTACCGGTGTGCAGTAACTTTGCAGGCTTGTGGTTCTGCAATTCCTACTCTGGAGGGATTGTTTGCCAGGAGTGTGAGGAAGGAAGTCTGAAAACACAAGCTAGCGTGAGGTTTGGGACCGAGGGCACGGCAGGCAACTCTGCAGAGGCTGAATCAAGATCTCCTGCATTGCGGTCATGTCTACAATGAGACGTGCTTCAAGCTAGAGATTTTGACCATGATGGCCTCTCCCTGAAGGATATGGGGGCTTCATGAGGCCCGGCAGGTTTGCCGATTTCTCCTACACTGAAGGTTTGACTCACGGCCAGCAGCAAGGTTTCTTGCCATGGGGAAGGAGGGGTTCTGACTTATGCATCAGGTTCCCCCCTGTGCAGGGATTGGAGATAAGGTCTAGGTTCCGATGACTGAAAACCCAGGTTGGGAATGGATGGTGGCCTAAGGCAGTGGCGGGTCCAATGTGCTGGGTGTGCAGCCAGCTGTGTCGGTGTCTGTTGGAAGGTCTGGGCTCAGGATTTTGCGACAGAGCATCAGTGTTTAAGGTAGCCTATGCAATTGGGGTGTTGCCGAGGGCAAAGCAGTTTGATCCTCATTTGGGGTTTCTGTGCAGCACCATAGACAATGTTTTTCTCCTGGGAGGCAGGCAGAGTGCTTCATTGTGGCCCCAGAATTCCCAGTAGGGAGGGTTTGTGGGACAGGAGTGTGAGGACAGAAGTCTGAAAACACAAGCTAGTGTGAGGATTGGAGCCAAGGGCAGAGCAGGCCCACTCTGCAGAGGCTGAATCAAAATCTCCTGCATCTGAAGTCAGGCTGAGGATCAGACGTTGGCTGAGACTGGAGTATGTGTCCATGATGGCACCTTCATGAAGCGGGGGTATCATGAGGCCAAGGAAGTGTTCCCACGCTGAGTTTGGAGGATGCCCCAAACCACAAGGTTTCCTTCTGCGGGACATTCGAGTCCTGTTGCATGGCTCCAGGACATACCATACGGAAGGACTGGAGAGCAGGGTTCGAAGGATGGATCCCTGTACAGCATGCCTCGCATTCCCCTTGGCCATAAGCAACAAGATTTGTTTGATCTGCTGCCTCTGGGGCACGCTACCCAGGGGGCTGTGTTCAAAAAGCCTCTCCTGAGGATGCGTCATAATGTGCGTTTGGGGTCCATGGAGACCTTGGAATGTGCTGGTTGTTCAGTGGCCCTGCGGAACTCTCCTACCTGAAGGGTTTGATACATCCCCATTAAGAAAGCTCCCCATGTGGAGACGAGAGAGGTTTGGTTTGGTGCCTCAGAAAAGCCCCGTGTGCTGGTCTACGAAAACAGTCCTCTGAGGACGGACACATGGAAACCAAAGCTAAGGTTCAGATTAGGGCCTGGGGGCCTGTCCATTTCAACCTTCTGTCTCTGGGGACACTGTCTGAGAGTCTAAGTGGAGATAGTTGCTCTGCTGGTGTCAGAGAGCCCCTCTTAGTCCAGGGTGGCCTCCACTATTGATGGCCTCAGGGGCTTGGAGCTTTTCCCTAACCAGTAGGGTTGTGGTCAATGGATTGGGCACACTTTCCTTGGAGAGGACAGGCAGAATTTTTCGCTGTGGCTCCAGAGGCCCTAGCCTGGATGTTGTGTGTGTCCAGGCTGTGGGCACAGAAGTCTGAATACACAAACTCAGCTTAAGAGTGGCGGCTAGGGTATGGCAGGCCTGATGTACAGCCCGAGAGGGAGCTCCTGGGCCTCTAAACAAGGGCGAGTGGGAGGCATTCCTTCAGGCTTTTGTCTCTGGATGTTGTGTCCGGGATAGCCGTGGATTGGAGGGGTGGCCATAGGGACTGTGGAGGGGTATCCCTCTCTTGGGATTTGTCCCAGCTCCCACGAGTTTGGGGTCATTTTGTGGGAAGGGTGGAGTCGTGTAGTCTGGCTCATGGGTCTCTCCAAGAAAGGGATTCAAAGGCAGAGCCCCAGGTACAGGTGGGGCGACTGGAAAACTCAAACCCTGTTGAGGATTGGGTGCATAGGGGTTTGGCAAGCCCCATATGGGGGCTCTTGCTCTAGGCCCTCACAGGCCTTTCTTTGACCTGGGGCTCATGCTGAGGGTCACAGTGTGAATTTGTGCACAAGCAGCACTCAAGTTTGGGCGTGGAATCAGGGGCCATGAAGGTTTCTCCCACCCTGAAGGTGTGACTCCATGCCAAGAGCCAGCTTTACAGCCATGGGGAAGGAGGAGTTCTGTTTTGTGCTTGCGATACCCAGCTGTGTGGAGAATTGATATAATGTCTAGGTTCAGATATCTGAAAACCAAGGTTAGGATGAGGTGACGGCATAAGGCCATGGCGTGTCCGAAGTGCTGGGTGTGCGGCCAGCTGTCTCCTTGTCTGTCTGGACGTCTGGCTTCAGGCTGTGTCAGGCAGAGCATGAGTGCCCTGAGCAGCCTATCCAGATCGGGTACCATCGAGGCTCGAGCAGGTTGATCCTCATCTGGGTTTTCTGGAGAGCCCCACAGGGAAATGTTTTTCTTCTGTTGGGCAGACACTGGGCTGGGTTTTGGTTCTGGAGTTCCTAGTCCGGAGGGCTTGTTTGCCAGGAGTGTGAGGAAGGAAGTCTGAAAACACAAGCTACCATGAGGTTTGGGACCAAGGGCACGGCAGGGCCACTCTGCAGAGGCTGAATCGAGTTCTCCTGCACTGAGGTCATGTCAACCATGAGACGTGCCTCAGGCTAGAGTTTTTGTTCAGCATGGCCTCTTCCTGAAGGGTGTGTGGGCTACATGAGGCCAGGGAGGTTTGCCTACGATGGGATTTGTGAACTGCTCCAAACCTCAAGGTTTTTCCTTCTGCACGACAGTCGAGTTTTATTGGATGGTTCCAAGAGGCCCCATACGGAAAGACTCGAGAGCAGGTGTCTAAGCATGGATGCCTGGGAACGCCACCTCATATTCCCACTCTTTAGTCAGGACAAGGCAGGCTCAATCTGCGGGCTCCTGGGTGAGCTACCCAGAGGGGAAAGTTGGAATGGACTCTCCTGAAGATGAGTCCTACTGTGGCTTGGTGGCCTGGGAGACCTTGGAATGTGGAGGTGGCTCAGGGACTCTGCAGGATTCTCCAACATGAGGTTTTTGACACGGCTCCAACAAGGAAACTTCCCATGTGGAGACGAGAGGAGTTCTATTCAGTGACTCAGGAAAGCCCCATACCCTGTTCTTCAAACCAAAGCCTCTGAGGAGTGACACCTTGGAACCACGCAAGAGTTGAGATTAGGGCCTAAGGGCCTGTCCTGCTCAACCTTCTATCTCTGTTGACATCTGTGTGCATGCCTTCGTGGAGGTAGCTGCTCAGCTTGTGTCCGAATGCCCCTGTGAGTCCAGGGAGGCTCCCAGTAGTGGGATGTCCTCGGGGGCCTTGAGGTTTCTCATATTCTGGAGGTGTTTGTCCAAAGGAATGGACACAGTTTCCCAGGAGACAGGAGGCATAGTCCTGTGGAATGGCTCCAGAGGACCACGCCAAGAGGCTGTGTTTGCCAGGGCTGTGGGGTCAGATGGCTGAAAAAGCAAACTTGGCTCAGCTAGGGGCCAAGGTAATGGCAGGCCTGATCTCCAACCCGTGAGGGGAGATCCTCTGGATATCAAAGGAGAGCAAGTGAGAGGCAGTCGCTCAGGCTTTTGTATCTGGGTGTTGTGTTCACAGTGCCCGTTCATGGTTGGGGTTGCTTCAGGGGCCGAGGAACAGCCTTCCTCTCGGGGAATTGTCCAAGCTCCCAAGTGTTTGGATTCATTCTGTGGGAAGGGAAGAGTACTGTTTTCTGCCACAGGGGACCCCCCAGGAGAGGGACTCTAGAGCTCAGCAGTGGGTTCCCTCAACTGGAATACAAACCATCTAGTTAGTCCTGGGTGCCTATGGGCAAGGAAAGCCACATAAGCGGGTTTTTGGTCCAGTCACTGAGAGGCGTTACTTGAATAAGGTACTCACGCTGAGGTTCACAATGTGTGTTTGTGCCCAAGGCGGCCCTCACGCTTGGGCGTGGCCTCATGGGCCATGCCCTTTTCTCCTACACTGAAGGTTTGACTCACTGCCAGCAGCAAGGTTTCTTGCCATGGGGAATGAGGGGTTCTGACTTGTGCATCAGGTTCCCCCTGTGCAGGGATTGGAGATAAGGTCTAGGTTCCGATGACTGAAAACCCAGGTTGGGAATGGATGGTGGCCTAAGGCAGTGGCGGGTCCAATGTGCTGGGTGTGCAGCCAGCTGTGTCGGTGTCTGTTGGAAGGTCTGGGCTCAGGCTTTTGCGACAGAGCATCAGTGTTTAAGGTAGCCTATGCAATTGGGGTGTTGCGGAGGGCAAAGCAGTTTGATCCTCATTTGGGGTTTCTGTGCAGCACCATAGACAATGTTTTTCTCCTGGGAGGCAGGAAGAGTGCTTCAGTGAGGCCCCAGAATTCCCAGTAGGGAGGGTTTGTGGGCCAGGAGTGTGAGTACGGAAGTCTGAAAACACAAGCTAGGGTGAGGATTGGAGCCAAGGGCAGAGCAGGCCCAATCTGCAGAGGCTAAATCAAAATCTCCTGCATCTGAAGTCAGGCTGAGGATCAGACGTTGGCTGAGACTGGAGTATGTGTCCATGATGGCACCTTCATGAAGCGGGGGTATCATGAGGCCAAGGAAGTGTTCCCACGCTGAGTTTGGAGGATGCCCCAAACCACAAGGTTTCCTTCTGCGGGACATTCGAGTCCTGTTGCATGGCTCCAGGACATACCATACGGAAGGACTGGAGAGCAGGGTTCGAAGGATGGATCCCTGTACAGCATGCCTCGCATTCCCCTTGGCCATAAACGACAAAATATGTTTGATCTGCTGCCTCTGGGGCACGCTACCCAGGGGGCTGAGTTGAAATGGCCTCTCCAGAGGATGCGTCATAATGTGCGTTTGGGTCCATGGAGACCTTGGAATGTGCTGGTTGTTCAGTGGCCCTGCGGAACTCTCCTACCTGAAGGGTTTGATACATCCCCAGTTAGAAATCTCCCCATGTGGAGACGAGAGAGGTTTGGTTTGATGCCTCAGAAAAGCCCCGTGTGCCGGTCTACGAAAACAGTCCTCTGAGGACGGACACATGGAAACCAAAGCTAAGGTTCAGATTAGGGCCTGGGGGCCTGTCCATTTCAACCTTCGGTCTCTGTGGACACTCTCTGAGAGTCTAAGTGGAGATAGTTGCTCCGCTGGTGTCAGAGAGCCCCTCTTAGTCCAGGGTGGCCTATACTATTGATGGCCTCAGGGACCTTGGAGCTTTTCTTTAACCTGTAGGGTTGTGGTCAATGGATTGGGCACACTTTCCTTGGAGAGGGCAGGCACAATCTTTCGCTGTTTGGTCCAGAGGCCCTAGCCTGGATGTTGTGTGGGTCCAGGCTGTGGGCACAGAAGTCTGAATAAACAAACTCAGCTTATGAGTGGCGCCTAGGGTATGGCAGGCCGGATGTACAGCCCGAGAGGGAGCTCCTGGGCCTCTGAAACAAGGGCGAGTGGGAGGCGTTCCTTCAGGCTTTTGTATCTGGATGTTGTGTCCGGGATAGCCGTGGATTGGAGCGGTGGCCTCAGGTACTGGGGACGAGTATCCCTCTCTGGGGATTTGTCCCAGCTCCCAAGAGTTTGGGGTCATTTTGTGGGAAGGTTGGAGTCGTGTTGTCTGGCTCATGGGTCTCTCCAAGAAAGGGATTCCAGAGCAGAGCTCCAGGTACGGGCGGGGCGACTGGAAAATTCAAACCGTGGTGAGGATTGGGTGCATAGGGGCTTGGCAAGCCCCATATGTGGGCTCTTGGTCCAGGCCCTGACAGGCCTTTCTTTGACATGAAGCTCATGCTGAGGGTCACAGTGTGAATTTGTGCCCAAGCATCACTCAAGTTTGGGCGTGGAATCAGGGGCCATGAAGGATTCTCCCACCATGAAGGTGTGACTCCAAGTCAAGAGCAAGCTTGACAGCCATGGGGAAGGAAGAGTTCTGTTTTGTGCTTGCTATACCCAGCGGTGTGGAGAATTGATATAATGTCTAGGTTCAGATATCTGAAAACCAAGGTTAGGATGAGGTGACGGCATAAGACCATGGCGTGTCCGAAGTGCTGGGTGTGCGGCCACCTGTCTCCTTGTCTGTCTGGACGTCTGGCTTCAGGCTGTGTCAGGCAGAGCATGAGTGCCCAGAGCAGCCTATCCAGTTTGGGTCACGTCGAGGCCCGAGCAGGTTGATCCTCATCTGGGTTTTCTGGAGAACCCCACAGGGAAACGTTTTTCTTCCGTTGGGCAGACACTGGGCTGGGTTTTGGTTCCGGAGTTCCTAGGCCGGAGGGCTTGTTTGCCAGGAGTGTGAGGAAGGAAGTCGGAAAACACAAGCTAGCGTGAGGTTTGGGACCGAGGGCACGGCAGGCCCACTCTGCAGAGGCTGAATCAGGATCTCCTGCACTGAGGTCATGTCAACTATGAGACGTGCCTCAGGCTAGAGTTCTTGTCCAGCATGGCCTCTTCCTGCAGGGTGTGGGGGCTTCATGAGGCCAGAAAGTTTTGCCTACGATGGGATTTGTGAACTGCTCCAAAACTGAAGGTTACCTTCTGCACGACAGTCGAGTCCTATTGGATGGTTCCAAGAGGCCCCATATGGAAAGACTCGAGAGCAGGTGTCTAAGCATGGATGCCTGGGAACGCCACCTCATATTCCCACTCTTTAGTCAGGACAAGGCAGGCTCAATCTGCGGGCTCCTGGGTGAGCTACCCAGAGGGGAGAGTTGAAATGGACTCTCCTGAAGATGAGTCCTACTGTGGCTTGGTGGCCTGGGAGACCTTGGAATGTGGAGGTGGCTCAGGGACTCTGCAGGATTCTCCAACATGAGGTGTTTGACACGGCTCCAACAAGGAAACTTCCCATGTGGAGACGAGAGGAGTTCTGTTCCGTGCCTCAGGAAAGCCCCATACCCTGTTCTTAGAACCAAAGCCTCTGAGGAGTGACACCTGGAAACCAAAGCAAGAGTTGAGACTACGGCCTAAAGGCCTGTCCGGCTCAACCTTCTATCTCTGATGATATCTGTGTGCATGCATTCATGGATGTAGCTGCTCAGCTTGTGTCCGAATGCCCCTGTGAGTCCAGTGAGGCTCCCAGTAGTGGGATGTCCTTGAGGCCTTGAGGTTACTCATATTCTGGAGGTGTGTGGCTAAAGGAATGGACACAGTTTCCCAGGAGAGAGCAGGCACGGTCCTGTGGTATGGCTCCAGAGGACCCAGCCTAGAGGCTCTGTTTGCCAGGGCTGTGGGGACAGATGTCTGAAAAAGCAAACTTGGCTCAGCTAGGGGCCAATGTAATGGCAGGCCTGATCTCTAGTCCGTGAGGGGAGATCCTCTGGAAATCAAAGTAGGGCAAGTGGGAGGCAGTCACTCAGGATTTTGTCTCTGGGTGTTGCGTTTACAGTGTCCGGTCAGGGTAGGGGTTGTCTCAGAGGCCGAGGAAGAGCCTTCCTCTCATGGGATTGTCCAAGCTCCCAAGTGTTTGTGTTCATTCTGTGGGAATGAAGAGTACTGTTTTCTGCCACAGGGGACCCCCCAGGAGAGGGACTCTAGAGCACAGCAGTGGGTTCCCTCAACTGGAATACACACCATCTACTTAGTCCTGGGTCACTATGGGCATGGCAAGGACTATATGCAGGATCTTCGTCCCGAACCTGACATGCCTTTCTTTGTCATGGGGCTCATGCTAGGGTCACAGTGTGAATTTGTGCCCAAGCAGCACTCATGTTTGGGCGTGGCATCAGGGGCCATGAAGGGTTCCCCACGTGAAGGTGTGACTCCATGCGAAGAACAAGTATTACAGCCATGTGGAAGGCAGAGTTCTGATTGTGATTCCGATACTCAAACTCAGCTTTGGGGACATCGGTATGGCAGGCCCAATCTACAAACCATGAGAAGAACTCATGAAGATTTGAATATAGAGTGAGTCTGAGGCGCTTGCTCAGTCATTTGTCTCTGCAATTTGTATCAGCGATCTCCGTGGAATTTCGGGGATGCCTCATGGGCCATGGACAAATCTACCTTTATGATGATTTCGCCGGATTCCCAATTATTTTTCGTCAATCTGTGGGATGGGAAGCATCCTTTCAGTTTTGTTACCTCAGGTGTCCCATGAAAAGAGGAATTCCAAAGCAAAGCCGTGGGGAAGACTGAAGGGACCACCTGAACTATGGTTAAAAATTGGGGCCTAGGGGCATGGCAAGCCCAATATGCTATCTCTTCATCCAGCCACTGAGAGGCCTTACTTGAGGACTTTGGTCAGGCTGAGGGTCACAATGTGTGTTTGTGACCAATGTAGCCTGCGAGCATGGTGGGGCCTCATGGGCAACACTGGATTCAACTACACTGAACGTTGGACAACATGCCAACCACAAGGTTTCTTGCCATGGGGAAGGAGTTCTGATTTCTGCATCAGGATCAACCCTGGGCAGTGATTGGAGATAAGGTCTAGAATCTAAAGCCTGAAAACCGAGGTTGGGAAGAGATGACAACCTAAGGCCATGGCGGCTCGAAGTGCTCAGTGTGCGGCAAGCTGTCTGGTTGGGGCCAGGAAGTCCAGACTCAGGCTGTGTCAGAAAGGGCATTAGTGCCCTGGTCAGCCTATATGTTCGGGGTACAGCCAAGGTAGGTGCAGGTTGATCCTCACTTGGGGTTACTGGGTAGCCCCAGAGGGCAATGTTTTTCTTCAAGAGGGCAGGCAGAGTGCTGCATTGTAGTTCTGGATTGCCAAACTGGAGGGCTTGTGGGCCAGTAGTCTGAGGACAGAAGTCTGAGAACACAAGCTCGGCTTAGGTTTCTGGTTGAGGACATGGCACGCAGAATCTACAGACCGGAATCGAGATCTCGTGCATCTGAAGTCAGGGCGAGGATCAGACGATCGCTCAGGTTGGAGTTTCTGTCCCTTATGGCCCCTTCATTAAGGGGGAGCATCACAAGGCCATGGGGGTTGTCCCACGATGGGATTTGTGAGAAGCTCCAAACTGCAAAGTGTCTTCTACAGGACAATTGAGACCTGTTGTTTGGCTCCAGGCCAAAGATTCTGAGCAGGGTTCTAAGGATGGATCGCTGGGTAGCTCACCTCGCATTCCAATTGTCTCCTAGCAACAAGACAGGTTAGATCCTCTGGATCTGGGGGAGCAACGGAGGAGGCTGAGTTGATATGCACTCTCCTGGGGTTGGGTCCTAGCGTGCTTTTGTGTGTATCGAGACCTTGGAATGAAGCGGTGGCACTGGGGCCCTGACGGGTTCTCCAAAACAGAGGCTTTGACAGAGCTCCAACGTGCTAGTTTCCCATGTGTAGATGAGATTTTTTCTGATGGGTGCATCAAGAAAAAGCCATTGCTGGTTTTGAAATCCAGGCGTCTGAGGAGAGACCCTGGAAACCAAAGCAATGGATCTGATTAGTGCCTAGGGGTCTGTTCTTTCCTTTTTACCTCTGGGGACATCTGTCTATGGGTCTGAGTGCAGGTAGGTGCACAGATGGGCTCAGATTGCCCCTGTTTTTCCTGGGAATCCAGCCCTAGTGAGATGGATCAGGTATTGGGTGTTTATTCTATTAGAAGGGTTGTGGCCATTGGAAATGGCAAACACATTTCCCTTACAGAGGGCAAGTACAGTCCTCAGGCTTGGCTCCAGGGGCCTGATCCTGTAGGTTGTGTAGGCCAGGGCTGTTTGGACAGTTGTCTGAAAACACAACCTCGGCTTATGTTTCCGGTCATAGTTATGGCAGGACTGATCTACAGACCATGAGGAGAACTCTTCGGGATTTGAAAGAAGGGCTAGTGTGAGGCTCCTGCTCAAGTTTTTGTCTCTGGATATCGTGTCACTCATGGTCGTAGAATTTCTGGGTGACTTCATGGGAAATGGACAAGTCTTACTCTCTGGTGGTTTGGCCCCGTCCAAAGAGTTTGGGGTCATTCTGTGGGCTGGAAGAAGTCCGTTTGTTGTTGTTGTTGTTGTTGTTGTTTTCTTTTTTAACCTCAGGTGTCCCAAAAAATGAGGGATTCCAGAGTAGAGCCCTGGGGAGGGGCGAATGGACAATCAGAAATCTGGTTAAAAATTAGGGCCTAGGGACATGTCAAGCCCAATATGACATCTAATAGTCCGGCCACTGAGAGGACTTACTAGAGGAGAAGACTCATGCTGAGGGTCACAATGCGTGTTTATGACCCCGTCGCACTCAAGAATGGGCGGGGCCTCGGGTGAATGCTGGTTTCTTCTACTCTGACCATTGGACAATGTGCCAAACACAAGGTTTCTTGCCATGGGTAAGGAGGAGTTCTGATTTCTGCATCACACTCAAACCTGGGCAGTGATTGGCGATAAGGTATCGGTACTGAAGCCTGAAAACTGAAGTAGGGAAGAGATGAAGACCTAAGGCCATGGCGGGTCTTATGTGCTCAGTGTGCTGTCAGCTTTCTGGGGGTTGGTCTGAGGTCTGGGCTCAGGTTGTGTCCGACAGTGGTTTAGTGCCCACGTTAGACTATATAATTTGGGTAAAGTCGAGTGCTGTGTAGGTTTATTCTCATTTAAGGTGCCTAGGCAGCTCATGAAGCAATAATTTTTTTCTACAGGGCAGGCAGAGTGCTGCACTGTGGGTCCGGAATCGCCAAACTTGAGGGCTTCGGGGCCAGGGGTGTGAGGACGGAAGTCTGAGAAGACAAGCTAGACTTGGTTTCAGGGCGAGGGCATGGCAGGTACCCCCTTCAGGTCTGAACCAATATCTCATGCATCTGAAGTCAGGCGAGGATCAGACGTTGGCTCAAGTTGAAGTTTCTGTGCATGACGGCCGCTTCATGAAGGGAGTGGAATCTCGAGGCCATTGAGGTTTTCCCACGTTGGGAGTTGTGGGATGCCCCCTTCAAGGATTCCTTCTGCGGAACAATTGAGACCTGTTGGACAGCTCCAGGACATCCCATACAGAATGACTCCAGAGCACCCTTCGAGGATGGATGCCTGGGAAGCCCGCCTCGCATTCCAATTGTCTCCTAGCAACAAGACAGTTTAGATCTGATGGCTCTGCGGGAGCAACCGGGGTGGCTGAGTTGAAATGGACTTTCCTGAGAATGTGTCCTAATTGGTTTTTAAGTCCATGAGGGCCTTGGAATGGGGCGGTGGCACCGGGACCCTGAAGTACTCTCCTAAGCTTTTGACATAGCTCCCATGCACAGGTTTCCTTGTGGAGACGAGATGAGTTCTGATGGGTGCCTCAGGAAAACCCCTATGCTCGAATTGGAATAGGCTTTTGAGGAGACATGCCTGTAAACTAAAGCAATGGATCCTATTATGGCCTAGGGTCCTGTCTGGTTCAATCTTCTTCTCTGGGAACATCCATCTATGGTATGAGTGGAGGTCGATTATCACCTGGTGTCAGACAGCCCTTGTTTGTTCCGGGCGACCTACACTATTGGGATGGCCTCAGGGACTTTGGACGTTTCTCCTAATTTGTAAGATTTTGGACCATGGAATGGGCAGAATTCCCATGGATTGGTAGGCACAGTCCTAATGTGTGGCTCCAGGCGCCCAGCCTGGAGGGTGTGTGGCCCAAGACTTTGAGGACAGAAGTCTGAAAACACAAACTCAGCTTAGGTTTGGGGACGTAGGTATGGCAGGCCCTATCTACAAACCATGAGAAGAACTCTTCAGGATATGAAGAAAGTGCGAGTCTGAGGCGTTTGCTCAGGCTTTTGTCTCTGGATTTTGTATCAGCGATGGCCGTGGAATGTCGGGGAGGCCACATGGGCCACGGACGAATCTTCCTCTCTGAGGATTTGGCCCGATTCCCAATTGCTTTTCGTCAATCTGTGGTATGGGAGGTCTCCCTTCAGGTTTGTTACCTCAGGTGTCCCACCAAAAGAGGATTTCCAAAGCAAAGCCGTGGGGAAGACTGAAGGGACAACCGAACTATGGTTAAAAATTGGGGCATAGGGGCATGGCAAGCCCAATATGCTATCTCTTCATCCAGCCACTGAGTGGCCTTACTTGAGGACTGGGCTCAGCCTGAGGGTCACAATGTGTGTTTGTGAACAATGTGGCCTGCGAGCATGGGCGGTGCCTCATGGGCCACACTGGTTTCAACTACACTAAACGTTGGACAACATGCCAACCACAAGGTTTCTTGCCATGGGGAAGGAGTTCTGATTTCTGCATCACCTTCAACCCTGGGCAGTGATTGGAGATAAGGTCTAGGTTCTGAATCCTGAAAACTGAGGTTGGGAAGAGATGACGACCTAAGGCCATGGTGGCTCGATGTGCTCAGTGTGCGGCCAGCTATCTGGGAGGGGCCAGGGGTTCCAGGATCAGGCTGTGTCAGAAAGGGCATTAATGCCCTGGTCAGCCTATGTATTTGGGGTACAGCCAAGGTCGGTGCAGGTTGATCTTCATTTGGGATGACTGGGTAGCCCCAGAGGACAATGATTTTCTTCTGGAGGGCAGGCAGAGTGCTGCATTGTAGTTCTGGATTGCCAAACTGTAGGGCTTGTGGGCCACTAGTCTGACGACAAAAGTCTGAGAACACAAGCTAGGGATAGGTTTCTGGGTGAGGCCATGGCAGGCACAATCTACAGACCTGAATCGAGATCTCGTGCATCTGAAGTCAGGGCGAGGATCAGATGATCGCTCAAGTTGGAGTTTCTGTCCCTGATGGCCCCTTCATGAATGGGGGGTCATCACGAGGCCATGGGGGCTTTCCAACGATGGGAGTTGTGAGAAGCTCCAAACTGCAGAGAGTCTTCTGCAGGACAATTGAGACCTGTTGTTTGGCTCCAAGCCAATGATTCTGAGCAGGGTTCTAAGGAGGGAGGGCTGGGTAGCCCACCACGCATTCCAATTGTCTCCTAGCAACAAGACAGGTTAGATCTCCTGGATCTGTGGGGAGCAACCGAGGATGCTGAGTTGAAATGGACACCCCTGGGGATGGGTCCTAACGTGCTTTTGTGTCTATGGAGACCTTGGAATGAAGCGGTGGCACTGGGGCCCTAAAGGGTTCTCCTAAACAGAGGCTTTGACAAAGCTCCAACGTGCAAGTTTCCCATGTGTAGATGAGATGTTTTCTGATGGGTGAGTCACGAAACAGCTATATGCTGCTTTTGAAATCCAGGCCTCTGAGGAGAGATGCCTGGACACCAAAGCAATGGATCTGATTAGTGCCTAGGGGCCTGTTCTTTTCTTTTTACCTCTGGGGACATCTGTATATGGGTCTGAGTGCAGGTAGGTGCTCAGTTGGGCTCAGATTGCCCCTGTTTCCTGGGACGCCACCACTATTGAGATCGATCAGGGACTTTGGAGGTTTATCCTATTAGAAGGTTTGTTGCCATTGGAATGGGCACACACAATTCCCTTGGAGAGGGCAAGTACAGTCCTCAGGTTTGGGTCCAGGGGCCTGAGCCTGTAGGTTGTGTAGGCCAGGGCTGTTTGGACAGTTGTCTGAAAACACAAACTCGGCTTATGTTTCGGGTCATAGGTATGGCAGGACTGATCTACAGACCATGAGGAGAACTCTTCGGGATTTGAAAGAAGGGCGAGTGTGAGGCTCCTGCTCAAGTGTTTGTCTCTGGATATCGTGTCACTCATGGTCGTGGAATTTCTGGGTGACTTCTTGGGAAATGGACGAGTCTTACTCTCTGGTGGTTTGGCCCCGTCCAAAGAGTTTGGGGTCATTCTTTGGGCTGGAAGAAGTCCGTTTTTTTTGTTGTTGTTGTTGTTTTTTTTCTTTTTTAACCTCAGGTGTCCCACCAAATGAGGGATTCCAGAGTAGAGCCCTGGGGAGGCGCGACTGGACAAACAGAAATTTGGTTAAATATTGGGGCCTAGGGACATGTCAAGCCCATTATGACATCTAATGGTCCAGCCACTGAGAGGACTTACTAGAGGACAGGACTCATGCTGAAAGTCACAATGTTTGTGTATGCCCTCTTCGCACTCAAGAATGAGCGGGGCCTCAGGGTGAATGCTGGTTTCTCCTACACAGAACGTTGGACAACGTGCCAACCACAAGGGTTCTTGCCATGGGTAAAGAGGAGTTTTGATTTCTACATCACACTCACCCCTGGGCTGTGATTGGAGATAAGGTCTCGGTTCTGAAGCCTGAAAATTGAGGTAGGGAAGAGATGATGACCTAAGGCCATGGCGGGTTTTATGTGCTCAGTGTGCGGTCAGCTTTCTGGGTGTTGGTCAGGAGGTCCGGGCTCAGGTTGTGTTCGACAGTGCATTAGTGCCCAATTTGACTATATAATTTGGGTAAAGTTGAGTGCTGTGTAGGTTTACCCTCATTTAAGGTGCCTGGGCAGCTCATGACGCAATAATTTTTTTTTCTAGAGGGCAGGCAGAGTGCTGCATTGTGGGTCCGGAATTGCCAAACTTGAGGGCTTCGGAACCAGGAGTGTGAGGACGGAAGTCTGAGAAGACAAGCTAGACTTGGGTTTCAGGGCGAGGGCACGGCATGTACCCCTCTGCAGATCTGAAAAAATATCTCATGCATCTGAAGTCAGGGCAAGGATCAGACGTTGGCTCAGGTTGGAGATTCTGAGCATGACCGCCGCTTCTTGAAAACAGCGGAATCTCGATTTCATTGAGGTTTTCCCACGTTGGGAGTTGTGGGATGCCCCCTTCAAGGATTCCTACTGCGGGACAATTAAGACCTCGTGGACAGCTCCAGGACATCCCATATGGAATGACTCCAGAGCACCGTTCGCGGATGGATGCCTGGGAAGCCCGCCTCACATTCCAATTGTCTCCTAGCAACAAGACAGTTTAGATCTGATGGCTCTGCGGGAGCAACCGGGGTGGCTGAGTTGAAATGGACTTTCCTGAGGATGGGTCCTAATCTGTTTTTGTGTCCATGAGGGCCTTGGAATGGGGCGGTGGCACCGGGACCCTGAAGTACTCTCCTAAGCTTTGGACATGGCTCCCATGCACAGGTTTCCTTGTGGAGACGAGATGAGTTCTGATGGCTGCCTCAGGAAAACCCCTATGCTCGTATTGGAATCAGGCTTTTGAGGACACATGCCTGTAACCCAAAGCAATGGATCCTATTATGGCCTAGGGTCCTGTCTGGTTCAATCTTCTTCGCTGGGGACATCCATCTATGGTATGAGTGGAGGTCGATTATCACCTGGTGTCAGACAGCCCTTGTTTGTTCCGGGCGACCTACACTATTGGGATGGCCTCAGGGACTTTGGAGGTTTCTCCTAATTTGTACGATTTTGGACCATGGAATGGGCAGAATTCCCATGGATTGGTAGGCACAGTCCTAATGTGTGGCTCCAGGGGCCCAGGCTGGAGGGTGTGTGGCCCCAGACATTGAGGACAGAAGTCTGAAAACACAAACTCAGCTTAGGTTTGGGGACGTAGGTATGGCAGGCCCGATCTACAAACCATGAGAAGAACTCTTCAGGATATGAAGAATGTGCGAATCTGAGGCGCTTGCTCAGGCTTTTGTCTCTGGATTTTGTATCAGCGATGGCCGTGGAATGTCGGGGAGGCCTCATGGGCCATGGAGGAATCTACCTCTCTGAGGATTTGGCCCGATTCCCAATTGCTTTTAGTCAATCTGTGGGATGGGAGGACTCATTTCAGTTTTGTTACCTCAGGTGTCCCACCAAAAGAAAAATTACAAAGCCAAGCCGTGGGGAAGACTGAAGGGACAATCCGAACTATGGTTAAAAATTGGGGCCTAGGGTCATGGCAAGCCCAATATGCTATCTCTTCATCCAGCCACTGAGTGGCCTTACTTGAGGACTGGGCTCAGCCTGAGCGTCACAATGTGTGTTTGTGACCAATGTGGCCCGCGAGCATGGACGGGGCCTCATGGGCCACACTGGATTCAACTACACTGAACGTTGGACAACATGCCTACCACAAGGTTTCTTGCCATGGGGAAGGAGTTCTGATTTCTGCATCACCTTCAACCCTGGGCAGTGATTGCAGATAAGGTCTAGGTTCTGAAACCTGAAAACCGAGGTTGGGAAGAGATGATGACCTAAGGCCATGGCGGCTCGATGTGATCAGTGTGCGGCCAGCTGTCTGGGAGGGGCCAGGGGGTCCAGGCTCAGGCTGTGTCAGAAAGGGCATTTGTGCCCTGGTCAGCCTATGTATTTGGGGTACAGCCAAGTTCCGTGCAGGTTGATCCTCATTTGGGGTTACTGGTTACCCCAGAGGACAATGTTTTTCTTCTGCAGAGCCGGCAGAGTGCTGCATTGTAGTTCTGGATTGCAAAACTGGAGGGCTTGTGGGCAGTAGTCTGACGACAAAAGTCTGAGAACACAAGCTAGGCTTAGGTTTCTGGGTGAGGCCATGGCACGCACAATCTACAGACCTGAATTGAGGTCTCGTGCATCTGAAGTCAGGGCGAAGATCAGACGATCGGTCAGGGTGGAGTTTCTGTCCCTGATGGCTCCTTCATGAATGGGGGGGGGGCATCACGAGGCCATGGGGTTTTTCCCACGATGGGAGTTGTGAGAAGCTCCAAACTGCAGAGAGTCTTCTGCAGGACAATTGAGACCTGTTGTTTGGCTCCAGGCCAATGATTCTGAGCAGGGTTCTAAGGATGGATGGCTGGGTAGCCCACCTCGCATTCCAATTGTCTCCTCGCAACAAGACAGGTTAGATCTCCTGGATCTGTGGGGAGCAACCGAGGACGCTGAGTTGAAATGGACACCCCTGGGCATGGGTCCTAACGTGCTTTTGTGTCTATGGAGACCTTGAAATGAAGCGGTGGCACTGGGGCCCTAAATTGTTCTCCTAAACAGAGGCTTTGACACAGCTCCAACGTGCAAGTTTCCCATGTGTAGATGAGATGTTTTCTGATGGGTGAGTCAAGAAACAGCTATATGGTGCTTTTGAAATCCAGGCCTCTGAGGAGAGATGCCTGGAAACCAAAGCAATGGATCTAATTAGTGCCTAGGGGCCTGTTCTTTCCTTCATACCTCTGGGGACATCTGTCTATGGGTCTGAGTGCAGGTAGGTGCTCAGTTGGGCGCAGATTGCCCCTGTTTTTCCTGGGAAGCCACCACTATTGAGATGGATCAGGGACATTGGAGGTTTATCCTATTAGAAGGGTTGTGGCCATTGGAATGGGCACACAAAATTCCCTTGGAGAGGGCAAGTACAGTCCCCAGGTTTGGCTCCAGGGGCCTGAGCCTGTAGGTTGTGTAGGCCAGGGCTGTTTGGACAGTTGACTGTAAACACAAACTCGGCTTATGTTTCGGGTCATAGGTATGGCAGGACTGATCTACAGGCCATGAGGAGAACTCTTCGGGATTTGAAAGAAGGGCGAGTGTGAGGCTCCTGCTCAAGTTTTTGTCTCTGGATATCGGGTCACTCATGGTCGTGGAATTTCTGGGTGACTTCATGGGAAATGGACGAGTCTTACTCTCTGGTGGTTTGGCCCCGTCCAAAGAGTTTGGGGTCATTCTGTGGGCTGGAGGAAGTTCGTTTTATTTTTTTTTGTTGTTGTTGTTCTTTTTTTCTTTTTTAACCTCAGGTGTCCCACCAAATGAGGGATTCCAGAGTAGAGACCTGGGGAGGGGCGACTGGACAATCAGAAATTTGGTTAAAAATTGGGGCCTAGGGACACTTCAAGCCCATTATGACATCTAATGGTCCAGCGACTGGGAGGACTTACTAGAGGACAGGACTCATGCTGAGGGTCACAATGCCTGTGTATGCCCTCGTCGCACTCAAGGATGGGCGGGGCCTCAGGGTGAATGCTGGTTTACCCTACATTGAACGTTGGACAACGTGCCAACCACAAGGGTTCTTGCCATGGGTAAGGAGGAGTTCTGATTTCTGCATCACACTCACCCCTGGGAAGTGATTGGAGATAAGGTCTCGGTCCTGAACCCTGAAAACTGAGGTAGGGAAGAGATGATGACCTAAGGCCATGACGGGTTTTATGTGCTCAGTGTGCGGTCAGCTTTCTGGGTATTGGTCAGGAGGTCCGGGCTCAGGTTGTGTTCGACATTGCATTAGTGCCCAGGTTAGACTATATAATTTGGGTAAAGTCGAGTGCTGTGTAGGTTTACCCTCATTGAAGGTGCCTGGGCAGCTCATGAGGCAATAATTTTTTTTTCTAGAGGGCAGGCAGAGTGCTGCATTGTGGGTCCGGAATTGCCAAACTTGAGGGCTTCGGGGCCAGGAGTGTGAGGACGGAAGTCTGAGAAGACAAGCTAGACTTGGGTTTCAGGGCGAGGGCACGGCAGGTACCCCCTGCAGATCTGAACCAATATCTCATGCATCTGAAGTCAGGGCGAGGATCAGACGTTGGCTCAGGTTGGAGTTTCTGAGCATGACGGCCGCTTCATGAAGGGAGCGGAATCTCGAGGCCATTGAGGTTTTCCCACGTTGGGAGTTGTGGGATGCCCCCTTCAAGGATTCCTTCTGCTGGACAATTGAGACCTGTTGGACAGCTCCAGGACATCCCATATGGAATGACTCCAGAGCACCGTTCGCGGATGGATGCCTGGGAAGCCCGCCTCGCATTCCAATTGTCTCCTAGCAACAAGACAGTTTAGATCTGATGGCTCTGCGGGAGCAACCGGGGTGGCTGAGTTGAAATGGACTTTCCTGAGGATGGGTCCTAATGTGTTTTTGTGTCCATGAGGGCCTTAAAATGGGGCGGTGGCACCGGGACACTGAAGTACTCTCCTAAGCTTTGGACATGGCTCCCATGCACAGGTTTCCTTGTGGAGAGGAGATGAGTTCTGATGGGTGCCTCAGGAAAACCCCTATGCTCGTATTGGTATCAGGCTTTTGAGGACACATGCCTGTAACCCAAGCAATGGATCCTATTATGGCCTAGGGTCCTGTCTGGTTCAATCTTCTTCTCTGGGGACATCCATCTATGGTATGAGTGGAGGTCGATTATCAGCTGGTGTCAGACAGCCCTTGTTTGGTCCGGGCGGCCTACACTATTGGGATGGCCTCAGGGACTTTGGAGGTTTCTCCGAATTTGTACGATTTTGGACCATGGAATGGGCAGAATTCCCATGGATTGGTAGGCACAGTCCTAATGTGTGGCTCCAGGGGCCCAGGCTGGAGGGTGTGTGGCCTAAGACTTTGAGGACAGAAGTCTGAAAACACAAACTCAGCTTAGGTTTGGGGACGTAGGTATGGCAGGCCCGATCTACAAACCATGAGAAGAACTCTTCAGGATATGAAGAAAGTGCGAGTCTGAGGCGCTTGCTCAGGCTTTTGTCTCTGGATTTTGTATCAGCGATGGCCGTAAAATGTCGGGGAGGCCTCATGGGCCATGGACGAATCTTCATAACTGAGGATTTGGCCCGATTCCCAATTGCTTTTCGTCAATCTGTGGGATGGGAGGACTCATTTCAGTTTTGTTACCTCAGGTGTCCCACCAAAAGAGGAATTCCAAAGCCAAGCCGTGGGGAAGACTGAAGGGACAACCCGAACTATGGTTAAAAATTGGGGCCTAGGGGCATGGCAAGCCCAATATGCTATCTCTTCATCCAGCCACTGAGTGGCCTTACTTGAGGACTGGGCTCAGCCTGAGCGTCACAATGTGTGTTTGTGACCAATGTGGCCCGCGAGCATGGACGGGGCCTCATGGGCCACACTGGATTCAACTACACTGAACGTTGGACAACATGCCAACCACAAGGTTTCTTGCCATGGGGAAGGAGTTCTGATTTCTGCATCACCTTCAACCCTGGGCAGTGACTGGAGATAAGGTCTAGGTTCTGAAACCTGAAAACTGATGTTGGGAAGAAATGACGACCTAAGGCCATGGAGGCTCGATGTGCTCAGTGTGCGGCCAGCTGTCTGGGAGGGGCCAGGGGGTCCAGGCTCAGGCTGTGTCAGAAAGGGCATTAGTGCCCTGGTCAGCCTATGTATTTGGGGTACAGCCAAGGTCGGTGCAGGTTGATCCTCATTTGGGATTACTGGGTAGCACCAGAGGACAATGTTTTTCTTCTGGAGGGCCGGCAGAGTGCTGCATTGTAGTTCTGGATGCCAAACTGGAGGGCTTGTGGGCCAGTAGTCTGACGTCAAATGTCTGAGAACACAAGCTAGGCTTAGGTTTCTGGGTGAGGCCATGGCACGCACAATCTACAGACCTGAATCGAGATCTCGTGCATCTGAAGTCAGGGCGAGGATCAGAAGATCGCTCAGGTTGGAGTTTCTGTCCCTGATGGCCCCTTCATGAATGGGCGGGGGCATCACGACCCCATGGGGGTTTTCCCACGATGGGAGTTGTGAGAAGCTCCAAACTGCAGAGAGTCTTCTGCAGGACAATTGAGACCTGTTGTTTGGCTCCAGGCCAATGATTCTGAGCAGGGTTCTAAGGATGGATGGCTGGGTAGCCCACCTCGCATTCCAATTGTCTCCTCGCAACAAAACAGGTTAGATCTCCTGGATCTGTGGGGAGCAACCGAGGACGCTGAGTTGAAATGGACACCCCTGGGGATGGGTCCTAACGTGCTTTTGTGTCTATGGAGACCTTGGAATGAAGCGGTGGCACTGGGGCCCTAACGGGTTCTCCTAAACAGAGGCTTTGACACAGCTCCAACGTGCAAGTTTCCCATGTGTAGATGAGATGTTTTCTGTTGGGTGAGTCAAGAAACAGCTATATGCTGCTTTTGAAATCCAGGCCTCTGAGGAGAGATGCCTGGAAACCAAAGCAATGGATCTGATTAGTGCCTAGGGGCCTGTTCTTTCCTTCATACCTCTGGGGACATCTGTCTATGGGTCTGAGTGCAGGTAGGTGCTCAGTTGGGCTCAGATTGCCCCTGTCTTTCCTGGGAAGCCACCACTATTGAGATGGATCAGGGACTTTGGAGGTTTATCCTATTAGAAGGGTTGTGGCCATTGGAATGGGCACACACAATTCCCTTGGAGAGGGCAAGTACAGTCCTCAGGTTTGGGTCCAGGGGCCTGAGCCTGTAGGTTGTGTAGGCCAGGGCTGTTTGGACAGTTGTCAGAAAACACAAACTCGGCTTATGTTTCGGGTCATAGGTATGGCAGGACTGATCTACAGACCATGAGGAGAACTCTTCGGGATTTGAAAGAAGGGCTAGTGTGAGGCTGCTGCTCAAGTTTTTGTCTCTGGATATCGTGTCACTCATGGTCGTGGAATTTCTGGGTGACTTCATGGGAAATGGACGAGTCTTACTCTCTGAGGTTTGGCCCCGTCCAAAGAGTTTGGGGTCATTCTGTGGGCTGGAAGAAGTCCGTTTTTTTTTTTTTAATTCTTGTTTTTTTCTTTTTTATCCTCAGGTGTCCCACCAAATGAGGGATTCCAGAGTAGAGCCCTGGGGAGGAACGACTGGACCATCAGAAATTTGGTTAAAAATTGGGGCCTAGGGACATGTCAAGCCCATTATGACATCTAATGGTCCAGCAACTGAGAGGACTTACTAGAGGGCAGGACTCATGCTGAGGGTCACAATGCCTGTGTATGCCCTCGTCGCACTCAAGAATGGGCGGGGCCTCAGGGTGAATGCTGGTTTCTCCTACACTGAACATTGGACAACGTGCCAACCACAGGGTTCTTGCCATGGGTAAGGAGGAGTTCTGATTTCTGCATCACACTTACCCCTGGGAAGTGATTGGAGATAAGGTCTCGGTCCTGAACCCTGAAAACTGAGGTAGGGAAGAGATGATGACCTAAGGCCATGGCGGGTTTTATGTGCTCAGTGTGCGGTCAGCTTTCTGGGTGTTGGTCAGGAGGTCCGGGCTCAGGTTGTGTTCGACAGTGGATTAGTGCCCAGGTTAGACTATATAATTTGGGTAAAGTCGAGTGCTGTGTAGGTTTACCCTCATTTAAGGTGCCTGGGCTGCTCATGAGGCAATAATTTTTTTTCTAGAGGGCAGGCAGAGTGCTGCATTGTGGGTCCGGAATTGCCAAACTTGAGGGATTCGGGGCCAGGAGTGTGAGGACAGAAGTCTGAGAAGACAAGCTAGACTTGGGTTTCAGGGCGAGGGCACGGCAGGTACCCCCTGCAGATCTGAACCAATATCTCATGCATCTGAAGTCAGGGCGAGGATCAGACGTTGGCTCAGGTTGGAGTTTCTGAGCATGACGGCCGCTTCATGAAGGGAGCGGAATCTCAAGGCCATTGAGGTTTTCCCACGTTGGGAGTTGTGGGATGCCCCCTTCATGGATTCCTTCTGCGGGACAATTGAGACCTGTTGGACAGCTCCAGGACATCCCATATGGAATGACTCCAGAGCACCGTTCGCGGATGGATGCCTGGGAAGCCCGCCTCGCATTCCAATTGTCTCCTAGCAACAAGACAGTTTAGATCTGATGGCTCTGCGGGAGCAACCGGGGTGGCTGAGTTGAAATGGACTTTCCTGAGGATGGGTCCTAATGTGTTTTTGTGTCCATGAGGGCCTTGGAATGGGGCGGTGGCACCGGGACCCTGAAGTACTCTCCTAAGCTTTGGATATGGCTCCCATGCACAGGTTTCCTTGTGGAGATGAGATGAGTTCTGATGGGTGCCTCAGGAAAACCCCTATGCTCGTATTGGAATCAGGCATTTGAAGACACATGACTGTAACCCAAAGCAATGGATCCTATTATGGCCTAGGGTCCTGTCTGGTTCAATCTTCTTCTCTGGGGACATCCATCTATGGTATGAGTGGAGGTCGATTATCACCTGGTGTCAGACAGCCCTTGTTTGTTCCGGGCGACCTACACTATTGGGATGGCCTCAGGGACTTTGGAGATTTTTCCTAATTTGTACGATTTTGGACCATGGAATGGGCAGAATTCCCATGGATTGGTAGGCACAGTCCTAATGTGTGGCTCCAGGGGCCCAGCCTGGAGGGTGAGTGGCCCAAGACTTTGAGGACAGAAGTCTGAAAACAGAAACTCAGCTTAGAATTGGGGACGTAGGTATGGCAGGCCCGATCTACAAACCATGAGAAGAACTCTTCAGGATATGAAGAAAGTGCGAGTCTGAGGAGCTTGCTCAGGCTTTTGTCTCTGGATTTTATAACAGCGATGGCCGTGGAATGTCGGGGAGGCCCCATGGGCCATGGACGAATCTTCCTCTCTGAGGATTTGGCCCGATTCCCAATTGCTTTTCGTCAATCTGTGGGATGGGAGGACTCATTTCAGTTTTGTTACCTCAGGTGTCCCACCAAAAGAGAAATTCCAAAGCCAAGCCGTGGGGAAGACTGAAGGGACAACCCGAACTATGGTTAAAAATTGGGGCCTAGGGGCATGGCAAGCCCAATATGATATCTCTTCATCCAGCCACTGAGTGGCCTTACTTGAGGACTGGGCTCAGCCTGAGCGTCACAATGTGTGTTTGTGACCAATGTGGCCCGCGAGCATGGGCGGGGCCTCATGGGCCACACTGGTTTCAACTACACTGAACGTTGGACAACATGCCAACCACAAGGTTTCTTGCCATGGGGAAGGAGTTCTGATTTCTGCATCACCTTGAACCCTGGGCAGTGATTGGATATAAGGTCTAGGTTCTGAAACCTGAAAACTGATGTTGGGAAGAGATGACGACCTAAGGCCATGGCGGCTCGATGTGCTCAGTGTGCGGCCAGCTGTCTGGGAGGGGCCAGGGGGTCCAGGCTCAGGCTGTGTCAGAAAGGGCATTAGTGCACTGGTCAGCCTATGTATTTGGGGTACAGCCAAGGTCGGTGCAGGTTGATCCTCCTTTGGGATTACTGGGTAGCACCAGAGGACAATGATTTTCTTCTGGAGGGCCGGCAGAGTGCTGCATTGTAGTTCTGGATTGCCAAACTGGACGGCTTGTGGGCCAGTAGTCTGACGACAAAAGTCTGAGAACACAAGCTAGGCTTAGGTTTCTGGGTGAGGCCATGGCACGCACAATCTACAGACCTGAATCGAGATCTCGTGCATCTGAAGTCAGGGCGAGGATCAGACGATCGCTCAGGTTGGAGTTTAGGTCCCTGATGGCCCCTTCATGAATGGGCGGGGGCATTACCAGGCCATGGGGGTTTTTTCCACGATGGGAGTTGTGAGAAGCTCCAAAATGCAGAGAGTCTTCTGCAGGACAATTGTGACCTGTCGTTTGGCTCCAGGCCAATGATACTGAGCAGGGTTCTAAGGATGGATGGCTGGGTAGCCCACCTCGCATTCCAATTGTCTCCTAGCAACAAGACAGGTTAGATCTCCTGCATCTGTGGGGAGCAACCGTGGACGCTGAGTTGAAATGGACACCCCTGGGGATGGGTCCTAACGTGCTTTTGTGTCTATGGAGACCTTGGAATGAAGCGGTGGCACTGGGGCCCTAAAGGGTTCTCCTAAACAGAGGCTTTGACACAGCTGCAACGTGCAAGTTTCCCATGTGTAGATGAGATGTTTTCTGATGGGTGAGTCAAGAAACAGCTATATGCTGCTTTTGAAATCCAGGCCTCTGAGGATAGATGCCTGGAAACCAAAGCAATGGATCTGATTAGTGCCTAGGGGCCTCTTCTTTCATTTTTACCTCTGGGGACATCTGTCTATGGGTCTGAGTGCAGGTAGGTGCTCAGTTGGGCTCAGATTGCCCCTGTTGTTCCTGGGAAGCCACGACTATTCAGATGGATCAGGGACATTGGAGGTTTACCCTATTAGAAGGGTTGTGGCCATTGGAATGGGCACACACAATTCCCTTGGAGAGGGCAAGTACAGTCCTCAGGTTAGGCTCCAGGGGCCTGAGCCTGTAGGTTGTGTAGGCCAGGGCTGTTTGGACAGTTGTCTGAAAACACAAACTCGGCTTATGTTTCGGGTCATAGGTATGGCAGGACTGATCTACAGACCATGAGGAGAACTCTTCTGGATTTGAAAGAAGGGCGAGTGTGAGGCTGCTGCTCAAGTTTTTGTCTCTGGATATCGTGTCACTCATGGTCGTGGAATTTCTGGGTGACATCATGGGAAATGGACCAGTCTTACTCTCTGGTGGTTTGGCCCCGTCCAAAGAGTTTGGGGTCATTCTGTGGGCGGGAAGAAGTCCGTTTTTTTTTTTTTATTGTTGTTTTTTTCTTTTTTATCCTCAGGTGTCCCACCAAATGAGGGATTCATGGTAGAGCCCTGGGGAGGGGCGACTGGACCATCAGAAATTTGGTTAAAAATTGGGGCCTAGGGACATGTCAAGCCCTTTATGACATCTAATGGTCCAGCAACTGAGAGGACTTACTAGAGGACAGGACTCATGCTGAGGGTCACAATGCGTGTGTATGCCCTCGTCGCACTCAAGAATGGGCGGGGCCTCAGGGTGAATGCTGGTTTCTCCTACACTGAACGTTGGACAACGTGCCAACCACAGGGTTCTTGCCATGGGTAAGGAGGAGTTCTGATTTCTGCATCACACTCACCCCTGGGAAGAGATTGGAGATAAGGTCTCGGTTCTGAAGCCTGAAAACTGAGGTAGGGAAGAGATGATGACCTAAGGCCATGGCGGGTTTTATGTGCTCAGTGTGCGGTCAGCTTTCTGGGTATTGGTCAGGAGGTCCGGGCTCAGGTTGTGTTCGACAGTGCATTAGTGCCCAGGTTAGACTATATAATTTGGGTAAAGTCGAGTGCTGTGTAGGTTTACCCTCATTTAAGGTGCCTGGGCAGCTCATGAGGCAATAATTTTTTTTTTTCTAGAGGGCAGGCAGAGTGCTGCATTGTGGGTCCGGAATTGCCAAACTTGAGGGCTTCGGGGCCAGGAGTGTGAGGACGGAAGTCTGAGAAGACAAGCTAGACTTGGGTTTCAGGGCGAGGGCACGGCAGGTACCCCCTGCAGATCTGAACCAATATCTCATGCATCTGAAGTCAGGGCGAGGATCAGACGTTGGCTCAGGTTGGAGTTTCTGAGCATGACGGCCGCTTCATGAAGGGAGCGGAATCTCGAGGCCATTGAGGTTTTCCCACGTTGGGAGTTGTGGGATGCCCCCTTCATGGATTCCTTCTGCGGGACAATTGAGACCTGTTGGACAGCTCCAGGACATCCCATATGGAATGACTCCAGAGCACCGTTCGCGGATGGATGCCTGGGAAGCCCGCCTCGCATTCCAATTGTCTCCTAGCAACAAGACAGTTTAGATCTGATGGCTCTGCGGGAGCAACCGGGGTGGCTGAGTTGAAATGGACTTTCCTGAGGATGGGTCCTAATGTGTTTTTGTGTCCATGAGGGCCTTGGAATGGGGCGGTGGCACCGGGACCCTGAAGTACTCTCCTAAGCTTTGGACATGGCTCCCATGCACAGGTTTCCTTGTGGAGAGGAGATGAGTTCTGATGGGTGCCTCAGGAAAACCCCTATGCTCGTATTGGAATCAGGCTTTTGAGGACACATGCCTGTAACCCAAAGCAATGGATCCTATTATGGCCTAGGGTCCTGTCTGGTTCAATCTTCTTCTCTTGGGACATCCATCTATGGTATGAGTGGAGGTCGATTATCAGCTGGTGTCAGACAGCCCTTGTTTGTTCCGGGCGACCTACACTATTGGGATGGCCTCAGGGACTTTGGAGGTTTCTCCTAATTTGTACGATTTTGGACCATGGAATGGGCAGAATTCCCATGGATTGGTAGGCACAGTCCTAATGTGTGGCTCCAGGGGCCCAGCCTGGACGGTGAGTGGCCCAAGACTTTGAGGACAGAAGTCTGAAAACACAAACTCAGCTTAGGTTTGGGGACGTAGGTATGGCAGGCCCGATCTACAAACCATGAGAAGAATTCTTCAGGATATGAAGGAAGTGCGAGTCTGAGGCTCTTGCTCAGGCTTTTGTCTCTGGATTTTGTATCAGCGATGGCCGTGGAATGTAGGGGACGTCTCATGGGCCATGGACGAATCTTCCTCTCTGAGGATTTGGCCCGATTCCCAATTGCTTTTCGTCAATCTGTGGGATGGGAGGACTCATTTCAGTTTTGTTACCTCAGGTGTCCCACCAAAAGAGGAATTCCAAAGCCAAGCCGTGGGGAAGACTGAAGGGACAACCCGAACTATGGTTAAAAATTGGGGCCTAGGGGCATGGCAAGCCCAATATGATATCTCTTCATCCAGCCACTGAGTGGCCTTACTTGAGGACTGGGCTCAGCCTGAGCGTCACATGAGCAATGTGGCCCGCGAGCATGGGGGGACCTCATGGGCCACACTGGTTTCAACTACACTGAACGTTGGACAACATGCCAACCACAAGGCTTCTTGCCATGGGGAAGGAGTTCTGATTTCTGCATCACCTTCAACCCTGGGCAGTGATTGGATATAAGGTCTAGGTTCTGAAACCTGAAAACTGATGTTGGGAAGAGATGACGACCTAAGGCCATGGCGGCTCGATGTGCTCAGTGTGCGGCCAGCTGTCTGGGAGGGGCCAGGGGGTCCAGGCTCAGGCTGTGTCAGAAAGGGCATTAGTGCCCTGGTCAGCCTAAGTATTTGGGGTACAGCCAAGGTCGGTGCAGGTTGATCCTCCTTTGGGATTACTGGGTAGCACCAGAGGACAATGTTGTTCTTCTGGAGGGCCGGCAGAGTGCTGCATTGTAGTTCTAGATTGCCAAACTGGAGGGCTTGTGGGCCAGTAGTCTGACGACAAAAGTCTGAGAACACAAGCTAGGCTTAGGTTTCTGGGTGAGGCCATGGCACGCACAATCTACAGACCTGAATCGAGATCTCGTGCATCTGAAGTCAGGGCGAAGATCAGACGATCGCTCAGGTTGGAGTTTCTGTCCCTGATGGCCCCTTCATGAATGGGCGGGGACATCACGACCCCATGGGGGTTTTCCCACGATGGGAGTTGTGAGAAGCTCCAAACTGCAGAGAGTCTTCTGCAGGACAATTGAGACCTGTTGTTTGGCTCCAGGCCAATGATTCTGAGCAGGGTTCTAAGGATGGATGGCTGGGTAGCCCACCTCGCATTCCAATTGTCTCCTAGCAACAAGACAGGTTAGATCTCCTGGATCTGTGGGGAGCAACCGAGGACGCTGAGTTGAAATGGACACCCCTGGGGATGGGTCCTAACGTGCTTTTGTGTCTATGGAGACCTTGGAATGAAGCGGTGGCACTGGGGCCCTAAAGGGTTCTCCTAAACAGAGGCTTTGACACAGCTGCAACGTGCAAGTTTCCCATGTGTAGATGAGATGTTTTCTGATGGGTGAGTCAAGAAACAGCTATATGCTGCTTTTGAAATCCAGGCCTCTGAGGATAGATGCCTGGAAACCAAAGCAATGGATCTGATTAGTGCCTAGGGGCCTCTTCTTTCATTTTTACCTCTGGGGACATCTGTCTATGGGTCTGAGTGCAGGTAGGTGCTCAGTTGGGCTCAGATTGCCCCTGTTGTTCCTGGGAAGCCACGACTATTCAGATGGATCAGGGACATTGGAGGTTTACCCTATTAGAAGGGTTGTGGCCATTGGAATGGGCACACACAATTCCCTTGGAGAGGGCAAGTACAGTCCTCAGGTTAGGCTCCAGGGGCCTGAGCCTGTAGGTTGTGTAGGCCAGGGCTGTTTGGACAGTTGTCTGAAAACACAAACTCGGCTTATGTTTCGGGTCATAGGTATGGCAGGACTGATCTACAGACCATGAGGAGAACTCTTCGGGATTTGAAAGAAGGGCGAGTGTGAGGCTGCTGCTCAAGTTTTTGTCTCTGGATATCGTGTCACTCATGGTCGTGGAATTTCTGGGTGACATCATGGGAAATGGACCAGTCTTACTGTCTGGTGGTTTGGCCCCGTCCAAAGAGTTTGGGGTCATTCTGTGGGCGGGAAGAAGTCCGTTTTTTTTTTTTATTGTTGTTTTTTTCTTTTTTATCCTCAGGTGTCCCACCAAATGAGGGATTCCAGAGTAGAGCCCTGGGGAGGGGCGACTGGACCATCAGAAATTTGGTTAAAAATTGGGGCCTAGGGACATGTCAAGCCCATTATGACATCTAATGGTCCAGCAACTGAGAGGACTTACTAGAGGACAGGACTCATGCTGAGGGTCACAATGCGTGTGTATGCCCTCGTCGCACTCAAGAATGGGCGGGGCCTCAGGGTGAATGCTGGTTTCTCCTACACTGAACGTTGGACAACGTGCCAACCACAGGGTTCTTGCCATGGGTAAGGAGGAGTTCTGATTTCTGCATCACACTCACCCCTGGGAAGAGATTGGAGATAAGGTCTCGGTTCTGAAGCCTGAAAACTGAGGTAGGGAAGAGATGATGACCTAAGGCCATGGCGGGTTTTATGTGCTCAGTGTGCGGTCAGCTTTCTGGGTATTGGTCAGGAGGTCCGGGCTCAGGTTGTGTTCGACAGTGCATTAGTGCCCAGGTTAGACTATATAATTTGGGTAAAGTCGAGTGCTGTGTAGGTTTACCCTCATTTAAGGTGCCTGGGCAGCTCATGAGGCAATAATTTTTTTTTTCTAGAGGGCAGGCAGAGTGCTGCATTGTGGGTCCGGAATTGCCAAACTTGAGGGCTTCGGGGCCAGGAGTGTGAGGACGGAAGTCTGAGAAGACAAGCTAGACTTGGGTTTCAGGGCGAGGGCACGGCAGGTACCCCCTGCAGATCTGAACCAATATCTCATGCATCTGAAGTCAGGGCGAGGATCAGACGTTGGCTCAGGTTGGAGTTTCTGAGCATGACGGCCGCTTCATGAAGGGAGCGGAATCTCGAGGCCATTGAGGTTTTCCCACGTTGGGAGTTGTGGGATGCCCCCTTCATGGATTCCTTCTGCGGGACAATTGAGACCTGTTGGACAGCTCCAGGACATCCCATATGGAATGACTGCAGAGCACCGTTCGCGGATGGATGCCTGGGAAGCCCGCCTCGCATTCCAATTGTCTCCTAGCAACAAGACAGTTTAGATCTGATGGCTCTGCGGGAGCAACCGGGGTTGCTGAGTTGAAATGGACTTTCCTGAGGATGGGTCCTAATGTGTTTTTGTGTCCATGAGGGCCTTGGAATGGGGCGGTGGCACCGGGACCCTGAAGTACTCTCCTAAGCTTTGGACATGGCTCCCATGCACAGGTTTCCTTGTGGAGAGGAGATGAGTTCTGATGGGTGCCTCAGGAAAACCCCTATGCTCGTATTGGAATCAGGCTTTTGAGGACACATGCCTGTAACCCAAAGCAATGGATCCTATTATGGCCTAGGGTCCTGTCTGGTTCAATCTTCTTCTCTGGGGACATCCATCTATGGTATGAGTGGAGGTCGATTATCAGCTGGTGTCAGACAGCCCTTGTTTGTTCCGGGCGACCTACACTATTGGGATGGCCTCAGGGACTTTGGAGGTTTCTCCTAATTTGTACGATTTTGGACCATGGAATGGGCAGAATTCCCATGGATTGGTAGGCACAGTCCTAATGTGTGGCTCCAGGGGCCCAGCCTGGACGGTGAGTGGCCCAAGACTTTGAGGACAGAAGTCTGAAAACACAAACTCAGCTTAGGTTTGGGGACGTAGGTATGGCAGGCCCGATCTACAAACCATGAGAAGAACTCTTCAGGATATGAAGGAAGTGCGAGTCTGAGGCTCTTGCTCAGGCTTTTGTCTCTGGATTTTGTATCAGTGATGGCCGTGGAATGTCGGGGAGGCCTCATGGGCCATGGACGAATCTTCCTCTCTGAGGATTTGGCCCGATTCCCAATTGCTTTTCGTCAATCTGTGGGATGGGAGGACTCATTTCAGTTTTGTTACCTCAGGTGTCCCACCAAAAGAGGAATTCCAAAGCCAAGCCGTGGGGAAGACTGAAGGGACAACCCGAACTATGGTTAAAAATTGGGGCCTAGGGGCATGGCAAGCCCAATATGATATCTCTTCATCCAGCCACTGAGTGGCCTTACTTGAGGACTGGGCTCAGCCTGAGCGTCACATGAGCAATGTGGCCCGCGAGCATGGGGGGACCTCATGGGCCACACTGGTTTCAACTACACTGAACGTTGGACAACATGCCAACCACAAGGTTTCTTGCCATGGGGAAGGAGTTCTGATTTCTGCATCACCTTCAACCCTGGGCAGTGATTGGATATAAGGTCTAGGTTCTGAAACCTGAAAACTGATGTTGGGAAGAGATGACGACCTAAGGCCATGGCGGCTCGATGTGCTCAGTGTGCGGCCAGCTGTCTGGGAGGGGCCAGGGGGTCCAGGCTCAGGCTGTGTCAGAAAGGGCATTAGTGCCCTGGTCAGCCTAAGTATTTGGGGTACAGCCAAGGTCGGTGCAGGTTGATCCTCCTTTGGGATTACTGGGTAGCACCAGAGGACAATGTTGTTCTTCTGGAGGGCCGGCAGAGTGCTGCATTGTAGTTCTGGATTGCCAAACTGGAGGGCTTGTGGGCCAGTAGTCTGACGACAAAAGTCTGAGAACACAAGCTAGGCTTAGGTTTCTGGGTGAGGCCATGGCACGCACAATCTACAGACCTGAATCGAGATCTCGTGCATCTGAAGTCAGGGCGAAGATCAGACGATCGCTCAGGTTGGAGTTTCTGTCCCTGATGGCCCCTTCATGAATGGGCGGGGACATCACGACCCCATGGGGGTTTTCCCACGATGGGAGTTGTGAGAAGCTCCAAACTGCAGAGAGTCTTCTGCAGGACAATTGAGACCTGTTGTTTGGCTCCAGGCCAATGATTCTGAGCAGGGTTCTAAGGATGGATGGCTGGGTAGCCCACCTCGCATTCCAATTGTCTCCTAGCAACAAGACAGGTTAGATCTCCTGGATCTGTGGGGAGCAACCGAGGACGCTGAGTTGAAATGGACACCCCTGGGGATGGGTCCTAACGTGCTTTTGTGTCTATGGAGACCTTGGAATGAAGCGGTGGCACTGGGGCCCTAAAGGGTTCTCCTAAACAGAGGCTTTGACACAGCTGCAACGTGCAAGTTTCCCATGTGTAGATGAGATGTTTTCTGATGGGTGAGTCAAGAAACAGCTATATGCTGCTTTTGAAATCCAGGCCTCTGAGGATAGATGCCTGGAAACCAAAGCAATGGATCTGATTAGTGCCTAGGGGCCTCTTCTTTCATTTTTACCTCTGGGGACATCTGTCTATGGGTCTGAGTGCAGGTAGGTGCTCAGTTGGGCTCAGATTGCCCCTGTTGTTCCTGGGAAGCCACGACTATTCAGATGGATCAGGGACATTGGAGGTTTACCCTATTAGAAGGGTTGTGGCCATTGGAATGGGCACACACAATTCCCTTGGAGAGGGCAAGTACAGTCCTCAGGTTAGGCTCCAGGGGCCTGAGCCTGTAGGTTGTGTAGGCCAGGGCTGTTTGGACAGTTGTCTGAAAACACAAACTCGGCTTATGTTTCGGGTCATAGGTATGGCAGGACTGATCTACAGACCATGAGGAGAACTCTTCGGGATTTGAAAGAAGGGCGAGTGTGAGGCTGCTGCTCAAGTTTTTGTCTCTGGATATCGTGTCACTCATGGTCGTGGAATTTCTGGGTGACATCATGGGAAATGGACCAGTCTTACTGTCTGGTGGTTTGGCCCCGTCCAAAGAGTTTGGGGTCATTCTGTGGGCGGGAAGAAGTCCGTTTTTTTTTTTTTTATTGTTGTTTTTTTCTTTTTTATCCTCAGGTGTCCCACCAAATGAGGGATTCCAGAGTAGAGCCCTGGGGAGGGGCGACTGGACCATCAGAAATTTGGTTAAAAATTGGGGCCTAGGGACATGTCAAGCCCATTATGACATCTAATGGTCCAGCAACTGAGAGGACTTACTAGAGGACAGGACTCATGCTGAGGGTCACAATGCGTGTGTATGCCCTCGTCGCACTCAAGAATGGGCGGGGCCTCAGGGTGAATGCTGGTTTCTCCTACACTGAACGTTGGACAACGTGCCAACCACAGGGTTCTTGCCATGGGTAAGGAGGAGTTCTGATTTCTGCATCACACTCACCCCTGGGAAGAGATTGGAGATAAGGTCTCGGTTCTGAAGCCTGAAAACTGAGGTAGGGAAGAGATGATGACCTAAGGCCATGGCGGGTTTTATGTGCTCAGTGTGCGGTCAGCTTTCTGGGTATTGGTCAGGAGGTCCGGGCTCAGGTTGTGTTCGACAGTGCATTAGTGCCCAGGTTAGACTATATAATTTGGGTAAAGTCGAGTGCTGTGTAGGTTTACCCTCATTTAAGGTGCCTGGGCAGCTCATGAGGCAATAATTTTTTTTTTCTAGAGGGCAGGCAGAGTGCTGCATTGTGGGTCCGGAATTGCCAAACTTGAGGGCTTCGGGGCCAGGAGTGTGAGGACGGAAGTCTGAGAAGACAAGCTAGACTTGGGTTTCAGGGCGAGGGCACGGCAGGTACCCCCTGCAGATCTGAACCAATATCTCATGCATCTGAAGTCAGGGCGAGGATCAGACGTTGGCTCAGGTTGGAGTTTCTGAGCATGACGGCCGCTTCATGAAGGGAGCGGAATCTCGAGGCCATTGAGGTTTTCCCACGTTGGGAGTTGTGGGATGCCCCCTTCATGGATTCCTTCTGCGGGACAATTGAGACCTGTTGGACAGCTCCAGGACATCCCATATGGAATGACTGCAGAGCACCGTTCGCGGATGGATGCCTGGGAAGCCCGCCTCGCATTCCAATTGTCTCCTAGCAACAAGACAGTTTAGATCTGATGGCTCTGCGGGAGCAACCGGGGTTGCTGAGTTGAAATGGACTTTCCTGAGGATGGGTCCTAATGTGTTTTTGTGTCCATGAGGGCCTTGGAATGGGGCGGTGGCACCGGGACCCTGAAGTACTCTCCTAAGCTTTGGACATGGCTCCCATGCACAGGTTTCCTTGTGGAGAGGAGATGAGTTCTGATGGGTGCCTCAGGAAAACCCCTATGCTCGTATTGGAATCAGGCTTTTGAGGACACATGCCTGTAACCCAAAGCAATGGATCCTATTATGGCCTAGGGTCCTGTCTGGTTCAATCTTCTTCTCTGGGGACATCCATCTATGGTATGAGTGGAGGTCGATTATCAGCTGGTGTCAGACAGCCCTTGTTTGTTCCGGGCGACCTACACTATTGGGATGGCCTCAGGGACTTTGGAGGTTTCTCCTAATTTGTACGATTTTGGACCATGGAATGGGCAGAATTCCCATGGATTGGTAGGCACAGTCCTAATGTGTGGCTCCAGGGGCCCAGCCTGGACGGTGAGTGGCCCAAGACTTTGAGGACAGAAGTCTGAAAACACAAACTCAGCTTAGGTTTGGGGACGTAGGTATGGCAGGCCCGATCTACAAACCATGAGAAGAACTCTTCAGGATATGAAGGAAGTGCGAGTCTGAGGCTCTTGCTCAGGCTTTTGTCTCTGGATTTTGTATCAGTGATGGCCGTGGAATGTCGGGGAGGCCTCATGGGCCATGGACGAATCTTCCTCTCTGAGGATTTGGCCCGATTCCCAATTGCTTTTCGTCAATCTGTGGGATGGGAGGACTCATTTCAGTTTTGTTACCTCAGGTGTCCCACCAAAAGAGGAATTCCAAAGCCAAGCCGTGGGGAAGACTGAAGGGACAACCCGAACTATGGTTAAAAATTGGGGCCTAGGGGCATGGCAAGCCCAATATGATATCTCTTCATCCAGCCACTGAGTGGCCTTACTTGAGGACTGGGCTCAGCCTGAGCGTCACATGAGCAATGTGGCCCGCGAGCATGGGGGGACCTCATGGGCCACACTGGTTTCAACTACACTGAACGTTGGACAACATGCCAACCACAAGGTTTCTTGCCATGGGGAAGGAGTTCTGATTTCTGCATCACCTTCAACCCTGGGCAGTGATTGGATATAAGGTCTAGGTTCTGAAACCTGAAAACTGATGTTGGGAAGAGATGACGACCTAAGGCCATGGCGGCTCGATGTGCTCAGTGTGCGGCCAGCTGTCTGGGAGGGGCCAGGGGGTCCAGGCTCAGGCTGTGTCAGAAAGGGCATTAGTGCCCTGGTCAGCCTAAGTATTTGGGGTACAGCCAAGGTCGGTGCAGGTTGATCCTCCTTTGGGATTACTGGGTAGCACCAGAGGACAATGTTGTTCTTCTGGAGGGCCGGCAGAGTGCTGCATTGTAGTTCTGGATTGCCAAACTGGAGGGCTTGTGGGCCAGTAGTCTGACGACAAAAGTCTGAGAACACAAGCTAGGCTTAGGTTTCTGGGTGAGGCCATGGCACGCACAATCTACAGACCTGAATCGAGATCTCGTGCATCTGAAGTCAGGGCGAAGATCAGACGATCGCTCAGGTTGGAGTTTCTGTCCCTGATGGCCCCTTCATGAATGGGCGGGGACATCACGACCCCATGGGGGTTTTCCCACGATGGGAGTTGTGAGAAGCTCCAAACTGCAGAGAGTCTTCTGCAGGACAATTGAGACCTGTTGTTTGGCTCCAGGCCAATGATTCTGAGCAGGGTTCTAAGGATGGATGGCTGGGTAGCCCACCTCGCATTCCAATTGTCTCCTAGCAACAAGACAGGTTAGATCTCCTGGATCTGTGGGGAGCAACCGAGGACGCTGAGTTGAAATGGACACCCCTGGGGATGGGTCCTAACGTGCTTTTGTGTCTATGGAGACCTTGGAATGAAGCGGTGGCACTGGGGCCCTAAAGGGTTCTCCTAAACAGAGGCTTTGACACAGCTGCAACGTGCAAGTTTCCCATGTGTAGATGAGATGTTTTCTGATGGGTGAGTCAAGAAACAGCTATATGCTGCTTTTGAAATCCAGGCCTCTGAGGATAGATGCCTGGAAACCAAAGCAATGGATCTGATTAGTGCCTAGGGGCCTCTTCTTTCATTTTTACCTCTGGGGACATCTGTCTATGGGTCTGAGTGCAGGTAGGTGCTCAGTTGGGCTCAGATTGCCCCTGTTGTTCCTGGGAAGCCACGACTATTCAGATGGATCAGGGACATTGGAGGTTTACCCTATTAGAAGGGTTGTGGCCATTGGAATGGGCACACACAATTCCCTTGGAGAGGGCAAGTACAGTCCTCAGGTTAGGCTCCAGGGGCCTGAGCCTGTAGGTTGTGTAGGCCAGGGCTGTTTGGACAGTTGTCTGAAAACACAAACTCGGCTTATGTTTCGGGTCATAGGTATGGCAGGACTGATCTACAGACCATGAGGAGAACTCTTCGGGATTTGAAAGAAGGGCGAGTGTGAGGCTGCTGCTCAAGTTTTTGTCTCTGGATATCGTGTCACTCATGGTCGTGGAATTTCTGGGTGACATCATGGGAAATGGACCAGTCTTACTGTCTGGTGGTTTGGCCCCGTCCAAAGAGTTTGGGGTCATTCTGTGGGCGGGAAGAAGTCCGTTTTTTTTTTTTTTATTGTTGTTTTTTTCTTTTTTATCCTCAGGTGTCCCACCAAATGAGGGATTCCAGAGTAGAGCCCTGGGGAGGGGCGACTGGACCATCAGAAATTTGGTTAAAAATTGGGGCCTAGGGACATGTCAAGCCCATTATGACATCTAATGGTCCAGCAACTGAGAGGACTTACTAGAGGACAGGACTCATGCTGAGGGTCACAATGCGTGTGTATGCCCTCGTCGCACTCAAGAATGGGCGGGGCCTCAGGGTGAATGCTGGTTTCTCCTACACTGAACGTTGGACAACGTGCCAACCACAGGGTTCTTGCCATGGGTAAGGAGGAGTTCTGATTTCTGCATCACACTCACCCCTGGGAAGAGATTGGAGATAAGGTCTCGGTTCTGAAGCCTGAAAACTGAGGTAGGGAAGAGATGATGACCTAAGGCCATGGCGGGTTTTATGTGCTCAGTGTGCGGTCAGCTTTCTGGGTATTGGTCAGGAGGTCCGGGCTCAGGTTGTGTTCGACAGTGCATTAGTGCCCAGGTTAGACTATATAATTTGGGTAAAGTCGAGTGCTGTGTAGGTTTACCCTCATTTAAGGTGCCTGGGCAGCTCATGAGGCAATAATTTTTTTTTTCTAGAGGGCAGGCAGAGTGCTGCATTGTGGGTCCGGAATTGCCAAACTTGAGGGCTTCGGGGCCAGGAGTGTGAGGACGGAAGTCTGAGAAGACAAGCTAGACTTGGGTTTCAGGGCGAGGGCACGGCAGGTACCCCCTGCAGATCTGAACCAATATCTCATGCATCTGAAGTCAGGGCGAGGATCAGACGTTGGCTCAGGTTGGAGTTTCTGAGCATGACGGCCGCTTCATGAAGGGAGCGGAATCTCGAGGCCATTGAGGTTTTCCCACGTTGGGAGTTGTGGGATGCCCCCTTCATGGATTCCTTCTGCGGGACAATTGAGACCTGTTGGACAGCTCCAGGACATCCCATATGGAATGACTGCAGAGCACCGTTCGCGGATGGATGCCTGGGAAGCCCGCCTCGCATTCCAATTGTCTCCTAGCAACAAGACAGTTTAGATCTGATGGCTCTGCGGGAGCAACCGGGGTTGCTGAGTTGAAATGGACTTTCCTGAGGATGGGTCCTAATGTGTTTTTGTGTCCATGAGGGCCTTGGAATGGGGCGGTGGCACCGGGACCCTGAAGTACTCTCCTAAGCTTTGGACATGGCTCCCATGCACAGGTTTCCTTGTGGAGAGGAGATGAGTTCTGATGGGTGCCTCAGGAAAACCCCTATGCTCGTATTGGAATCAGGCTTTTGAGGACACATGCCTGTAACCCAAAGCAATGGATCCTATTATGGCCTAGGGTCCTGTCTGGTTCAATCTTCTTCTCTGGGGACATCCATCTATGGTATGAGTGGAGGTCGATTATCAGCTGGTGTCAGACAGCCCTTGTTTGTTCCGGGCGACCTACACTATTGGGATGGCCTCAGGGACTTTGGAGGTTTCTCCTAATTTGTACGATTTTGGACCATGGAATGGGCAGAATTCCCATGGATTGGTAGGCACAGTCCTAATGTGTGGCTCCAGGGGCCCAGCCTGGACGGTGAGTGGCCCAAGACTTTGAGGACAGAAGTCTGAAAACACAAACTCAGCTTAGGTTTGGGGACGTAGGTATGGCAGGCCCGATCTACAAACCATGAGAAGAACTCTTCAGGATATGAAGGAAGTGCGAGTCTGAGGCTCTTGCTCAGGCTTTTGTCTCTGGATTTTGTATCAGTGATGGCCGTGGAATGTCGGGGAGGCCTCATGGGCCATGGACGAATCTTCCTCTCTGAGGATTTGGCCCGATTCCCAATTGCTTTTCGTCAATCTGTGGGATGGGAGGACTCATTTCAGTTTTGTTACCTCAGGTGTCCCACCAAAAGAGGAATTCCAAAGCCAAGCCGTGGGGAAGACTGAAGGGACAACCCGAACTATGGTTAAAAATTGGGGCCTAGGGGCATGGCAAGCCCAATATGATATCTCTTCATCCAGCCACTGAGTGGCCTTACTTGAGGACTGGGCTCAGCCTGAGCGTCACATGAGCAATGTGGCCCGCGAGCATGGGGGGACCTCATGGGCCACACTGGTTTCAACTACACTGAACGTTGGACAACATGCCAACCACAAGGTTTCTTGCCATGGGGAAGGAGTTCTGATTTCTGCATCACCTTCAACCCTGGGCAGTGATTGGATATAAGGTCTAGGTTCTGAAACCTGAAAACTGATGTTGGGAAGAGATGACGACCTAAGGCCATGGCGGCTCGATGTGCTCAGTGTGCGGCCAGCTGTCTGGGAGGGGCCAGGGGGTCCAGGCTCAGGCTGTGTCAGAAAGGGCATTAGTGCCCTGGTCAGCCTAAGTATTTGGGGTACAGCCAAGGTCGGTGCAGGTTGATCCTCCTTTGGGATTACTGGGTAGCACCAGAGGACAATGTTGTTCTTCTGGAGGGCCGGCAGAGTGCTGCATTGTAGTTCTGGATTGCCAAACTGGAGGGCTTGTGGGCCAGTAGTCTGACGACAAAAGTCTGAGAACACAAGCTAGGCTTAGGTTTCTGGGTGAGGCCATGGCACGCACAATCTACAGACCTGAATCGAGATCTCGTGCATCTGAAGTCAGGGCGAAGATCAGACGATCGCTCAGGTTGGAGTTTCTGTCCCTGATGGCCCCTTCATGAATGGGCGGGGACATCACGACCCCATGGGGGTTTTCCCACGATGGGAGTTGTGAGAAGCTCCAAACTGCAGAGAGTCTTCTGCAGGACAATTGAGACCTGTTGTTTGGCTCCAGGCCAATGATTCTGAGCAGGGTTCTAAGGATGGATGGCTGGGTAGCCCACCTCGCATTCCAATTGTCTCCTAGCAACAAGACAGGTTAGATCTCCTGGATCTGTGGGGAGCAACCGAGGACGCTGAGTTGAAATGGACACCCCTGGGGATGGGTCCTAACGTGCTTTTGTGTCTATGGAGACCTTGGAATGAAGCGGTGGCACTGGGGCCCTAAAGGGTTCTCCTAAACAGAGGCTTTGACACAGCTGCAACGTGCAAGTTTCCCATGTGTAGATGAGATGTTTTCTGATGGGTGAGTCAAGAAACAGCTATATGCTGCTTTTGAAATCCAGGCCTCTGAGGATAGATGCCTGGAAACCAAAGCAATGGATCTGATTAGTGCCTAGGGGCCTCTTCTTTCATTTTTACCTCTGGGGACATCTGTCTATGGGTCTGAGTGCAGGTAGGTGCTCAGTTGGGCTCAGATTGCCCCTGTTGTTCCTGGGAAGCCACGACTATTCAGATGGATCAGGGACATTGGAGGTTTACCCTATTAGAAGGGTTGTGGCCATTGGAATGGGCACACACAATTCCCTTGGAGAGGGCAAGTACAGTCCTCAGGTTAGGCTCCAGGGGCCTGAGCCTGTAGGTTGTGTAGGCCAGGGCTGTTTGGACAGTTGTCTGAAAACACAAACTCGGCTTATGTTTCGGGTCATAGGTATGGCAGGACTGATCTACAGACCATGAGGAGAACTCTTCGGGATTTGAAAGAAGGGCGAGTGTGAGGCTGCTGCTCAAGTTTTTGTCTCTGGATATCGTGTCACTCATGGTCGTGGAATTTCTGGGTGACATCATGGGAAATGGACCAGTCTTACTGTCTGGTGGTTTGGCCCCGTCCAAAGAGTTTGGGGTCATTCTGTGGGCGGGAAGAAGTCCGTTTTTTTTTTTTTTATTGTTGTTTTTTTCTTTTTTATCCTCAGGTGTCCCACCAAATGAGGGATTCCAGAGTAGAGCCCTGGGGAGGGGCGACTGGACCATCAGAAATTTGGTTAAAAATTGGGGCCTAGGGACATGTCAAGCCCATTATGACATCTAATGGTCCAGCAACTGAGAGGACTTACTAGAGGACAGGACTCATGCTGAGGGTCACAATGCGTGTGTATGCCCTCGTCGCACTCAAGAATGGGCGGGGCCTCAGGGTGAATGCTGGTTTCTCCTACACTGAACGTTGGACAACGTGCCAACCACAGGGTTCTTGCCATGGGTAAGGAGGAGTTCTGATTTCTGCATCACACTCACCCCTGGGAAGAGATTGGAGATAAGGTCTCGGTTCTGAAGCCTGAAAACTGAGGTAGGGAAGAGATGATGACCTAAGGCCATGGCGGGTTTTATGTGCTCAGTGTGCGGTCAGCTTTCTGGGTATTGGTCAGGAGGTCCGGGCTCAGGTTGTGTTCGACAGTGCATTAGTGCCCAGGTTAGACTATATAATTTGGGTAAAGTCGAGTGCTGTGTAGGTTTACCCTCATTTAAGGTGCCTGGGCAGCTCATGAGGCAATAATTTTTTTTTTCTAGAGGGCAGGCAGAGTGCTGCATTGTGGGTCCGGAATTGCCAAACTTGAGGGCTTCGGGGCCAGGAGTGTGAGGACGGAAGTCTGAGAAGACAAGCTAGACTTGGGTTTCAGGGCGAGGGCACGGCAGGTACCCCCTGCAGATCTGAACCAATATCTCATGCATCTGAAGTCAGGGCGAGGATCAGACGTTGGCTCAGGTTGGAGTTTCTGAGCATGACGGCCGCTTCATGAAGGGAGCGGAATCTCGAGGCCATTGAGGTTTTCCCACGTTGGGAGTTGTGGGATGCCCCCTTCATGGATTCCTTCTGCGGGACAATTGAGACCTGTTGGACAGCTCCAGGACATCCCATATGGAATGACTGCAGAGCACCGTTCGCGGATGGATGCCTGGGAAGCCCGCCTCGCATTCCAATTGTCTCCTAGCAACAAGACAGTTTAGATCTGATGGCTCTGCGGGAGCAACCGGGGTGGCTGAGTTGAAATGGACTTTCCTGAGGATGGGTCCTAATGTGTTTTTGTGTCCATGAGGGCCTTGGAATGGGGCGGTGGCACCGGGACCCTGAAGTACTCTCCTAAGCTTTGGACATGGCTCCCATGCACAGGTTTCCTTGTGGAGAGGAGATGAGTTCTGATGGGTGCCTCAGGAAAACCCCTATGCTCGTATTGGAATCAGGCTTTTGAGGACACATGCCTGTAACCCAAAGCAATGGATCCTATTATGGCCTAGGGTCCTGTCTGGTTCAATCTTCTTCTCTGGGGACATCCATCTATGGTATGAGTGGAGGTCGATTATCAGCTGGTGTCAGACAGCCCTTGTTTGTTCCGGGCGACCTACACTATTGGGATGGCCTCAGGGACTTTGGAGGATTCTCCTAATTTGTACGATTTTGGACCATGGAATGGGCAGAATTCCCATGGATTGGTAGGCACAGTCCTAATATGTGGCTCCAGGGCCCCAGCCTGGAGGGTGAGTGGACCAAGACTTTGAGGACAGAAGTCTGAAAACAGAAACTCAGCTTAGGATTGGGGACGTAGGTATGGCAGGCCCGATCTACAAACCATGAGAAGAACTCTTCAGGATATGAAGAAAGTGCGAGTCTGAGGCGCTTGCTCAGGCTTTTTTCTCTGGATTTTGTATCAGCGATGGCCGTGGAATGTCGGGGAGGCCTCATGGCCATGGACGAATCTTCCTCTCTCAGGATTTGGCCCGATTCCCAATTGCTTTCCGTCAATCTGTGGGATGGGAGGACTCATTTCAGTTTTGTTACCTCAGGTGTCCCACCAAAAGAGGAATTCCAAAGCCAAGCCGTGGGGAAGACTGAAGGGACAACCCGAACTATGGTTAAAAATTGGGGCCTAGGGGCATGGCAAGCCCAATATGATATCTCTTCATCCAGCCACTGAGTGGCCTTACTTGAGGATTGGGCTCGGCCTGAGGGTCACAATGTGTGTTTGTGACCAATGTGGCCCATGAGCATGGGCGGGGCCTCATGGGCCACACTGATTTCAACTACACTGAACGTTGGACAACATGCCAACCACAAGGTTTCTTGCCATGGGGAAGGAGTTCTGATTTCTGCATCACCTTCAACCCTGGGCAGTGATTGGAGATAAGGTCTTGGTTCTGAAACCTGAAAACCGAGGGTGGGAAGAGATGACGACCTAAGGCCATGGCGGCTGGATGTGCTCAGTGTGCGGCCAGCTGTCTGGGAGGGGCCAGGGGGTCCAGGCTCAGGCTGTGTCAGAAAGGGCATTAGTTCCCTGGTCAGCCTATGTATTTGGGGTACAGCCAAGGTCGGTGCAGGTTGATCCTCATAGGGTTACTGGGTAGCCCCAGAGGACAATGTTTTTCTTCTGGAGGGCCGGCAGAGTGCTGCATTGTAGTTCTGGATTGCCAAACTGGAGGGCTTGTGGGCCAGTAGTCTGACGACAACAGTTTGAGAACAGAAGCTAGGCTTAGGTTTCTGGGTGAGGCCATGGCAGGCACAATCTACAGACCTGAATCTAGATCTCGTGCATCTGAAGTCAGGGCGAAGATCAGACGATCGCTCAGGGTGGAGTTTCTGTCCCTGATGGCCCCTTCATGAATGGGGGGGCATCACGAGGCCATGGGGGTTTTCCCACGATGGGAGTTGTGAGAAGCTCCAAACTGCAGAGAGTCTTCTGCAGGACAATTGAGACCTGTCGTTTGGCTCCAGGCCAATGATTCTGAGCAGGGTTCTAAGGATGGATGGCTGGGTAGCCCACCTCGCATTCCAATTGTCTCCTCGCAACAAGACAGGTTAGATCTCCTGGATCTGAGGGGAGCAACCGAGGACGCTGAGTTGAAATGGACACCCCTGGGGATGGGTTCTAATGTGCTTTTGTGTCTCTGGAGACCTTGGAATTAAGCGGAGGCACTGGGGCCCTAAAGGGTTCTCCTAAAAAGAGGCTTTGACACAGCTCCAACGTGCAAGTTTCCCATGTGTAGATGAGATGTTTTCTGATGTGTGGGTCAAGAAACAGCTATATGCTGCTTTTGAAATCCAGGCCTCTGAGGATAGATGCCTGGAAACCAAAGCAATGGATCTGATTAGTGCCTAGGGGCCTGTTCTTTCCTTTTTACCTCTGGGGACATCTGTCTATGGGTCTGAGTGCAGGTAGGTGCTCAGTTGGGCTCAGATTGCCCCTGTTGTTCCTGGGAAGTCACCACTATTGAGATGGATCAGGGACTTTGGAGGTTTATCCTATTGGAAGGGTTGTGGCCATTGGAATGGGCACACACAATTCCCTTGGAGAGGGCAAGTACAGTCCTCAGGTTTGGCTCCAGGGGCCTGAGCCTGTAGGTTGTGTAGGCCTGGGCTGTTTGGACAGTTGTCTGAAAACACACACCCTCCAGGCTAGGCCCCCTGGAACCACACTTCAGGATTGTTCCTTCCCTCTCAAAGGGAATTCTTCATATTCCATTGGCCACAACCATATAAATCAGGAGAAATCTCCAATGTCCCTGGGACCATACCAATATTGTAGGCCGCTTGGAACAAACAGGGGTGATCTGACACTAGCTGAGCAACTAGCTCCACACCAACTCGGAGACAGATGTCCCCAGAGAAGAACATTGAACTGGACAGTCCCCTAGGCCCTAATCAGATCCATTGCTTTGGTTTCCAGGCATCTCTTCTCAGAGGCCTGGTTTCCAATACCAGCCTATGGGGTTTCCAGAGGCCCCTTCAGAGCAAGTATTGTCTGCACATTGGAAACTTGCTCGTGGAGCTATGTCAGAACCTCAGAGGCCTGATTTTCAATACCACCATATGGGGGTTTCCTGAGTCATCAGTCAGAATAAATGTCTTCTCCACATGGGAAACGTGCTCTTTCAAGCTGTGTCAAAACCTCCGGCTAGGAAAATCCTTCAGGGCCCCGGTGCCACCACCTCATTCCAAGGTCTCCATGGACACAATCCCACATTAGGACCCATCTTCAGAAGAGTCTATTTCAACTCAGTGCCCTTGGGTGCTCCCCTAGAGCCAGCAGATCGAACCTATCTTGTCACTAGGAGACAATTGGAATGTGAGGCGGGCTGGCTAGGCATCCATCTGTAGAAAACTACTCGGAAGTAATTCCATATGGGACGTCCTGGAGCCATCCAACAGGTCACAGCTGTCCTGCAGAAGGAATCCTTGCACTTTGGAGCACCTCACAACTCCCATCATGGGAAAAGCTCTGTGGCCTCGTGGTGCACTGTCCCCTTCATGAAAGAGCCATCTTGGACAGAAACTCCAACCTGAGCCAACGTCTAATCCTCGCCCTGACTTCAGATGCACGAAATCTTGATTCAACTCTGCAGAGTGTGCCTGCCGAAACCCCGCCCCGAAGCAAAACCTAGCTATTGTTCTCAGACTTCGTCCTCACACTCCGAGCCCACCAGCCCTCCAGTTAGGGAATTCTGGAGAGACACAATGCAGCACTCTGACTGCCCTCCAGAAGAGAAACGTTGTCCTATGGGGCTAACCAGAAACACCAAATGAGGATCAACCTGCATGCCACTTGACTCTACCCCAATTATACAGTTTCGCTTCAGCGTTAATGCCCTGTCTTGCACAGCCTGAGGTCTGAATTCCCAACCGACACCCAGACAGCTGGCTGTACACTGAGCACATCAGACCCGCCATGGCTTTAGGTCATCATCTCTTCCCAACCTTGGTTTTCAGGCTTCAGAACCTAGACCTTATATATACTCACTACCCAGGGGTGAACGTGATGCAGAAATGAAACTCCTTCTTCCTCAAGGCAAGAAACCTTGTGGTTGGCATGTTTTCCAACGTTCAGTGTAGGAGAATCCAGTGTAGCCCATGAGTCCCCGCCCATGCTTGAGAACCGCAAAGGGCACAAACACATTGGGACCCTCAGTGTGAGCCCTGTCCTCAAGTAAAGCCTCTCAGGGGCTGGACCAAGAACCCGCATTGCCATCCCTAGTCCCCCAATATTAATGAGAGGTTGAGAGGTCTAGTCACCCCTATTCAGGTCTCTGCTCTGGAACCCCTGAGGAAAAAAATATCGAAGGGTCTCCTCCATCCCCTGAATGAGCCCCAAAACTTGGGATCTGACCAAATCTTAAAAGAGAAAGAATCATCCATGGCCAAAGAGGCCATCCCGTCATTCCATGGCCACCATTGACACAAAATCTAGAGACAAAAGCCTGGAGATATGCCTCACACTTGCCCTTTGTTCATAGCCTGAAAAATTCTCCTCACGGTCTATAGATCAGGCCTGTCATACCTACGTCCCCAAACCTAAGCTGAGTTTGGGTTTTCAGATTTCTGTCCCCACTGTCCTGGCCCACACACCCTCCAGCCTGGGGCCCCTTGAGCCATGCCTCAGGACTGTGCCTGCATTCTCCAAGCAAATTCTGCCCATTCCATTGGCCACAACCCTAAAGATTAGGAGAACACTCCAACGTCCCTGAGGCCATCCCAATAGTGTTGGCCACTCAGGGCAAACAGGGTGATCTGTCCCAAGATGAGCAACTACCTCAACTCAGACCCATAGACAGATAACCCCAGAGAAGAAGATTGAACCGGACAGGCACCTAGGACCTAATCAGATCCACTGCTTTTGATTCCAGGCATCTCTCCTCAGAGGCCTGTTTTCCAATACCAGCATATGTGTTTTTCTGGAGGTACCAGTCTGAACAAATCTCATTTCCACATGGGAAACATGCATTTTGGAGCTGTGTCACAACCTCCAGTTAAGGGAAACCTTCAGGTCCCAGCAGCCAACACCCCATTCCAAGGTCTCCATGGACACAAACCCACATTATGACCCATCCGCAGGCGAGTCCATTTCAACACATCCCCTTTGGTTGCTCCCCAAAAGAAGCAGATCGAACCTGCCTTGTCACTAGGAGACAATAGTAATGTGAGGCGGGCACTCCAGGAATCCATCCTTAGAACCCTGCACTGCCGTGGTTCCGCATGGGACGTCCTGGAGCAATCTGACCGGTCTCGACTGTCCCGTAGAAGGAATCCTTGCCGATTGGAGAAACATACAATGCCAATCGTGGGAAAGTCTCCATAGCCCCATGATGCCCCCCACCATCATGAAGGGGCCATCCTGAACAGAAACTTCAACCTGAGCCTACGTCTGATCCTCGCCCTGACTTCAGATGCATGAGATTTAGATTTAGCTCTACAGAGTGTGCCTGCCATGATCTTGACCCAAAACCTAAGCCTAGCTTGTGTTCTCACACTTCCTTCCTCACAATTCTGGCCCACAAGCCCTCCAGTGTGAGAATTCCGTCGCCACAATGCAGCACTCTTCCTTCCCTCCAGAAGAAAAACGTTGCCCCTGGGGCTACTCAGAAACGCCAAATGAGGATCAACCTGCATGCCACTCAACTTTACTCCAATTATACAGTCTAAGCTTGGCACTAATGCCCTGTCTGACACAGCCTGAGCCTGGACCTCCTGGATGACACCCAGAAAGGTGGTGTCACACCTAAGGACTGTGCCAGTGCTCTCCAAGGGAACTCTGCCCGTTTCATTTGCCACACCCTTACAGATTAGGAGAAACCTCCAATTCCCAAGACCAGTCCAATAGTGTTGGCCTCCCCCAACAAACATGGGTGATCTGACACAAGCTGAGCAGTGACCTCCATTCTGAATCTTAGACAGAGACACTCAGAGGAGAATATTGAAAAGGACAGGCCCCTAGACCGTAATCAGATCCATTGCTTTGGATTCCAGGCATTGTTCCCCAGATGCTTGGTTTCCAATACCAGGTTGTGGGGGTTTCAGAACAAATCTCGTCTCTACATGGGAAACTTGCTCTTTGGAGCTGCATCAAAACCTCAGGTTAGGAGAATTCTTCAGGGCAACAGAGCCACTGCCCCATTCCAAGGGATCCATGGACACAAATCCACATCGACTGATCCTCATGAGATTCCATTTCAATTCAGCCCCCTCGGTTGTTCCCCCAGTGACAGCAGATCAAATCCTCCTTTTCACTAGGACACAACTGGAATGCAAGTTGGACTGCCCAGGCATCCATCATTAGAACTGTGCTTTGGAGCATTTCTTATGGGACGTCCTTGATCCATCCAAAAAGTCGTGACTGTCCCGCTGACGGAATCCTTGTGGTTTGGAGCATCACACACTCACAAAGTTGGAAATCTTCCATGGTTTCCTGATGCCCCCCCACCTTCATGAAGGGGACATCATGTACAGAAACTCCAACCTAAGCCAACATCTGATCCTCGCCCTGACTTCAGATGCACGAGATCTCATTTCAGGTCTGTAGAGTGTGCCTGCCATGTCACCGCTGCGATTCAAAGCTGAACTTGTGTTCTCAGACTTCTGTCCTAAAACACCTGGCCCACAAGCCCTGAAGTTGGCAATTCTGGAGCCAGAATGCAGCACTCTGCCTGCCCTGCAGAAGAAAATCTTTGCCCTATGGGGCCAACCAGAAACCCCAAATGAGGACCAACCTACACATCACTCGACTGTACCCCAATTATACAGTCTAGCCTGGGGACTAATGCCCTGCCTGACACAGCCTGAGCCCAGACCTCATGATGGACACAGACATCTGGCCGCACACTAAGTGCATTGGACCCACCATGGCCTTAGGTTGTCATCTCTTACCAACCTCGGTTTTCAGGCTTCAGAATCTAGACCTTATCTCTACTCACTGCCATGCCGTGTACGTGATGCAGAAATCAGAACTCCTCCTTCCCCATGACCAGAAACCCTGTGGTTGGCATGTTGTCCAACGTGCAGTGTAGGAGAAACCAGCATGGCCCATGAGGCCCCAGACATGCTTGAGGGCTGAGATGGGCACAAACACACATTAGGATCCTAAGCATGATCCCTGGCCTCAAGTAAAGCCTCTCCGGGGATGGACCAACAGCCCGCATATGGAGATTACCATGCCCCTACTCCCCAAGCCTTAACCAGTGCTTGAGAAGTCTAGTCACCCCTACTCAGATCTCTTCTCTAGAATCCCTCCTTGGTGGGACACATGAGGTTAAAAAAAAAATAGGGAAAGGACTCCTACCGTCCAAAGAATGACCGCAAACACTTGGAATTGGGCCAAATTCACAGAGAGAAATACTCGTCCATGGCTGATGAGGCCATCCTGACATTCCACGGCCACCATTGACACAAAATCCGGAGACAAAAGCCTGAATAAAGCGCCCTTTGTTCAAAGCCTGAAAAATTCTCACGGTCTGTAGATCGGGCCTGCCATACCTATGTCCCGAAACCTAAGCCACGTTTGTGTATTCAGACTTCTGTCTCCATTGTCCTGGCCCACACACCCTCAAGGCTTGGCCCCATGGAGCCACACCTCAGGACTGTGCCTGCCCTCTCCATGGGAATTCTGCTCATTCCTTTGGCACAACCTGACAGATTAGGAGCATCATCCGAAGTCCCCGAGGCCACCCCAATATTGTAGGATGTCCGGGACAAACAGGGACCATCTGCCACAAGCTGAGCCACTACCTCCAATCAGACCTGTAGATAGATATCCATAGAAAAGAAGATTGAACAGGACAGGCACCTAGGCCCTAAACGGATCCATTGCTTTTGTTTTCACGTATCTCTCCTCAGAGGCCTGGATTCCAATACCAGCACATGGGGGTTTCTGGAGCTACCAATCAGAACAAATCGCATGCCACATGGGAATCATGCTATATGGAACTGTGTCAAAACCTCCAGTTAGGAGAAAATTTCACGTCACTGGAGCCACCGCCCCATTCCAATGTCTCAATGGACACAATCCCACATTATGACCCATCCTCAGGAGAGTCCATTTCAACTCAAACCTGGCGGTTGCTCACCCAGTGTCAGCAGATCAAACCTGCTTTGTCACTAGGAGACAATTGGAATGCGAGTTCCTTGCCCAGGTATCCGTTGTTAGAACTCTGCTCTGGAGAAATTCCTAATGGGGTGCCTTGATCCATTCAACAGGTCTCAACTGTCCTGCAGAAGGAATCCTTGTAGTTTGCAGCATCACACACTCGCACCGTGGGAAAACCTCCATGGCCTCGTGATGCCTCCACCTTCAGGTAGAGGACATCATGGACAGAAACTCCCGTCTGATCCTCGCCCTGACTTCAGATGCATGAGATCTCAATTCAGCTCTGCAGAGTGTGCCTGCCTTGCCCTCGCCCCAAAACCTAAGCCAGCTCACGTTCTCAGACTTCCGTCCTCACACTCCTGGCCCACAAGCCTTCCACTTTGGGAATTCTGGAGACAAAATGCAGCACTCTGCCTGCCCTCCAGAAGAGAGACTTTGCCCTAGGGGTCTACCCAGAAACATCAAATGAGGATCAACCTGCAATTCTCTAGACTGTACCCCAATTATACAGTCTAGCCTGGGCACTAATGCCCTGTCTGACACAGCCTGACCCCAGACCTCGTGACCGACACCCAGACACCTGGCCTCACACTGAACACAACGAATATGCCATGGCCTTAGGTCATCATCTCTTCCCAACCTTGGTCTTCAGGCTTCAGAACCTAGACATTATCTCCACTCACAACTAAGTGATGTACGTGATGCAGCAATCAGAACTTCACCTTCCCCATGACCAGAAACCTTGTGGTTGGCATGTTGTCCAACGTTCAGTATATGAGAACCCAGCATGGCCCATGAGGCCTCAGACATGCTTGAGGGCTGCGATGGGCACAAACACACATTAGGACCCTAAGCATGAACCCTGGCCTCAAGTAAAGCCTCTCCGTGGCTGGACCAAGAGCCTGCATATGGGACTTGCCATGCCCCTACTCCCCCAATCCTAGCCAGAGCTTGAGAAGTCTAGTCAACCTTATTCAGAGCTCTTTCCTGGAATCTCTCTTTGGTGGGACACATAAGGTAAAAAAAAAAAAAAAAACCAAGATAAAGAAAAAAAAAAAGTAAGGACTCCTACCATCCAAAGAATGACCCCAAACACTTGGAATCTGGCCAAATCCACAGAGAGAAATACTCGTCCATGGTCGATGAGGCCAGCCTGACATTCCACGGCCACCATTGACACAAAATCCGGAGACAAAAACCTGAAAAAGCGCCACACACTTGCCCTTTGTTCAGAGCCCCCAAAATTCTCAAGGTCTGTAGATCGGGCCTGCCATACCTATGTCCCCAAACCTAAGCCGAGTTTGTGTTTTCAGACTTCTGTCTCCATTGTCCTCACCCACACACCCTAAAGGCTGGGCCCCATGGAGCCACACCTCAGGACTGTGCCTGCCCTCTCCAAGGGAATTCTGCTCATTCATTTGGCACAACCTGACAGATTAGGAGAATCATCCAAAATCTCTGAGGCCATCCCAATAGTGTAGGATGTCCTGGACATACAGGGACCCTCTGGCACAAGCTGAGCCACTACCTCCAATCAGAACCTTAGACAGATATCCATAGAAAAGAATATTGAACAAGACAGGCACCTAGGCCCTAATTGGATCCATTGCTTTTGTTTTCAGGCATCTCTCCTCAGAGGCCTGGATTCCAATACCAGCATAAGGGGGTTTCCAGAGCTACCTATCAGAAAAAATCTCGTCTCCACATGGGAATATTGCTCTATGGAGCTGTGTCATAACCTCCAGTTAGGAGAAAACTTCAGGTCACTGGAGCCACTGCCCCATTTGAATATCTCCATGGACACAATCCCAAATTATGACCCATCCTCAGGAGAGTCCATTTCAACTAAACCCCCTCGGTTGCTACTCCAGAGCCAGCAGATTGAACCTGCCTTGTCGCTAGGAGACAATTGAAATGCGAGTTGGGCTCTTCAGGCATCCATCCTTAGAACCCTGCTCTTGCGTCGTTCCTTATGGGACATCCTTGAGCCATCCAACAGGTCTCGACTGTCCCACAGGAGTCCTTGTGCATGGACCACCTAACAACTCATATCATGGAAAGCTTCCAAGGTCACATGATGCCCCCAATCTTCATGAAGGCAGATCATGGAAAGAAACTCCAACCTGAGCCAACAGCTGATCTTCGCCTTGACTTCAGATGCACGAGATCTTGATTCAGCTCTTCAGAGTGTACCTGCTGTGCCCTCACCCCAAAACCCAAGCGTAGCTAGTGTTCTCCGACTTCCGTCCTCACTCTCCTGGACCACACGCCCTCTATTTTGGGATTTCCGATGACACAGTGCTGCACTCTGCCTGCCCTCTAGAAGAAAAATATTGCCCTATGGGTCTACCCAGAAACCTCAAATGAGGATAAACCTGCACGTCACTCAACTGTACACCAATTATATAGTCTAGCCTGTGCACTAATGCCCTGTCCGACAGAACCTGAGGCCTGAATTGCCAACCGACACCCAGACAGCTTGCAGTACACTGAGAACATCTGAACCGCCATGGCCTTAGGTCGCCATCTCTTTCCAACTTTGGTTTTCAGGCTACAGAATCCTAGACCTTATCTCTACTCACTTCCCATGGGTGAACGTGATGCAGAAATCAGAACTCCTCCTTCCCTCTCGCCAGAATCTTGTGGTTGGCATCTTGTCCAACGTTCAGTGTAGGACCCCTGTAGGGCCTACAGGGGTAGTAGTAGGGCCCCTGAGGGTAGTGTAGGGTCCCTGAGGCCCTGCCTATGCTTAAGAGCTGCGGTGGGCTCAAACACACATTGGGACCCTCAGTTTGAGCCCTGTCCTCAAGTAAAGCCTCTCAGTGGCTGGACCATGAGCCCACATATGGGGCCTGCCATGCCCCAAGTCACCCAATCTTAACCAGAGGTAGAGACATCTAGTCACCCCTACTCAGGGCTCTGCTCTGGAATCCCTCTTTGGTGGGACATTTGAGGTAAATAAACACAGAAAGGACTCCTCCCACTCACAGAATGACCCCAATCACTTGGGATTGGGCCATCCCAAGTGATTGGGGTCCAGAGAGAAAGACTCGTCCATGGCCCATGAGGCCAGCCCGACATTCCACGGCCACTATTGACACAAAATCCAGAGACATAAGCTTCAGCAAGCGTTCACACTCACCCTTAGGTCATAGCCCAAAAAATTCTCCTCATAGTCTGTAGATTGGGCCTGCCATACCTACGTCCCCAAACCTAAGCCGAGTTTGTGTTTTCAGACTTCTATCCTGACATCCCTGTCCCACACACCCTCCAGACTGAGGCCCCTGGAGCCACACCTCAGGACTGTGCCTGCCCTCTCCAAGGAAATTCTTCCCATTCCATTGGCCACAACCCTACAGATAAGGAGACACGTCCAAAGTCCAAGAGGCCATTCCAATAGTGTAGGCCACCCAGGACAAAGAGGGGCGATCTCTCACAAGCTGAGCAACGACGTCAACTCACCCGTAGACAGATAACCCAAGAGAAGAAGATTAAACTGGACTGGCCCCTAGAATGTAATTGGTTCCATTGCTTTTTTTTCTAAGCATCTCTCCTCAGAGGCCTGTTTTCCAATACCAGCATATGGGGGATTCCAGAGATACCAATCAGAACAAATCTTGTCTTCACATGGGAAACTTATCCTTTGGAGCACTGTAAAAGCCTCCAGTTAGGAGAAACCTTCAGGTAGCCGGAGCAACCGCCCTATTCCAAGGTCTCCATGGACACATACCCACATTATGACCATTCGGCAGGAGAGTACATTTCAACTCAGCCCCGTCGATTACTCCCCCAGAGGCAGAATATCAAACCTGCCTTGTCGCTAGGAGACAACTGGAATGCAAAGCAGACTCTCTAGGCATCCATCCATGGAATCCTGCTCTGGCGCCGTTCCATATGGGATGTCCTGGAGCCTTCCAACAGGTCTTGACTGTCCCACAGAAGGAATCCTTGCAGATTGGAGCATCTCACAACTCCTATCGTGGGAAAACCTACATGGCCTCATGAGAGGCTCCCCTTTATAAAGGGGCCATCATGGACAGAAACTCCAACCTGAGCCAACTTCTGATGCATTGCTTTGGTTTCTAGGTATCTCTCCTCAGAGGCCTGGTTTCCAATATCAGAATATGGGGGCTTCCTAAGGAAACAATCAGAACAGATCTCATCTCCACATGGGAAACTTGCTCTTTGGAGCTGTGTCAATACCTCAGGTTAGGAGGATCCTTCAGGGCGCTGGCACCATGGCCCAATCCCAAGGTCTCCAAGGACACAAACTTACATTATGAACCATTCTCAGGAGAGTCCATTTCAAATCAGCCCACTCGGCTGCTCACCCAGAGCCAGCAGATCAAACCTTCCTTGTCACTAGGAGACAGTTAGAATGGGAGGCGGGCTGCCCAGGCATCCATCCTTAGAACCCTGCTCTGGAGAACTTCTTTATGGGATGTCTTGAATCCAACCAACCTGTCTTGACTGTCTCGCAGAATGAATCCTTGTGGTTTGAAGCATCACACAATAACACTGTGAGAAAACCTCCATATCCTCATGATGACCCACACCTTCATAAATGGGCCATCATGGACAGAAACTCCATCCTAAGCCAAAGTCTGATCCTCGCCCTGAATTCAGAAGCATGAGATCTCGATTCAGCACTTGAGAGTGTGCCTGCTGGGCCCTCGCCTTGAAACCTAAGCCTATCTTGTGTTCTCAGACTTCCGTCCTCAGAATCCTGGCCACACCCCTCCAGTTTGGAAATTCTGGAGACACAATGCAGCACTCTGCCTGGCCTCCAGAAGAAAAATGTTGCCCTATAGGGCTAACCAGAAACGCCAAATGAGTAACAACCTGCATGCCACTCGACCATACCCCAATTATACAGTCTAGCCTGTGCACTAAAGCCCTGTCTGACACAGCCTGAGGGCAGACCTCCAGTCCAACACCAGGATAGCTGGCCGTACACTGAGCATATCATACCCACAATGGCTTTAGGCCATCATCTCTACCCAACCTCAATTTTCACCTTCAGAACCTAGACCTTATCTACACTCACTGCTCAGGAGTGAACGTGATGCAAGAATCAGAACTTCTCCTTCGCCATGGCAAGAAACCTTGTGGTTGGCATGTTGTCCAACGTTCATTGTAGGAGAAAGCAGCATGGACTATGAGGTCCCACCTATCCCTGAGGGCCACAATTTGCACAAACACATATTGTGACCCTCAGCGTGAGCCCTATCCTCATGTGAAGCCTCTTAGTGACTGGAACAACAGCCCACATATGGGGCTTGCCAAGCCCCTATTCACCCAATCTCAACCAGAGTTCGAGATGTCTAGTCACCCGACTCAGGGCTCTGTTCTGGAATCCCTCTTTGGTGGGACACCTGAGGTAAAAAAAAAAAAAAATACAGAAAGGACTTTTCCCATCCACAGAATGATCCCAACCCCTTGGGATCAGGCCAAATCACCAGAGAAAGAATTGTCCATGGCCCTTGAGGACACCCCGACATTCCACGCCCACCGTTGACACAAAATCCAGAGACAAAAGCCTGAGCAAGCGCCACATACTCGCCCTTTGTTCATAGCCCGGAAAATTCTCACGTTCTGTAGATCGAGTCTTCATACATACATCCCCAAACCTAAGTTGAGTTTGTGTTTTCAGACTTCTGTCCCCACAGTCCTGGCCCACTCACCATCCAAGCTGGGGCTCCTGGAGCCACACCTCAAAACTGTGGCTTCCCTCTCCAGGGGAATTCTGCCATTTCCATTGACCACAACCTTATAGATTAGGAGAAACCTCCAAACTCCCCGAGGCCATCCGAATAGTGTTGGCTGCCCAGGACAAACAGGGATGATCTTTCACAAGTTAGGAAACTACCTCCACTCAGACCCAGAGACAGATATCCCCATAGAATAAGATTGATCTGGACAGGCACTTAGGCCCTAATCAGATCCATTGCTTTTGTTTCCAGGCATCTCTCCTCAGAGGCCTGGTTTCCAATACCAGCATACGGGGGATTACTGAGGCACTCATCAGAAAAATCTCGTCTCCACATAGGAAATGTACTCTTTGGAGCTCTATAAAAACCTCTGTTTAGGAGAATCTTTCAGGGCCCCGGATCAAGCGCCCCATTCCAAGGTCTCCATGGACTTAAACCCACATTATGATCTATCCTCGGGAGCGTCCATGTCAACTCAACCCCCTTGGTTTCTCCCCCAGGGCCTGCAGATCAAACCTGCCTTGTTGCTAGGAGACAACTAGAATGGGAGGTGGGCTGCCTAGGCATCAATCCTTAGAACCCTACTCTGGAGTCATTCCATATGGGACATCCTAGATCCATCCAACAGGTCTCAAGTGTCCCACAGAAGGAATCTTTGCAGTCTGGAGCATCTCAGAACTCCCATTGTGGGAAAATCTACATGGCCTCTTGAGACGCTCCACTTTATAAAGTGGCCATCATGGACAGAAACTCCAACCTGAGCAAACGTCTGATATTCGCCCTGAATTCAGGTGCATGAGACCTTGATTCAGCTCTGCAGAGTGTGCCTTCTGTGCACTCATCCCCAAAACTAAGCCTAGCTTGTGTTCTCAGACTACAGTCCTCACACCCCTGGCCCAAAATCCCTACAGTTTGGCAATACTGGGGCCACAATGCAGCACTCTGCCTGCCCTCCCAGAGAAAAAACGTTGCCTTATGGAACTACCTAGAGACCCGTATGAGGATCAATTGAACGCCACTCGACTGCACCCCAAATATTCAGTCTACCCTGTCTAATGCCTTGTCTGACACAGCATGAGCCCACACCTCCAGACCTACGCTCAACAGCTGGCCGCACACTGAGCTCATTGGACCCAACAGGTCCTTAGGTCTTCATCTCCTCCCAACCTCGGTTTTCGGGTTTCAGAACCTAGACCTAAACTCCAAACACTGTCCAGGGGTGAACGTGATGCAGAAGTCACAACTCTTCCTTCGCCATGGCCAGAAACCTTGTGGTTGGCATATTCTCCAACGTTCAGTGTCGGAGAATCCAGCGTGGCCCATGAGGCCCTTCCCATGCTTGAGGGCCTTGTTGGCACAAATAGGCATTGTGACCCTCAGCATGAGCCCTGTCCTCAAGGAAGGCCTCTCAGTGTCTGAATCAAGAGCCCACATATTGGACTTGCCATGCCCCTAGGCCCCCAAACTAAAACAGAGGTGGGGTTGCCCAGTTGTCCCTCCCGAGGACTCTGCTCTGGAATCCCTCCTTTATTGGGACACATGAGGACCAAAAAATAAAATAAAATAAAATAAAAAACAGAAAGGACTCCTCCCATCCCACAGAACATACACAAACTCTTGGGATTGGGTCAAATCCTCAGAGAAGGAAAGCCGTCCACAACCCATGAGGCAACGCCAGCATTCCACCCACATTGTTGACACAAAACCAGAGACAAAATCTGAGCAATCACCTCAAACTCACACTTTTTCATATCCTGAAGTGTTATCACGGTCTGTAGATTGGGCGTGCCATAACTATGTCCCCAATCCTAAGCGGAGTTTGTGTTTTCAGATTTTTGCTCCACAGGCCTGGCCCACACACCCTCAAAGTTGGGCCCCTAGAGCCAAACTCAGAACTTTGCCTGCCCTCTCCAGGGGATTTCTGCCCATTCCATTGACCACAACCCTATAGATTAGGAGAAACTCCAAAGTCCCGAGGCCATTCCAATATTATAGGTCGCCCAGGACAAACAGGGGCGATCTGACACAATCTGAGCAACTACCTCACCTCAGATACTTAGACACGTATCCCCAGCAAAGAGATTGAACCGGACAGGCACCTAGGCTCTAATCATATCCATTGCTTTTGTTTCCAGTCATCTCTCCTCAGAGGCCTGGTTTCCAATACCAGCATATGGGAGATTCCTTAGGCACTCATCAATTCACAATTCTCTTCTCTACATAGGAAACATACTCTTTAGAGCTCCATCAAAACCTCCGGTTATGAACATCCCGCAAGGACCCGGATCAAGACCCCATTCCAAGGACTCCATGGACACAAATGCACATTATGACCCATCCTCAACTCACCCATTTCAACACACCCGATTCGGTTGCTCCACTAGATCAGGCAGATCGAACTTGCCTTGGCTCTTTGAGACACCTGGAATGGGAGGCAGGCTCCCCAGGCATCCATCCTTAGAACCCTGCTCTGGATAACTTCCTTATGGGATGTCCTGGAGCCATCCACCGGTCTCACCTGTCCCACAGAAGGAATCATTGCGGTTTGGAGCATCTCACAATTCAAATCGTGGGAAAACCTCCATGTCCTCGTGACACCCTCCCATTCATGAAGGGGCCGTCATGGAGAGAAACTCCGACCTAAGCCAACGTCTGATCCTAGCTCTGTCTTCAGGTATACGGGATCTCGAATCATTTCGGCAGAGGGTGCCTGCCGTCCCTTCACCCCGAAATCTAAGTCTGGCTTGTGTTCTCAGAATTTTTTCCTCACACTCCTGGCCCAAGCCTTCCAGTTTGGGAATTCTGGAGCCAGTATGTGACAATGTGTCTTCCCTCCAGAAGAAAAACTTTGCCCTCTGGGGCTACCCAGTAACCACAAATGAGTACCATCCTGCACGAAACTCGACTGCACCCCAATGATACAGTCTAGCCTGGGCACTAATTCCCTGTCTGCCACAGCCTGAGCCTGCACCTCCCAACCCACACTCAACAACAGGCCGAACACTGAGCACATCAGACACACCATGGCCTTAGGGCTTCATCTCTTCCCAACCTCAGTTTTCAGGCTTCAGAACCTAGACCTTAAATCCAATCATAGTCCAGGAGTGAAAGTGTTGCAGAAATTAGAACTCCTTCTTCCCCATGGCCAGAAAACTTGTGGTTGCCATATTGTGCAATGTTCAGTGTAGGAGAAACCAGCATGGTACATTAGGCCACCCCCTGACTTGAGGGGCTCGTTGGGCACAAAAACACATTGTGAAACTCAGTGTGAGACCTATCCTCAAGGAAGGCCTCTCAGTGTCTGGACCAAGAGCCCACATATGGGGTTTGCCATGTTCTTAGGTCCCAATGTTAACCAGAGGTCTGGTTGTCCAGTTGCCCCAACCCACGACTCTGCTCTGGAATCCCTCTTTTGGTGATCCACCTGAGGTAAAAAAAAAAAAAAAAAAAAAAAAACAAAAACAAAAAAAAAAATAAACAAAAAAACCAGAAAGGCCTCCACCCTTCCCACAGAATGAACCCAAACTCTTGGGATCAGGTCAAATCCCCAGAAAGGGAGCCTCATCGATGGCCCATGAGAACACCCCGACATTCCATGGCAATCGGTGACACATTTCCAGAAAAAAAAAAAAAAAAAGCATGAGCAAGCATCTCACATCGCCCTTTGTTCATATCCCGAAGAGTTCTCCTCACGGTCTATAGATCGGACCGGCCATACCTACATCCCCAACCTAAGTGGAGTTTGTGTTTTCAGACTTTTGTCCAAATAGCCCTGGACCACACACGCTCCAAACTTGGGTCCCTGGAGCCACACCTCAGGACTGTGCTTCCCTTTCAAGGGAATTCTTCCCATTCCATTGGCCACAACCTTGCAAATGAGGAAAAACCTCCAAAGTCACCGAGGCCATCCCATTAGTGTAGGCCGCCCAGGACAAACAGGGATGATCTCAAACCAGCTGAGCAACTACCTCCACTCAGACAACAGATGTCCCCAGAGAAGAATATTGAACCGGTCAGGCCCCTAGGCCCTAATCAGATCCATTGCTTTGGTTTCCAGGCATCTCTCCTCAGAGGCCTCGTTTCCATTACCAGCATATGGTGGTTTCCTGAGGCACCATTAAAAACAAATCTCGTATTACCATGGAAAACTTGCTCATTGGAGCTTTGTCATAACCTCTGGTTAGGAGAATCCTTCAGGGCCCTGGTGCCACTGCCCCATACCAAGGTCTCCATGGACTCAAACCAACATTGAGACCATCCTCAGGAAGGTCCATTTCAACTCAGCCCCCTCTGTTGCTACCCCAAGACAGCAGATCAAACGTTTCTTGTTGCTAGGAGACAATTGGAATGTGAGGCTGGCTGCCCAGGCATCCATACTTAGAACGCTTTTCTGGAAAAATACCTTATAAGACGTCCTGGAGCCATCCAACAAATCTTAATTGTCCCACAGAAGGAATCCTTGCGGTTTGGAGCATCTCACAACTCCAATAGTGGGAAAACCACCAAGGCATCATAATGCCCCCCCTTCCTGAAGGGGCCAACATGGGCAGAAACTCAAACCTGAGCCAAAGTCTGAACCTCGACCTGACTTCAGACGCATGAGATCTCAATTCAGCTCTGCAGAGTGTGCCTGCCATGTCCTTGCCCCGAAACCTAAGCCTAGCTTGTGTTCTCAGACTTCCGTCCTCACTCTCCTGGCCCACAAGCCCTCCAGTTTGGGAATTCCGAAGCCACAATGCAGCACTCTGCCTGCCCTCCAGAAGAAAAACTTTGCCCTATGCTGCTAATAAGAAACCCCAAATGATTTTCTAATGCATGCCACTCGATTGTAAAGCAATTATACAGCCCACCCAGTATTCTAATGCCCTGTCTGGCACAGCCTGAGACAAGACATCCCAAACGACACCCAGACAGCTGGCCCCAACCTGGACACATAGGACCCGCTATGGCTGTAGGTCCTCATCTCTTCCCAACCTCGGTTTTCAGGCTTCAGAACCTAGACCTTATCTCCAATCACTGCCCAGGGGTGAACGTGATGCAGAAATTAGTATTCTTCCTTCCCCATGGCCAGAAACCTTGTGGTTGGCATGTTGTCCAACGTTCTATGTGGGAAAACCTACATTGTCCGAAAGGCCACGCCAGTGCTTGAGGGCCGCCTAGGGCACAGACATGCATTTTGAACTACAGCGTGAGTCCCGTATTAAAGTAACGCCTCTCAGTGGCTGGACCAAGATCCTGCATATGGGGCTTGTCATATCCATAGGCCCCCACGCTTAACCAGAGGGCGAGTATTCCAGTTGTCAGTACCCACTGCTATGCTCTAGAATCCCTCTACTGGGGGGACACATGAGGCAGAAAACCGGACACTTCCCTTCCCACAGAATGACCCCAAACACTTGGCGGCTGGACAAACTACCACAGAGGGAGACATCTACGACTCATGAGGCAACTCCTACATTAAACGGCCATTGTGGACAAAACATCCAGAGACAAAAGCCTGAGCGACTGCCTCCCTCTCAACCTTCTTTCATATCCAGAGGAGCTCCCCTCATGGACTGTAGATCAGGCCTGCCGTAACCTCGGCCCCAAACCTGAGCTGAGTTAGGGTTTTTGGATGTCTGTCTGCACAGCCATGGCCCACACAGCCTCCAGGCTGGGGTCTCTGGAGCCACACCACAGAACTGTGCCTGCTCTCTCCTAAGGAACTGCCCATTCCATTGGCCACAACTCGACAAAATAGTAGAAACCTCAAGGTCCCCAAGGACATCCTACTACCGCAAGCCGCACTGGACAAATAGGGGCATTATGACACAAGCTGAGCAACTACTACCTCCATGCAGACACACAGACAGATATCCGCAGAGACAGAAGATTGAACCAGACAGGCCCCTAGGCCCTATTATGAACTCTTGCTTTGGTGTCCAGGTATCACTCCTCAGAGGCCTGGGTTCGAAGACCAGCATACGGGGCTTTCCTGAGGCACCAGACAGAAGACCTCTCATCTCCACATGGGAAGCTTCCTTGTTGGAGTTGTGTCAAGCCCTTCGGGTTGGAGAATCCTGCAGAGTCCCTTAGCTACTGCCACATTCCAAGGTCTCCATGGCCACCAACCCACATTATGACTCATCCTCAGGAGAGTCCATATAAACTCAGCCTTCTGCGTAGCTCACCCAAGAGCCCGCAGATTGAGCGTGCCTTCTCTCGACCAGGCAATGGGAAGGTGAGTTGGCGTTTCTCGGCATCCATGCTTAGGCCCCTGCTCTCGAGTCTTTCTGTATGGGGCATCCTGGAACCATCCAATAGTACTCGACTGTCCTGAAGAAGGAAACTTTGAAGTTTGGAGCAGCTCACAACTCCCAGCGTAGGGAAACATCCCTGGCCTCATGACGTCCCCACCCCCTTCAGGAAGGGGCCGTCATGGACACAAACTCCAGCTTGAGGCAACATCTGATACTCGCCCTGACCTCACCTGCAGGAGATCTCGATTCAGCCTCTGCAGAGTGGGCCTGCCATGCTCTTGGCCCCAAAACTCGTGCTAGCTTGTGTTTTCAGACTTCCTTCCTCACAATCCTGGCCACACCCCTCCAGTTTGGCAATTCTGGAGACACAATGCAGCACTCTGCCTGCCCTCCAGAAGAAAAATGTTGCCCTATAGGGCTAACCGGAAATGCCAAATGAGTAACAACCTGCATGCCACTCGACCATACCCCAATTATACAGTCTAGCCTGTGCACTAAAGCCCTGTCTGACACAGCCTGAGGGCAGACCTCCAGTCCAACACCCAGAAAGCTGGCCGTACACAGAGCATATCACACCCGCAATGGCTTTAGGCCATCATCTCTACCCAACCTCAGTTTTCACCTTCAGAACCTAGACCTTATCTCCACTCACTGCTCTGGAATGAATGTGATGCAAGAATCAGAACTTCTCCTTCGCCTTGGCAAGTAACCTAGTGGTTGGCATGTTGTCCAATGTTCATTGTAGGAGAAAGCAGCATGGACTATGAGGCCCCACCTAACCCTGAGGGCCACAATATGCACAAACACACATTGTGACCCTCAGCGTGAGCCCTATCCTCATGTAAAGCCTCTTAGTGACTGGAACAACAGCCCACATATGGGGCTTGCCAAGCCCCTAGTCCCCCAATCTCAACCAGAGTTCGAGATGACTAGTCACCCCTACTCAGGGCTCTACTCTGGAATCCCTCTTTGGTGGGACACCTGAGGTAAAAAAAAAAAATACATATATATATATATATATATATATATATATATATATACAGAAAGGACTCTTCCAATCCACAGAATGATCCCAACCACTTGGGATCAGGCCATGTCACCAGAGAAAGAATTGTCCATGGCCCTTGAGGACATCCCGACATTCCACGGCCACCGTTGACACAAAATCCAGAGACAAAAGCCTGAGCAATCGCCACATACTCGCCCTTTGTTCATAGCCCGGAAAATTCTCACGTTCTGTAGATCGAGCCTTCATACATACATCCCCAAACCTAAGCTGAGTTTGTGTTTTCAGACTTCTGTCCCCACAGGCCTGGCCCACACACCATCCAAGCTGGGGCCCCTGGAGCCACACCTCAGGACTGTGGCTTCCCTCTCCTGGGGAATTCTGCCATTTCCATTGTCCACAACCCAATAGATTAGGAGAATCCTCCGAACTCCCCGAGGCCATCCGAATAGTGTTGGCTGCCCAGGACACACTGGGATGATCTTTCACAAGTTAGGAAACTACCTCCACTCAGACCCAGAGAGAGATATCCCCATAGAATAAGATTGAACTGGACAGGCACTTAGGCCCTAATCAGATCCATTGCTTTTGATTCCAGTCATCTCTCCTTAGAGGCCTGGTTTCCAATACCAGCATATGGGAGATTCCTTAGGCACTCATCAAAACAATTCTCCTCTCTACATAGGAAAATACTCTTTAGAGCTCCATCAAAACCTCCTGTTATAAACATCCCTCAAGGCCCCGGTTCAAGCACCCCATTCCAAGGTCTACATGGACACAAATGCACATTATGACCCATCCTCAACTCACCATTTCAACACACCCGCCTCGGATGCTCCTGTAGATCCAGCAGATCGAATTTGCCTTGGCTCTATGAGACACCCGGAATGGGAGGCAGGCTGCCCAGGCATCCATCCTTAGAACCCTGCTCTGGATAACTTCCTTATGGGATGTCCTGGAGCCATCCAACAGGTCTCGACTGTCCCACAGAAGGAATCATTGCGTTTGGAGCATCTCACAATTCCCATCGTGGGAAAACCTCCATGTCCTCGTGACACCCTCCCCTTCATGAAGGGGCCGTCATGGACAGAAACTTCGACCTAAGCCAACGTCTGATCCTAGCTCTGTCTTCAGGTATACAGGATCTCGAAACATCTCTGCAGAGGGTGCCTGCCGTCCCCTCACCCCGAAATCTAAGTCTGGCTTGTGTTCTCAGAATTTTTTCCTCACACTCCTGGCCCACAAGCCTTCCAGTTTGGGAATATTGGAGCCACTATGTGGCACTGTGTCTTCCCTCCAGAAAAAAAACTTTGCCCTCTGGGGCTACCCAGTAACCACAAATGAGTACCATCCTGCACGAAACTCGACTGCACCCCAATGATACAGTCTAGCCTGGGCACTAATTCCCTGTCTGCCACAGCCTGAGCCTGCACCTCCCAACCCACACTCAACAGCTGGCCGAACACTGAGCACATCAGACACACCATGGCCTTAGGGCTTCATCTCTTCCCAACCTCAGTTTTCAGGCTTCAGAACCTAGACCTTAAATCCAATCACAGTCCAGGAGTGAAAGTGTTGCAGAAATTAGAACTCCATCTTCCCCATGGCCAGAAAACTTGTGGTTGCCATATTGTGCAATGTTCAGTGTAGGAGAAACCAGCATGGTACATTAGGCCACGCCCTGACTTGAGGGGCTCCTTGGGCACAAAAACACATTGTGAAACTCAGTGTGAGACCTATCCTCAAGGAAAGCCTCTCAGTATCTGGACCAAGTGCCCACATATGGGGCTTGCCATGTTCTTAGGTCCCAATGTTAACCAGAGGTCAGGTTGTCCAGTTGCCCCAACCCACGACTCTGCTCTGGAATCTCTCATTTGGTGGTCCACCTGAGGTAAAAAAAAAAACAAAACAAAAACAAAAACAACAAAAAAAAAAAACAAAAAAAACAGAAAGGCCTCTTCCCTTCCCACAGAATGACCCCAAACTCTTGGGATCAGGTCAAATCCCCAGAAAGGGAGCCTCATCGATGGCCCATGAGGACACCCCGACATTCCATGGCAATCAGTGACACATTTCCAGAAAAAAAAAAAAAATCATGAGCAAGCACCTCACATTCGCCCTTTGTTCATATCCCGAAGAGTTCTCCTCACGGTCTATAGATCGGGACGGCCATACCTACATCCCCCAACCTAAGTGGAGTTTGCGTTTTCAGACTTTTGTCCAAATAGCCCTGGACCACACACGCTCCAAACTTGGGTCCCTGGAGCCACACCTCATGACTGTACTTCCCTTTCAAGGGAATTCTTCCCATTCCATTGGCCACAACCTTGCAAATGAGGAAAAACCTCCAAAGTCACCGAGGCCATCCCAATAGTGTAGGCCGCCCAGGACCAACAGGGGTGATCTCAAACCAGCTGAGCAACTACCTCCACTCAGACAACAGATGTCCCCAGAGAAGAATATTGAACCGGACAGGCCCCTAGGCCCTAATCAGATCCATTGCTTTGGTTTCCAGGCATCTCTTTTCAGAGGCCTCGTTTCCAATACCAGCATATGGTGGTTTCCTGAGGCACCATTAAAAACAAATCTCGTATTACCATGGAAAACTTGCTCATTGGAGCTTTGTCATAACCTCTGGTTAGGAGAATCCTTCAGGGCCCTGGTGCCACTGCCCCATAACAAGGTCTCCATGGACTCAAACCAACGTTAAGACAATTCTCAGGAAAGTCCATTTCAACTCAGCCCCCTCTGTTGCTACCCCAAGACAGCAGATCAAACGTTGCTTGTTGCTAGGAGACAATTGGAATGTGAGGCTGGCTGCCCAGGCATCCATACTTAGAACCCTGTTCTGGAAAAATACCTTATAAGACGTCCTGGAGCCATCCAACAAATCTTAATTGTCCCACAGAAGGAATCCTTGCGGTTTGGAGCATCTCACAACTCCAATAGTGGGAAAACCCCCATGGCCTCATAATGCCCCCCCTTCCTGAAGGGGCCAACATGGACAGAAACTCAAACCTGAGCCAAAGTCTGAACCTCGACCTGACTTCAGACCCATGAGATCTCAATTCAGCTCTGCAGAGTGTGCCTGCCATGTCCTTGCCCCGAAACCTAAGCCTAGCTTGTGTTCTCAGACTTCCGTCCTCACTCTCCTGGCCCACAAGCCCTCCAGTTTGGGAATTCCGAAGCCACAATGCAGCACTCTGCCTGCCCTCCAGAAGAAAAACTTTGCCCTATGCTGCTAATAAGAAACCCCAAATGATTTTCTAATGCATGCCACTCGATTGTAAAGCAATTATACAGCCCACCCTGTATTCTAATGCCCTGTCTGGCACAGGCTGAGACAAGACATCCCAAACGACACCCAGACAGATGGCCCCAACCTGGACACATAGGACCCGCTATGGCTGTAGGTCGTCATCTCTTCCCAACCTCGGTTTTCAGGCTTCAGAACCTAGACCTTATCTCCAATCACTGCCCAGGGGTGAACGTGATGCAGAAATTAGAATTCCTCCTTCCCCATGGCCAGAAACCTTGTGGTTGGCATGTTGTCCAACGTTCTATGTGGGAAAACCTACATTGTCCGAAAGGCCACGCCAGTGCTTGAGGGCCGCTTAGGGCACAGACATGCATTTTGACCTGCAGCGTGAGTCCCGTATTAAAGTAACGCCTCTCAGTGGCTGGACCAAGATCCTGCATATGGGGCTTGTCATATCCATAGGCCCCCACGCTTAACCAGAGGGCGAGTATTCCAGTTGTCAGTACCCACTGCTATGCTCTAGAATCCCTCTACTGGGGGGACACATGAGGCAGAAAACCGGACACTTCCCTTCCCACAGAATGACCCCAAACACTTGGCGGCTGGACAAACTACCAGAGAGGGAGACATCTACGACCCATGAGGCAACTCCTACATTAAACGGCCATTGTGGTCAAAACATCCAGAGACAAAAGCCTGCGCGACTGCCTCCCTCTCACCCTTCTTTCATATCCAGAGGAGCTCCCCTCATGGACTGTAGATCAGGCCTGCCGTAACCTCGGCCCCAAACCTGAGCTGAGTTAGGGTTTTTGGATGTCTGTCTGCAAAGCCATGGCCCACACAGCCTCCAGGCTGGGGTCTCTGGAGCCACACCACAGAACTGTGCCTGCTCTCTCCTAAGGAACTGCCCATTCCATTGGCCACAACTCGACAAAATAGTAGAAACCTCAAGGTCCCCAAGGACATCCCACTACTGCAAGCCGCACTGGACAAATAGGGGCATTATGACACAAGCTGAGCAACTACTACCTCCATGCAGACACACAGACAGATATCCGCAGAGACAGAAGATTGAACCAGACAGGCCCCTAGGCCCTATTATGAACTCTTGCTTTGGTGTCCAGGTATCACTCCTCAGAGGCCTGGGTTCGAAGACCAGCATACGGGGCTTTCCTGAGGCACCAGACAGAAGACCTCTCATCTCCACATGGGAAGCTTCCTTGTTGGAGTTGTGTCAAGCCCTTCGGGTTGGAGAATCCTGCAGAGTCCCTTAGCTACTGCCACATTCCAAGGTCTCCATGGCCACCAACCCACATTATGACTCATCCTCAGGAGAGTCCATTTAAACTCAGCCTTCTGGGTAGCTCACCCAAGAGCCCGCAGATTGAGTGTGCCTTCTCTCGACCAGGCAATGGGAAGGTGAGTTGGCGTTTCTCGGCATCCATGCTTAGGCCCCTGCTCTCGAGTCTTTCTGTATGGGGCATCCTGGAACCATCCAATAGTACTCGACTGTCCTGAAGAAGGAAACTTTGAAGTTTGGAGCAGCTCACAACTCCCAGCGTAGGGAAACATCCCTGGCCTCATGACGTCCCCACCCCCTTCAGGAAGGGGCCGTCATGGACACAAACTCCAGCTTGAGGCAACATCTGATACTCGCCCTGACCTCACCTGCAGGAGATCTCGATTCAGCCTCTGCAGAGTGGGCCTGCCATGCTCTTGGCCCCAAAACTCGTGCTAGCTTGTGTTTTCAGACTTCCTTCCTCACAATCCTGAACACACCCCTCCAGTTTGGCAATTCTGGAGACACAATGCAGCACTCTGCCTGCCCTCCAGAAGAAAAATGTTGCCCTATAGGGCTAACCGGAAATGCCAAATGAGTAACAACCTGCATGCCACGCGACCATACCCCAATTATACAGTCTAGCCTGTGCACTAAAGCCCTGTCTGACACAGCCTGAGGGCAGACCTCCAGTCCAACACCCAGAAAGCTGGCCGTACACAGAGCATATCACACCCGCAATGGCTTTAGGCCATCATCTCTACCCAACCTCAGTTTTCACCTTCAGAACCTAGACCTTATCTCCACTCACTGCTCTGGAATGAATGTGATGCAAGAATCAGAACTTCTCCTTCGCCTTGGCAAGTAACCTAGTGGTTGGCATGTTGTCCAATGTTCATTGTAGGAGAAAGCAGCATGGACTATGAGGCCCCACCTAACCCTGAGGGCCACAATATGCGCAAACACACATTGTAAACCTCAGCGTGAGCCCTATCCTCATGTAAAGCCTCTTAGTGACTGGAACAACAGCCCACATATGGGGCTTGCCAAGCCCCTAGTCCCCCAATCTCAACCAGAGTTCGAGATGACTAGTCACCCCTACTCAGGGCTCTACTCTGGAATCCCTCTTTGGTGGGACACCTGAGGTAAAAAAAAAAAAAATACATATATATATATATATATATATATATATATATATATATACACACAGAAAGGACTCTTCCAATCCACAGAATGATCCCAACCACTTGGGATCAGGCCATATCACCAGAGAAAGAATTGTCCATGGCCCTTGAGGACATCCCGACATTCCACGGCCACCGTTGACACAAAATCCAGAGACAAAAGCCTGAGCAATCGCCACATACTCGCCCTTTGCTCATAGCCCGGAAAATTCTCACGTTCTGTAGATCGAGCCTTCATACATACATCCCCAAACCTAAGCTGAGTTTGTGTTTTCAGACTTCTGTCCCCACAGGCCTGGCCCACACACCATCCAAGCTGGGGCCCCTGGAGCCACACCTCAGGACTGTGGCTTCCCTCTCCAGGGGAATTCTGCCATTTCCATTGTCCACAACCCAATAGATTAGGAGAATCCTCCGAACTCCCCGAGGCCATCCGAATAGTGTTGGCTGCCCAGGACAAACAGGGATGATCTTTCACAAGTTAGGAAACTACCTCCACTCAGACCCAGAGACAGATATCCCCATAGAATAAGATTGAACTGGACAGGCACTTAGGCCCTAATCAGATCCATTGCTTTTGATTCCAGTCATCTCTCCTCAGAGGCCTGGTTTACAATACCAGCATATGGGAGATTCCTTAGGCACTCATCAAAACAATTCTCCTCTCTACATAGGAAACATACTCTTTAGAGCTCCATCAAAACCTCCTGTTATAAACATCCCTCAAGGCCCCGGTTCAAGCACCCCATTCCAAGGTCTACATGGACACAAATGCACATTATGACCCATCCTCAACTCACCATTTCAACACACCCGCCTCGGATGCTCCTGTAGATCCAGCAGATCGAATTTGCCTTGGCTCTATGAGACACCCGGAATGGGAGGCAGGCTGCCCAGACATCCATCCTTAGAACCCTGCTCTGGATAACTTCCTTATGGGATGTCCTGGAGCCATCCAACAGGTCTCGACTGTCCCACAGAAGGAATCATTGCGTTTGGAGCATCTCACAATTCCCATCGTGGGAAAACCTCCATGTCCTCGTGACACCCTCCCCTTCATGAAGGGGCCGTCATGGACAGAAACTTCGACCTAAGCCAACGTCTGATCCTAGCTCTGTCTTCAGGTATACAGGATCTCGAAACATCTCTGCAGAGGGTGCCTGCCGTCCCCTCACCCCGAAATCTAAGTCTGGCTTGTGTTCTCAGAATTTTTTCCTCACACTCCTGGCCCACAAGCCTTCCAGTTTGGGAATTCTGGAGCCACTATGTGGCACTGTGTCTTCCCTCCAGAAAAAAAACTTTGCCCTCTGGGGCTACCCAGTAACCACAAATGAGTACCATCCTGCACGAAACTCGACTGCACCCCAATGATACAGTCTAGCCTGGGCACTAATTCCCTGTCTGCCACAGCCTGAGCCTGCACCTCCCAACCCACACTCAACAGCTGGCCGAACACTGAGCACATCAGACACACCATGGCCTTAGGGCTTCATCTCTTCCCAACCTCAGTTTTCAGGCTTCAGAACCTAGACCTTAAATCCAATCACAGTCCAGGAGTGAAAGTGTTGCAGAAATTAGAACTCCATCTTCCCCATGGCCAGAAAACTTGTGGTTGCCATATTGTGCAATGTTCAGTGTAGGAGAAACCAGCATGGTACATTAGGCCACGCCCTGACTTGAGGGGCTCCTTGGGCACAAAAACACATTGTGAAACTCAGTGTGAGACCTATCCTCAAGGAAAGCCTCTCAGTGTCTGGACCAAGAGCCCACATATGGGGCTTGCCATGTTCTTAGGTCCCAATGTTAACCAGAGGTCAGGTTGTCCAGTTGCCCCAACCCACGACTCTGCTCTGGAATCCCTCATTTGGTGGTCCACCTGAGGTAAAAAAAAAAAAAAAAACAAAAACAACAACAAAAAAAAATAAACAAAAAAATACAGAAAGGCCTCTTCCCTTCCCACAGAATGACCCCAAACTCTTGGGATCAGATCAAATCCCCAGAAAGGGAGCCTCATCGCTGGCCCATGAGGACACCCCGACATTCCATGGCAATCGGTGACACATTTCCAGAAAAAAAAAAAAAAAAAAGCATGAGCAAGCACCTCACATTCGCCCTTTGTTCATATCCCGAAGAGTTCTCCTCACGGTCTATAGATCGGGACGGCCATACCTACATCCCCCACCTAAGTGGAGTTTGAATTTTCAGACTTTTGTCCAAATAGCCCTGGACCACACACGCTCCACACTTGGGTCCTTGGAGCCACACCTCATGACTGTACTTCCCTTTCAAGGGAATTTCCCATTCCATTGGCCACAACCTTGCAAATGAGGAAAAACCTCCAAAGTCACCGAGGCCATCCCAATAGTGTAGGCCGCCCAGGACCAACAGGGGTGATCTCAAACCAGCTGAGCAACTACCTCCACTCAGACAACAGATGTCCCCAGAGAAGAATATTGAACCGGACAGGCCCCTAGGCCCTAATCAGATCCATTGCTTTGGTTTCCAGGCATCTCTTTTCAGAGGCCTCGTTTCCAATACCAGCATATGGTGGTTTCCTGAGGCACCATTAAAAACAAATCTCGTCTCCCCATGGAAAACTTGCTCATTGGAGCTTTGTCATAACCTCTGGTTAGGAGAATCCTTCAGGGCCCTGGTGCCACTGCCCCATACCAAGGTCTCCATGGACTCAAACCAACGTTAAGACCATTCTCAGGAAAGTCCATTTCAACTCAGCCCCCTCTGTTGCTACCCCAAGACAGCAGATCAAACGTTGCTTGTTGCTAGGAGACAATTGGAATGTGAGGCTGGCTGCCCAGGCATCCATACTTAGAACCCTGTTCTGGAAAAATACCTTATAAGACGTCCTGGAGCCATCCAACAAATCTTAATTGTCCCACAGAAGGAATCCTTGCGGTTTGGAGCATCTCACAACTCCAATAGTGGGAAAACCCCCATGGCCTCATAATGCCCCCCCTTCCTGAAGGGGCCAACATGGACAGAAACTCAAACCTGAGCCAAAGTCTGAACCTCGACCTGACTTCAGACCCATGAGATCTCAATTCAGCTCTGCAGAGTGTGCCTGCCATGTCCTTGCCCCGAAACCTAAGCCTAGCTTGTGTTCTCAGACTTCCGTCCTCACTCTCCTGGCCCACAAGCCCTCCAGTTTGGGAATTCCGAAGCCACAATGCAGCACTCTGCCTGCCCTCCAGAAGAAATAACTTTGCCCTATGCTGCTAATAAGAAACCCCAAATGATTTTCTAATGCATGCCACTCGATTGTAAAGCAATTATACAGCCCACCCTGTATTCTAATGCCCTGTCTGGCACAGGCTGAGACAAGACATCCCAAACGACACCCAGACAGCTGGCCCCAACCTGGACACATAGGACCCGCTATGGCTGTAGGTCGTCATCTCTTCCCAACCTCGGTTTTCAGGCTTCAGAACCTAGAACTTATCTCCAATCACAGCCCAGGGGTGAACGTGATGCAGAAATTAGAATTCCTCCTTCCCCATGGCCAGAAACCTTGTGGTTGGCATGTTGTCCAACGTTCTATGTGGGAAAACCTACATTGTCCGAAAGGCCACGCCAGTGCTTGAGGGCCGCCTAGGGCACAGACATGCATTGTGACCTGCAGCGTGAGTCCCGTATTAAAGTAACGCCTCTGAGTGGCTGGACCAAGATCCTGCATATGGGGCTTGTCATATCCATAGGCCCCCACGCTTAACCAGAGGGCGAGTATTCCTGTTGTCAGTACCCACTGCTATGCTCTAGAATCCCTCTACTGGGGGGACACATGAAGCAGAAAACAGGACACTTCCCTTCCCACAGAATGACCCCAAACTCTTGGGGGCTGGACAAACTACCAGAGAGGGAGACTTCTACGACCCATGAGGCAACTCCTACATTAAACGGCCATTGTGGACAAAACATCCAGAGACAAAAGCCTGAGCGACTGCCTCCCTCTCACCCTTCTTTCATATCCAGAGGAGCTCCCCTCATGGACTGTAGATCAGGCCTGCCGTAACCTCGGCCCCAAACCTGAGCTGAGTTAGGGTTTTTGGATGTCTCTCTGCACAGCCATGGCCCACACAGCCTCCAGGCTGGGGTCTCTGGAGCCACACCACAGAACTGTGCCTGCTCTCTCCTAAGAAACTGCCCATTCCATTGGCCACAACTCTACAAAATAGTAGAAACCTCAAGGTCCCCAAGGACATCCCACTACCGCAAGCCGCACTGGACAAATAGGGGCATTATGACACAAGCTGAGCAACTACTACCTCCATGCAGAAACACAGACAGATATCCGCAGAGACAGAAGATTGAACCAGACAGGCCCCTAGGCCCTATTATGAACTCTTGCTTTGGTGTCAAGGTATCACTCCTCAGAGGCCTGGGTTCGAAGACCATCATACGGGGCTTTCCTGAGCACCAGACAGAAGACCTCTCATCTCCACATGGGAAGCTTCCTTGTTGGAGTTGTGTCAAGACCTTCGGGTTGGAGAATCCTGCCGAGTCCCTTAGCTACTGCCACATTCCAAGGTCTCCATGGCCACCAACCCACATTATGACTCATTTTCAGGAGAGTCCATTTAAACTCAGCCTTCTGGGTAGCTCACCCAAGAGCCCGCAGATTGAGCATGCCTTGCCTCGACCAAGCAATGGGAAGGTGAGTTGGCGTGTCTCCGCATCCATGCTTAGGCCCCTGCTCTCGAGTCTTTCTGTATGGGGCATCCTGGAACCATCCAATAGTACTCGACTGTCCTGAAGAAGGAAACTTTGAAGTTTGGAGCAGCTCACAACTCCCAGCGTAGGGAAACCTCCCTGGCCTCATGACGCCCCCACCCCCTTCAGGAAGGGGCCGTCATGGACACAAACTCCAGCTTGAGGCAACATCTGATACTCGCCCTGACCTCACCTGCAGGAGATCTCGATTCAGCCTCTGCAGAGTGGGCCTGCCATGCTCTTGGCCCCTAAAACTCGTGCTAGCTTGTGTTTTCAGACTTCCTTCCTCACAATCCTGGCCACACCCCTCCAGTTTGGCAATTCTGGAGACACAATGCAGCACTCTGCCTGCCCTCCAGAAGAAAAATGTTGTCCTATAGTGCTAACCGGAAATGCCAAATGAGTAACAACCTGCATGCCACGCGACCATACCCCAATTATACAGTCTAACCTGTGCACTAAAGCCCTGTCTGACACAGCCTGAGGGCAGACCTCCAGTCCAACACCCAGAAAGCTGGCCGTACACAGAGCATATCACACCCACAAAGGCTTTAGGCCATCATCTCTACGCAACCTCAGTTTTCACCTTCAGAACCTAGGCCTTATCTCCACTCACTGCTCAGGAGTGAACGTGATGCAAGAATCAGAACTTCTCCTTCGCCTTGGCAAGTAACCTAGTGGTTGGCATGTTGTCCATTGTTCATAGTAGGAGAAAGCAGCATGGACTATGAGGCCCCACCTATCCCTGAGGGCCACAATTTGCACAAACACACATTGTGACCCTCAGCATGAGCCCTATCCTCATTTAAAGCCTCTTAGTGACTGGAACAACAGCCCACATATGGGGCTTGCCAAGCCCCTAGTCCCCCAATCTCAACCAGAGTTCGAGATGTCTAGTCACCCCTACTCAGGTCTCTACTCTGGAATCCCTCTTTGGTGGAACACCTGAGGTAAAAAAAAAAAATACAGAAAGGACTCTTCCCATCCACAGAATGATCCCAACCCCTTGGGATCAGGCCAAATCACCAGAGAAAGAATTGTCCATGGCCCTTGAGGGCACCCCGACATTCCACGGCCACCGTTGACACAAAATCCAGAGACAAAAGCTTGAGCAAGCGCCACATACTCGCCCTTTGTTCATAGCACGGAAAATTCTTACTGTCTGTAGATCGAGCCTTCATACATACATCCCCAAACCTAAGCTGAGTTTGTGTTTTCAGACTTCTGTCCCCACAGACCTGGCCCACACACCGTCCAAGCTGGGGCCCCTGGAGACACACCTCAGGACTGTGGCTTCCCTCTCCAGGGGAATTCTGCCATTTTTATTGGCCACAACCCTATAGATTAGGAGAATCCTCCAAACTCCCCGAGGCCATCCCAATAGTGTTGGCTGCCCAGGACAAACAGGGATGATCTTTCACAAGTTTGGAAACTACCTCCTCTCAGACCCAGAGACAGATATCCCCATAGAATAAGATTGAACTGGACAGGCACTTAGGCTCTAATCAGATCCATTGCTTTTGTTTCCAGGCATCTCTCCTCAGAGGCCTGGTTTCCAATACCAGCATACGGGGGATTACTGAGGCACTCATCAGAAAAATCTCGTCTCCACATAGGAAATGTACTCTTTGGAGCTCTATAAAAACCTCTGTTTAGGAGAATCTTTCAGAGCCCCGGATCAAGCGCCCCATTCCAAGGTCTCCATGGACTTAAACCCACATTATGATCTATTGTCGGGAGAGTCCATGTCAACTCAACCCCCTTGGTTTCTCCCCCAGGGCCTGCAGATCAAACCTGCCTTGTTGCTAGGAGACAACTAGAATGGGAGGCGGGCTGCCCAGGCATCCATCCTTAGAACCCTACTCTGGAGTCGTTCCACATGGGACATCCTAGAGCCATCCAACAGGTCTCAAGTGTCCCACAGAAGGAATCTTTGCAGTCTGGAGCATCTCACAACTCCCATTGTGGGAAAATCTACATGGCCTCTTGAGACGCTCTACTTTATAAAGGGGCCATCATCGACAGAATCTCCAACCTGAGCAAACGTCTGATATTCGCCCTGACTTCAGGTGCATGAGACCTTGATTCAGCTCTGCAGAGTGTGCCTTCTGTGCACTCACCCCCCAAAACTAAGCCTAGCTTGTGTTCTCAGACTACCGTCCTCACACCCCTGCCCCAAAAGCCCTACAGATTGGCAATACTGGGGCCATAATGCAGCACACTGCCTGCCCTCCAGAAGAAAAACGTTGCCTTATGGAGCTACCTAGAAACCCGAATAAGGATCAACTGAACGCCACTCGACTGCACCCCAAATATGCAGTCTACCCTGTCTAATGCCTTGTCTGACACAGCATGAGCCCACACCTCCAGACCTACGCTCAACAGCTGGCCGCACACTGAGCTCATTGGACCCATCAGGTCCTTAGGTCTTCATCCCTTCCCAACCTCATTTTTCGGGTTTCAGAACCTAGACCTAAACTCCAAACACTATCCAGGGGTGAACGTGATGCAGAAATCACAACTCTTCCTTCGCCATGGCTGGAAACCTTGTGCTTGGCATATTCTCCAACGTTCAGTGTAGAAGAATCTAGCGTGGCCCATGAGGCACTTCCCATGCTTGAGGGCCTTGTTGGGCACAAATAGGCATTGTGAACCTCAGCATGAGCCCTGTCCTCAAGGAAGGCCTCTCAGTGTCTGAATCAAGAGCCCGCCTATTGGACTTGCCATGCCCCTAGGCCCCCAAACTTAAACAGAGGTGGGGATATCCAGTTGTCCCTCCCAAGGACTCTGCTCTGGAATCCCTCTTTTATTGGGACACTTGAGGTACATAAAATAAAATATAAAATAAAATAAAATAAAAAACAGAAAAGACTCCCCCCATCCCACAGAATGTACCCAAACTCTTGGGATCGGGTCAAATCCTCAGAGAAGGAAAGCCATCCACAACCCATGAGGCCACGCCAGCATTCCACCCACATTGTTGACACAAATCCAAAGACAAAACCTGAGCAAGCACCTCAAACTCACCCTTTTTCATATCCCTAAGTGTTATCACAGTCTGTAGATTGGGCGTGCCATACCTATGTCCCCAATCCTAAGCAGAGTTTGTGTTTTCAGACTTTTGTCCCCACAGGCCTGGCCCACACAGCCTCAAGGCTGGGCCCCTAGAGCCAAACTCAGAACTGTGCCTGCCCTCTCCAGGGGATTTCTGCCCATTCCATTGGCCACAACCCTATAGATTAGGAGAAACTCCAAAGTCCCGAAGCCATCCCAATATTATAGGCTGCCCAGGACAAACAGGGGCGATCTGACACAAGCTGAGCAACTACATCCCCTCAGATCCTTAGACACGTATCCTCAGGAAAGAGATTGAACCGGACAGGCACCTATGCCCTAGTCATCTCGATTGCTTTTGTTTCCAGTCATCTCTCCTCAGAGGCCTGGTTTCCAATACCAGCATATGGGAGATTCCTTAGGCACTCATCAAAACAATTCTCTTCTATACATAGGAAACGTACTCTTTAGAGCCCATCAAAACCTCCGGTTATGAACATCCCTCAAGGCCCCGGATCAAGCACCCCATTCCAAGGTCTACATGGACACAAATGCACATTATGACCCATCCTCAACTCACCCATTTCAACACACCCGCCTCGGTTGCTCCCCTAGATCCAGCAGATCGAACTTGCCTTGGCGCTATGAGACACCTGGAATGGGAGGCAGGCTGCCCAGGCATCCATCCTTAGAACCCTGCTCTGGATAACTTCCTTATGGGATGTCCTGGAGCCATCCAACAGGTCTCGACTGTCCCACAGAAGGAATCATTGCGGTTTGGAGCATCTCACAATTCCCACCGTGGGAAAACCTCCATGTCCTCGTGACACCGTCCCCTTCATGAAGGGGCCGTCATGGACAGAAACTCCGACATAAGCCAACGTCTGATCCTAGCTCTGTCTTCAGGCATACGGGATCTCGAATCATCTCTGCAGAGGGTGCCTGCCGTCCCCTCACCCCGAAATCTAAGTCTGGCTCTTGTTCTCAGAATTTTTTCCTCACACTCCTGGCCCACAAGCCTTCCAGTTTGGGAATTCTGGAGCCACTATGTGGCACTGTGTCTTCCCTCCAGAAGAAAAACGTTGCCCTCTGGGGCTACCCAGTAACCACAAATGAGTACCATCCTGCACGAAACTCGACTGCACCCCAATGATACAGTCTAGCCAGGGCACTAATTCCCTGTCTGCCACAGCCTGAGCCTGCACCTCCCAACCCACACTCAACAGCTGGCCGAACACTGAGCACATCGGACACACCATGGCCTTAGGGCTTCATCTCTTCCCAACCTCAGTTTTCAGGCTTCAGAACCTAGACCTTAAATCCAATCACAGTCCAGGAGTGAAAGTGTTGCAGAAATTAGAACTCCATCTTCCCCATGGCCAGAAAACTTGTGGTTGCCATATTGTGCAACGTTCAGTGTAGGAGAAACCAGCATGGTACATTAGGCCACGTCCTGACATGAGGGGCTCCTTGGGCACAAAAACACATTGTGAAACTCAGTGTGAGACCTATCCTCAAGGAAGGCCTCTCAGTGTCTGGACCAAGAGCCCACATATGGGAATTGCCATGTTCTTTTTTATTTTTTTTTTATTTTTTTTTTAAATTTATTTTTTATTTTCAGCATAACAGTATTCATTATTTTTCACCACACCCAGTGCTCCATGCAATTTGTGCCCTTTATAATACCCACCACCTAGTACCCCAACCTCCCACCCCCACCCCTTCAAAACCCTCAGATTGTTTTTCAGAGTCCATAGTCTCTCATGGTTCACCTCCCCTTCCAATTTCCCCCAACTTCCTTCTCCTCTCTAACTCCCCATGTCCTCCATGCTATTTGTTATGCTCCACAAATAAGTGAAACCATATGATAATTGACTCTCTCTGCTTGACTTATTTCACTCAGCATAATAATCTCTTCCAGTCCAGTCCATGTTGCTACAAAAGTTGGGTATTTTTTTTTATAAACATATATTTTTATCCCCAGGGGTACAGGTCTGTGAATCACCAGGTTTACACACTTCACAGCACTCACCAAAGCACATACCCTCCCCAATGTCCATAATCCCACCCCTTTCTCCCAAACCCCCTCCCCCCAGCAACCCTCAGTTTGTTTTGTGAGATTAAGAGTCACTTATGGTTTGTCTCCCTCCCAATCCCATCTTGTTTCATTTATTCTTCTCCTACCCACTTAAGCCTCCATGTTGCATCACCACTTCCTCATATCAGGGAGATCATATGATAGTTGTCTTTCTCTGCTTGACTTATTTCGCTAAGCATGATACGCTCTAGTTCCATCCATGTTGTCGCAAATGGCAAGATTTCATTTCTTTTGATGGCTGCATAGTATTCCATTGTGTATATATACCACATCTTCTTGATCCATTCATCTGTGGATGGACATCTAGGTTCTTTCCATAGTTTGGCTATTGTGGACATTGCTGCTATAAACATTCGGGTGCATGTGCCCCTTTGGATCACTACATTTGTATCTTTAGGGTAAATACCCAATAGTGCAATTGCTGGGTCATAGGGCAGTTCTATTTTCAACATTCTGAGGAACCTCCATGCTGTTTTCCAGAGTGGCTGCACCAGCTTGCATTCCCACCAACAGTGTAGGAGGGTTCCCCTTTCTCCACATCCTCGCCAGCATCTGTCATTTCCTGACTTGTTGATTTTAGCCATTCTGACTGGTGTGAGGTGATATCTCATTGTGGTTTTGATTTGTATTTCCCTGATGCCGAGTGATATGGAGCACTTTTTCATGTGTCTGTTGGCCATCTGGATGTCTTCTTTGCAGAAATGTCTGTTCATGTCCTCTGCCCATTTCTTGATTGGATTATTTGTTCTTTGGGTGTTGAGTTTGCTAAGTTCTTTATAGATTCTGGACACTAGTCCTTTATCTGATATGTCGTTTGCAAATATCTTCTCCCATTCTGTCAGTTGTCTTTTGATTTTGTTAACTGTTTCCTTTGCTGTGCAAAAGCTTTTGATCTTGATGAAATCCCAATAGTTTATTTTTGCCCTTGCTTCCCTTGCCTTTTGCGTTGTTCCTAGGAAGATGTTGCTGCGGCAGAGGTCGAAGAGGTTGCTGCCTGTGTTCTCCTCAAGGATTTTGATGGATTCCTTTCGCACATTGAGGTCCTTCATCCATTTTGAGTCTATTTTTGTGTGTGGTGTAAGGAAATGGTCCAATTTCATTTTTCTGCATGTGGCTGTCCAATTTTCCCAGCACCATTTATTGAAGAGGCTGTCTTTTTTCCATTGGACATTCTTTCCTGCTTTGTCGAAGATGAGTTGACCATAGAAACTATTATAAGAACATACTATGAGCAACTCTACGGCAATAAATTTGACAATCTGGAAGAAATGGATGCATTCCTAGAAACATATAAACTACCACAACTGAACCAGGAAGAAATAGAAAGCCTGAACAGACCCATAACCAGTAAGGAGATTGAAACAGTCATTAAAAATCTCCAAACAAACAAAAGCCCAGGGCCAGATGGCTTCCCGGGGGAATTCTACCAAACATTTAAAGAAGAACTAATTCCTATTCTCCTGAAACTGTTCCAAAAAATAGAAATGGAAGGAAAACTTCCAAACTCATTTTATGAGGCCAGCATCACCTTGATCCCAAAACCAGACAAGGATCCCACCAAAAAAGAGAGCTATAGACCGATATCCTTGATGAACACAGATGCGAAAATACTCAACAAAATACTAGCCAATAGGATTCAACAGTACATTAAAAAGATTATTCAACACAACCAAGTGGGATTTATTCCAGGGCTGCAAGGTTGGTTCAACATCCGCAAATCAGTCAATGTGATACAACACATCAATAAAAGAAAGAACAAGAACCATATGATACTTTCAATAGATGCTGAAAAAGCATTTGACAAAGTACAGCATCCCTTCCTGATCAAAACTCTTCAAAGTGTAGGGATAGAGGGCACATACCTCAATATCATCAAAACCATCTATGAAAAACCCACCGCAAATATCATTCTCAATGGAGAAAAACTGAAAGCTTTTCCACTAAGGTCAGGAACACGGCAGGGATGTCCATTATCACCACTGCTATTCAACATAGTACTAGAGGTCCTAGCCTCAGCAATCAGACAACAAAAGGAAATTAAAGGCATCCAAATTGGCAAAGAAGAAGTCAAATTATCACTCTTCGCAGATGATATGATACTATATGTGGAAAACCCAAAAGACTCCACTCCAAAACTGCTAGAACTTATACAGGAATTCAGTAAAGTGTCAGGATATAAAATCAATGCACAGAAATCAGTTGCATTTCTCTACACCAACAGCAAGACAGAAGAAAGAGATATTAAGGAGTCAATCCCATTTACAATTGCATCCAAAACCATAAGATACCTAGGAATAAACCTAACCAAAGAGACACAGAATCTATACTCAGAAAACTATAAAGTACTCATGAAAGAAATTGAGGAAGACACAAAGAAATGGAAAAATGTTCCATGCTCCTGGATTGGAAGAATAAATATTGTGAAAATGTCTATGCTACCTAAAGCAATCTACACATTTAATGCAATTCCTATCAAAGTACCATCCATCTTTTTCAAAGAAATGGAACAAATAATGCTAAAATTTATATGGAACCAGAAAAGACCTCGAATAGCCAAAGGGATATTGAAAAAGAAAGCCAACGTTGGTGGCATCACAATTCCGGACTTCAAGCTCTATTACAAAGCTGTCATCATCAAGACAGCATGGTACTGGCACAAAAACAGACACATAGATCAATGGAACAGAATAGAGAGCCCAGAAATAGACCCTCAAATCTATGGGAATTGCCATGTTCTTAAGTCCCAATGTTAACCAGAGTTCTGGTTGTCCAGTTGCCCCAACCCACGACACTGCTCTGGAATCCCTATTTTGGTGGGCCACCTGAGGTAAAAAATAAATATATAAATAAACAAAAAAACCAGAAAGGCCTCCTCCCTTACCACAGAATGACCTCAAACTCTTGGGATCAGGTCAAATCCCCAGAAAAGGAGCCTCATCGATGGCGCATGAGGACACCTCGACATTCCATGGCAATCGGTGACACATTTCCAGAAAAAAAAAAAAAAAAGCATGAGCAAGCACCTCACATTCGCCCTTTGTTCATATCCCGAAGAGTTCTCCTCACGGTCTATAGATCGGGCCGGCCATACCTACATCCCCCAACCTAAGTGGAGTTTGTGTTTTCAGACTTTTGTCCAAATAGCCCTGGACCACACACGCTCCACACTTGGGTCCCTGGAGCCACACCTCAGGACTGTGCTTCCCTTTCAAGGGAATTCTTCCCATTCCATTGGCCACAACCTTGCAAATGAGGAAAAACCTCCAAAGTCACCGAGGCCATCCCAATAGTGTAGGCCGCCCAGGACAAACAGGGGTGATCTCAAACCAGCTGAGCAACTACCTCTACTCAGACAACAGATGTCCCCAGAAAAGAATATTGAACCGGACAGGCCCCTAGGCCCTAATCAGATCCATTGCTTTGGTTTCCAGGCATCTCTCCTCAGAGGCCTCGTTTCCAATACCAGCATATGGTGGTTTCCTGAGGCACCATTAAGAACAAATCTCGTCTCCCCATGGAAAACTTGCTCATTGGAGCTTTGTCATAACCTCTGGTTAGGAGAATCCTTCAGGGCCCTGGTGCCACTGCCCCATACCAAGGTCTCCATGGACTCAAACCAACATTAAGACCATTCTCAGGAAAGTCCATTTCAACTCAGCCCCCTCTGTTGCTACCCCAAGCCAGCAGATCAAACGTTTCTTGTTGCTAGGAGACAATTGGAATGTGAGGCTGGCTGCCCAGGCATCCATACTTAGAACCCTGTTCTGGAAAAATACATTATAAGACTTCCTGGAGCCATCCAACAAATCTTAATTGTCCCACAGAAGGAATCCTTGCGGTTTGGAGCATCTCACAACTCCAAAAGTGGGAAAACCCCCATGGCTTCATAATGCCCCCCCTTCCTGAAGGGGCCCACATGGACAGAAACTGAAACCTGAGCCAAAGTCTGAAGCTCGACCTGACTTCAGACGCATGAGATCTCAATTCAGCTCTGCAGAGTGTGCCTGCCATGTCCTTGCCCCGAAACCTAAGCCTAGCTTGTGTTCTCAGACTTCCGTCCTCACTCTCCTGGCCCACAAGCCCTCCAGTTTGGGAATTCCGATGCCACAATGCAGCACTCTGCCTGTCCTCCAGAAGAAAAACTTTGCCCTATGCTGCTAATAAGAAACCCCAAATGATTTTCTAATGCATGCCACTCGATTGTAAAGCAATTATACAGCCCACCCTGTATTCTAATGCCCTGTCTGGCACAGGCTGAGACAAGACATCCCAAACGACACCCAGACAGCTGGCCCCAACCTGGACACATAGGACCCGCTATGGCTGTAGGTCGTCATCTCTTCCCAACCTCGGTTTTCAGGCTTCAGAACCTAGACCTTTTCTCCAATCACTGCCCAGGGGTGAACGTGATGCAGAAATTAGAATTCCTCCTTCCCCATGGCCAGAAACCTTGTGGTTGGCATGTTGTCCAACGTTCAATGTGGGAAAACCTGCATTGTCCGAAAGGCCATGCCAGGCTTGAGGGCCGCCTAGGGCACAGACATGCATTGTGACCTGCAGCGTGAGTCCCGTATTAAAGTAACGCCTTTCAGTGGCTGGACCAAGATCCTGCATATGGGGCTTGTCATATCCATAGGCCCCCAGGCTTAACCAGAGGGCAAGTATTCCAGTTGTCAGTACCCACTGCTATGCTCTAGAATCCCTCTACTGGGGGGACACATGAAGCAGAAAACAGGACACTTCCCTTCCCACAGAATGACCCCAAACACTTGGCGGCTGGACAAACTACCAGAGAGGGAGACTTCTACGACCCATGAGGCAACTCCTACATTAAACGGCCATTGTGGACAAAACATCCAGAGACAAAAGCCTGAGCGACTGCCTCCCTCTCACCCTTCTTTCATATCCAGAGGAGCTCCCCTCATGGACTGTAGATCAGGCCTGCCGTAACCTCGGCCCCAAACCTGAGCTGAGTTAGGGTTTTTGGATGTCTCTCTGCACAGCCATGGCCCACACAGCCTCCAGGCTGGGGTCTCTGGAGCCACACCACAGAACTGTGCCTGCTCTCTCCTAAGAAACTGCCCATTCCATTGGCCACAACTCTACAAAATAGTAGAAACCTCAAGGTCCCCAAGGACATCCCACTACCGCAAGCCCCACTGGATAAATACGGGCATTATGACACAAGCTGAGCAACTACTACCTCCATGCAGACACACAGACAGATATCCGCAGAGACAGAAGATTGAACCAGACAGGCCCCTAGGCCCTATTATGAACTCTTGCTTTGGTGTCCAGGTATCACTCCTCAGAGGCCTGGGTTCGAAGACCAGCATACGGGGCTTTCCTGAGGCACCAGACAGAAGACCTCTCATCTCCACATGGGAAGCTTCCTTGTTGGAGTTGTGTCAAGCCCTTCGGGTTGGAGAATCCTGCCGAGTCCCTTAGCTACTGCCACATTCCAAGGTCTCCATGGCCACCAACCCACATTATGACTCATCCTCAGGAGAGTCCATTTAAACTCAGCCTTCTGGGTAGCTCACCCAAGAGCCCGCAGATTGAGCGTGCCTTGTCTCGACCAGGCAATGGGAAGGTGAGTTGGCGTGTCTCGGCATCCATGCTTAGACCCCTGCTCTCGAGTCTTTCTGTATGGGGCATCAAGGGACCATCCAATAGTACTCGACTGTCCTGAAGAAGGAAACTTTGAAGTTTGGAGCAGCTCACAACTCCCAGCGTAGGGAAACCTCCCTGGCCTCATGACGCCCCCACCCCCTTCAGGAAGGGGCCGTCATGGACACAAACTCCAGCTTGAGGCAACATCTGATACTCGCCCTGACCTCACCTGCAGGAGATCTCGATTCAGCCTCTGCAGAGTGGGCCTGCCATGCTCTTGGCCCCAAAACTCGTGCTAGCTTGTGTTTTCAGACTTCCTTCCTCACAATCCTGGCCACACCCCTCCAGTTTGGCAATTCTGGAGACACAATGCAGCACTCTGCCTGCCCTCCAGAAGAAAAATGTTGCCCTATAGGGCTAACCGGAAATGCCAAATGAGTAACAACCTGCATGCCACGCGACCATACCCCAATTATACAGTCTAGCCTGTGCACTAAAGCCCTGTCTGACACAGCCTGAGGGCAGACCTCCAGTCCAACACCCAGAAAGCTGGCCGTACACAGAGCATATCACACCCACAATGGCTTTAGGCCATCATCTCTACCCAACCTCAGTTTTCACCTTCAGAACCTAGGTCTTATCTCCACTCACTGCTCAGGAGTGAACGTGATGCAAGAATCAGAACTTCTCCTTCGCCTTGGAAAGTAACCTAGTGGTTCGCATGTTGTCCATTGTTCATAGTAGGAGAAAGCAGCATGGACTATGAGGCCCCACCTATCCCTGAGGGCCACAATTTGCACAAACACACATTGTGACCCTCAGCATGAGCCCTATCCTCATGTAAAGCCTCTCAGTGACTGGAACAACAGCCCACATATGGGGCTTGCCAAGCCCCTAGTCCCCCAATCTCAACCAGAGTTCGAGATGTCTAGTCACCCCTACTCAGGGCTCTACTCTGGAATCCCTATTTGGTGGAACACCTGAGGTAAAAAAAAAAATACAGAAAGGACTCTTCCCATCCACAGAATGATCCCAACCCCTTGGGATCAGGCCATATCACCAGAGAAAGAATTGTCCATGGCCCTTGAGGACACCGTGACATTCCACGGCCACCGTTGACACAAAATCCAGAGACAAAAGCTTGAGCAAGCGCCACATACTCGCCCTTTGTTCATAGCACGGAAAATTCTTACTGTCTGTAGATCGAGCCTTCATACATACATCCCCAAACCTAAGCTGAGTTTGTGTTTTCAGACTTCTGTCCCCACAGTCCTGGCCCACACACCGTCCAAGCTGGGGACCCTGGAGACACACCTCAGGACTGTGGCTTCCCTCTCCAGGGGAATTCTGCCATTTCCATTGGCCACAACCCTATAGATTAGGAGAATCCTCCAAACTCCCCGAGGCCATCCCAATAGTGTTGGCTGCCCAGGACAAACAGGGATGATCTTTCACAAGTTAGGAAACTACCTCCACTCAGACCCAGAGACAGATATCCCCATAGAATAAGATTGAACTGGACAGGCACTTAGGCTCTAATCAGATCCATTGCTTTTGTTTCCAGGCATCTCTCCTCAGAGGCCTGGTTTCCAATACCAGAATACGGGGGATTACTGAGGCACTCATCAGAAAAATCTCGTCTCCACATAGGAAATGTACTCTTTGGAGCTCTATAAAAACCTCTGTTTAGGAGAATCTTTCAGGGCCCCGGATCAAGCGCCCCATTCCAAGGTCTCCATGGACTTAAACCCACATTATGATCTATTGTCGGGAGAGTCCATGTCAACTCAACCCCCTTGGTTTCTCCCCCAGGGCCTGCAGATCAAACCTGCCTTGTTGCTAGGAGACAACTAGAATGGGAGGCGGGCTGCCCAGGCATCCATCCTTAGAACCCTACTCTGGAGTCGTTCCACATGGGACATCCTAGAGCCATCCAACAGGTCTCAAGTGTCCCACAGAAGGAATCTTTGCAGTCTGGAGCATCTCACAACTCCCATTGTGGGAAAATCTACATGGCCTCTTGAGACGCTCCACTTTATAAAGGGGCCATCATGGACAGAAACTCCAACCTGAGCAAACGTCTGATATTCGCCCTGACTTCAGGTGCATGAGATCTTGATTCAGCTCTGCAGAGTGTGCCTTCTGTGCACTCACCCCCAAAACTAAGCCTAGCTTGTGTTCTCAGACTACCGTCCTCACACCCCTGCCCCAAAAGCCCTACAGATTGGCAATACTGGGGCCATAATGCAGCACACTGCCTGCCCTCCAGAAGAAAAACGTTGCCTTATGGAGCTACCTAGAAACCCGAATAAGGATCAACTGAACGCCACTCGACTGCACCCCAAATATGCAGTCTACCCTGTCTAATGCCTTGTCTGACACAGCATGAGCCCACACCTCCAGACCTACGCTCAACAGCTGGCCGCACACTGAGCTCATTGGACCCATCAGTTCCTTAGGTCTTCATCCCTTCCCAACCTCAGTTTTCGGGTTTCAGAACCTAGACCTAAACTCCAAACACTGTCCAGGGGTGAACGTGATGCAGAAATCACAACTCTTCCTTCGCCATGGCTGGAAACCTTGTGGTTGGCATATTCTCCAACGTTCAGTGTAGAAGAATCTAGCGTGGCCCATGAGGCACTTCCCATGCTTGAGGGCCTTGTTGGGCACAAATAGGCATTGTGACCCTCAGCATGAGCCCTGTCCTCAAGGAAGGCCTCTCAGTGTCTGAATCAAGAGCCCGCCTATTGGACTTGCCATGCCCCTAGGCCCCCAAACTTAAACAGAGGTGGGGATATCCAGTTGTCCCTCCCAAGAACTCTGCTCTGGAATCCCTCTTTTATTGGGACACTTGAGGTACATAAAATAAAATATAAAATAAAATAAAATAAAAAAACAGAAAAGACTCCCCCCATCCCACAGAATGTACCCAAACTCTTGGGATCGGGTCAAATCCTCAGAGAAGGAAAGCCATCCACAACCCATGAGGCCACGCCAGCATTCCACCCACATTGTTGACACAAATCCAAAGACAAAACCTGAGCAAGCACCTCAAACTCACCCTTTTTCATATCCCTAAGTGTTATCACAGTCTGTAGATTGGGCGTGCCATACCTATGTCCCCAATCCTAAGCAGAGTTTGTGTTTTCAGACTTTTGTCCCCACAGGCCTGGCCCACACAGCCTCAAGGCTGGGCCCCTAGAGCCAAACTCAGAACTGTGCCTGCCCTCTCCAGGGGATTTCTGCCCATTCCATTGGCCACAACCCTATAGATTAGGAGAAACTCCAAAGTCCCGAAGCCATCCCAATATTATAGGCTGCCCAGGACAAACAGGGGCGATCTGACACAAGCTGAGCAACTACATCCCCTCAGATCCTTAGACACGTATCCTCAGGAAAGAGATTGAACCGGACAGGCACCTATGCCCTAATCATCTCGATTGCCTTTGTTTCCAGTCATCTCTCCTCAGAGGCCTGGTTTCCAATACCAGCATATGGGAGATTCCTTAGGCACTCATCAAAACAATTCTCTTCTATACATAGGAAACGTACTCTTTAGAGCCCATCAAAACCTCCGGTTATGAACATCCCTCAAGGCCCCGGATCAAGCACCCCATTCCAAGGTCTACATGGACACAAATGCACATTATGACCCATCCTCAACTCACCCATTTCAACACACCCGCCTCGGTTGCTCCCCTAGATCCAGCAGATCGAACTTGCCTTGGCGCTATGAGACACCTGGAATGGGAGGCAGGCTGCCCAGGCATCCATCCTTAGAACCCTGCTCTGAATAACTTCCTTATGGGATGTCCTGGAGCCATCCAACAGGTCTCGACTGTCCCACAGAAGGAATCATTGCGGTTTGGAGCATCTCACAATTCCCATCGTGGGAAAACCTCCATGTCCTCGTGACACCGTCCCCTTCATGAAGGGGCCGTCATGGACAGAAACTCCGACGTAAGCCAACGTCTGATCCTAGCTCTGTCTTCAGGCATACGGGATCTCGAATCATCTCTGCAGAGGGTGCCTGCCGTCCCCTCACCCCGAAATCTAAGTCTGGCTCTTGTTCTCAGAATTTTTTCCTCACACTCCTGGCCCACAAGCCTTCCAGTTTGGGAATTCTGGAGCCACTATGTGGCACTGTGTCTTCCCTCCAGAAGAAAAACGTTGCCCTCTGGGGCTACCCAGTAACCACAAATGAGTACCATCCTGCACGAAACTCGACTGCACCCCAATGATACAGTCTAGCCAGGGCACTAATTCCCTGTCTGCCACAGCCTGAGCCTGCACCTCCCAACCCACACTCAACAGCTGGCCGAACACTGAGCACATCAGCCACACCATGGCCTTAGGTCTTCATCTCTTCCCAACCTCAGATTTCAGGCTTCAGAACCTAGACCTTAAATCCAATCACAGTCCAGGAGTGAAAGTGTTGCAGAAATTAGAACTCCATCTTCCCCATGGCCAGAAAACTTGTGGTTGCCATATTGTGCAACGTTCAGTGTAGGAGAAACCAGCATGGTACATTAGGCCACGTCCTGACATGAGGGGCTCCTTGGGCACAAAAACACATTGTGAAACTCAGTGTGAGACCTATCCTCAAGGAAGGTCTCTCAGTGTCTGGACCAAGAGCCCACATATGGGGATTGCCATGTTCTTAAGTCCCAATATTAACCAGAGGTCTGGTTGTCCAGTGCCCCAACCCACGACTCTGCTCTGGAATCCCTATTTTGGTGGGCCACCTGAGGTAAAAATAAATAAATAAATAAATAAACAAAAAAACCAGAAAGGCCTCCTCCCTTACCACAGAATGACCCCAAACTCTTGGGATCAGGTCAAATCCCCAGAAAAGGAGCCTCATCGATGGCCCATGAGGACACCCCGACATTCCATGGCAATCGGTGACACATTTCCAGAAAAAAAAAAAAAAAAGCATGAGCAAGCACCTCACATTCGCCCTTTGTTCATATCCCGAAGAGTTCTCCTCACGGCCTATAGATCGGACCGGCCATACCTACATCCCCCAAACTAAGTGGAGTTTGTGTTTTCAGACTTTTGTCCAAATAACCCTGGACCACACACGCTCCACACTTGGGTCCCTGGAGCCACACCTCAGGACTGTGCTTCCCTTTCAAGGGAATTCTTCCCATTCCATTGGCCACAACCTTGCAAATGAGAAAAAACCTCCAAAGTCACCGAGGCCATCCCAATAGTGTAGGCCGCCCAGGACAAACAGGGGTGATCTCAAACCAGCTGAGCAACTACCTCCACTCAGACAACAGATGTCCCCAGAGAAGAATATTGAACCGGACAGGCCCCTAGGCCCTAATCAGATCCATTGCTTTGGTTTTCAGGCATCTCTCCTCAGAGGCCTCGTTTCCAATACCAGCATATGGTGGTTTCCTGAGGCAACAATAAGAACAAATCTCGTCTCCCCATGGAAAACTTGCTCATTGGAGCTTTGTCATAACCTCTGGTTAGGAGAATCCTTCAGGGCCCTGGTGCCACTGCCCCATACCAAGGTCTCCATGGACTCAAACCAACATTAAGACCATCCTCAGGAAAGTCCATTTCAACTCAGCCCCCTCTGTTGCTACCCCAAGCCAGCAGATCAAACGTTTCTTGTTGCTAGGAGACAATTGGAATGTGAGGCTGGCTGCCCAGGCATCCATACTTAGAACCCTGTTCTGGAAAAATACCTTATAAGACGTCCTGGAGCCATCCAACAAATCTTAATTGTCCCACAGAAGGAATCCTTGCGGTTTGGAGCATCTCACAACTCCAATAGTGGGAAAACCCCCATGGGCTCATAATATCCCCCCTTCATGAAGAGACCAACATGGACAGAAACTCAAACCTGAGCCAAAGTCTGATCCTCGACCTGACTTCAGACGCATGAGATCTCAATTCAGCTCTGCAGAGTGTGCCTGCCATGTCCTTGCCCTGAAACCTAAGCCTAGCTTGTGTTCTCAGACTTCCGTCCTCACTCTCCTGGCCCACAAGCCCTCCAGTTTGGGAATTCCGATGCCACAATGCAGCACTCTGCCTGCCCTCCAGAAGAAAAACTTTGCCCTATGCTGCTAATAAGAAACCCCAAATGATTTTCTAATGCATGCCACTCGATTGTAAAGCAATTATACAGCCTACCCTGTATACTAATGCCCTGTCTGGCACAGCCTGAGACAAGACATCCCAAACGACACCCAGACAGCTGGCCCCAACCTGGACACATAGGACCCGCTATGGCTGTAGGTCGTCATCTCTTCCCAACCTCGGTTTTCAGGCTTCAGCATTGTGGGAAAACCTGCATTGTCCGAAAGGCCATGCCAGTGCTTGAGGGCCGCCTAGGGCACAGACATACTTTGTGACCTGCAGCGTGAGTCCCGTATTAAAGTAACGCCTCTCAGTGGCTGGACCAAGATCCTGCATATGGGGCTTGTCATATCCATAGGCCCCCAGGCTTAACCAGAGGGCGAGTATTCCAGTTGTCAGTACCCACTGCTATGCTCTAGAATCCCTCTACTGGGGGGACACATGAAGCAGAAAACAGGACACTTCCCTTCCCACAGAATGACCTCAAACTCTTGGGGGCTGGACAAACTACCAGAGAGGGAGACTTCTACGACCCATGAGGCAACTCCTACATTAAACGGCCATTGTGGACAAAACATCCAGAGACAAAAGCCTGAGCGACTGCCTCCCTCTCACCCTTCTTTCATATCCAGAGGAGCTCCCCTCATGGACTGTAGATCAGGCCTGCCGTAACCTCGGCCCCAAACCTGAGCTGAGTTAGGGTTTTTGGATGTCTGTCTGCACAGCCATGGCCCACACAGCCTCCAGGCTGGGGACTCTGGAGCCACACCACAGAACTGTGCCTGCTCTCTCCTAAGAAACTGCCCATTCCATTGGCCACAACTCAACAAAATAGTAGAAACCTCAAGGTCCCCAAGGACATCCCACTACCACAAGCCGCACTGGACAAATACAGGCATTATGACACAAGATGAGCTACTACTACCTCCATGCAGACACATAGACAGATATCCGCAGAGACAGAAGATTGAACCAGACAGGCCCCTAGGCCCTATTATGAACTCTTGCTTTGGTTTCCAGGTATCACTCCTCAGATGCCTGGGTTCGAAGACCAGCATACGGGGCTTTCCTGAGGCACCAGACAGAAGACCTCTCATCTCCACATGGGAAGCTTCCTTGTTGGAGTTGTGTCAAGCCCTTCGGGTTGGAGAATCCTGCAGAGTCCCTTAGCTACTACCACATTCCAAGGTCTCCATGGCCACCAACCCACATTATGACTCATCCTGAGGAGAGTCCATTTAAACTCAGCCTTCTGGGTAGCTCACACAAGAGCCCGCAGATTGAGCGTGCCTTGTCTCCACCAGGCAATGGGAAGGTGAGTAGGCGTTTCTCGGCATCCATGCTTAGGCCCCTGCTCTCGAGTCTTTCTGTATGGGGAATCAAGGGACCATCCAATAGTACTCGACTGTCCTGAAGAAGGAAACTTTGAAGTTTGGAGCAGCTCACAACTCCCAGCGTAGGGAAACCTCCCTGGCCTCATGACGCCCCCACCCCCTTCATGTAAGGGCCGTCGTGGACACAAACTCCAGCTTGAGGCAACATCTGATAATCGCCCTGACCTCACCTGCAGGAGATCTCGATTCAGCCTCTGCAGAGTGGACCTGCCATGCTCTTGGTCCCAAAACTCGTGTTTTCAGACTTCCTTCCTCACAATCCTGGCCACACCCCTACAGTTTGGCAATTCTGGAGACACAATGCAGCACTCTGCCTGCCCTCCAGAAGAAAAATGTTGCCCTATAGGGCTAACCGGAAATGCCAAATGAGTAACAACCTGCATGCCACTCGACCATACCCCAATTATACTGTCTAGCCTGTGCACTAAAGTCCTGTCTGAAACAGCCTGAGGGCAGACCTCCAGTCCAACACCCAGACAGCTGGCCATAAACAGAGCATATCACAACCACAATGGATTTAGGCCATCAACTCTACCCAACCTCCGTTTTCACCTTCAGAACCTAGACCTTATCTCCACTCACTGCTCAGGAGTGAACGTGATACAAGAATCAGAACTTCTCCTTCGCCTTGGCAAGAAACCTAGTGGTTGGCATGTTTTTCCAAAGTTCAGTGTAGTTGAAACCAGTGTGGCCCATGAGGCCCCGCCCATGTTTATAGGCCACATTGGTCACAAACACACATTGTGTCCCTCAGCCTGATCCCAGGCCTCAGGTAAGGCCTCTCAGTGGTTGGATGAAGAGTCAGCATATTCGGCTTGCCATGCCCCTAGGCCCCAAATTTTACCCATAGTTCGGGTTCTCCCTTCACTTTTCCCCAGGGCTCATCTTTGGAATAACTAGTTTGGTGGGACACCTGAGGTAACAAACCTGAAAGGAGTCCTCCCATTCCACAGATTGACGAAAAACAATTGGGATCGGGCCAAATCCACAGAGAGGAAGATTCGTCCATGGCCCATGAGGCCTCCCCGACATTCCACGGCCATCTCTGATACAAAATCCAGAGACAAAAGCCTGAGCAAGTGCCTCAGACTCGCTCTTTCTTTATATCCGGAAGAGTTCTATTCATGGTTTATAGATCGGGCCTGCTATACCTACCTCCCCAAACCTAAGCTGAGTTTGTGTTTTCAGACTTCTGTCCCCAAAGTCCTGGGCCACACACCTTCCAGGCTGGGGCCCCAGGTGTCACACATTAGGACTGTGTCTACCCAATCCATGGGAATTCTGCCCATTCCATTGTCCAAATCCGTAAAATTAGGAGAACCCTCCAAATCCCTGAGGCCATCCCAATAGTGCAGGTCGCCCGGGACAAACAAGGGCGGTCTGATACCAGCTGAGCATCTACCTCCACTCATACCATAGATGGATGTCCCCTGAGAAGAAGATTGAACCAGACAGGACCCTAGGCCATAATCGGATACATTGCTTTGGTTTACAGGCATGTCTCCTCAAAAGCCTGGATTCCAATACCAGCATAGGTGTTTTTCTGAGGCACCCATCAGAACAAATCTCGTCTCCACAAGGAGACTTTTGCATCGAGCTATGTCAAAAGCTTAGGAGAATACTTCAGGGTCCCGGTGCCACCGCCCCATTTTAAGGCCCTCATGGACACAAACACACATTAGGACGCATCCTCAGGAAAGTCCATTTCAAGTCAGTCACTCCTGTTGCTCACGCAGAATCATCAGATCTAAACTCTCTTGTTGTAGGAGAAAATTGGAATGCGAGGCCTGCTTCCCAATCATCCATCCTCGAATGGTGCCCTGGAGTCATTCCATATGGGATGTCCTGAAGCTGCCCAACAGGTCTCAATTGTCCCGCAGAAGGTATCCTTGAAGGGGGCATCCCACAACACCCAACGTGGGAAAACCTCCATGGCCTCGAGATTCCGCTCCCTTCATGAAGGGGCCGTCATGCACATAAACTCCAACGTGAGCCAACGTCTGATCCTCGCCCTGATTTCAGATGCATGAGATATTGGTTCAGATCTACAGTGGTCCCTGCCGTGTCCTCGCCCTGATACACAAGTCTAGCTTGTGTTCTCAGACTTCCGTCCTCACACTCCTGGACACGAAGCCCTCAAGTTTGGCAATTCCGGACCGACAATGAAGCACTCTGCCTGCCCTCTAGAAAACAAATTTTGCCTAATGAGCTGCCCAGACAACTTATATGAGGATAAATCTACATGGCACTCGACTTTACCCAAATTATATAGTCTACGGGGGCACTATGCACTGTCTGACACAACCTGAGCCCGGACCTCCTGACCAACACCCAGACAGTTGACCGCACACTGAGCACATCAGACCCGCCATGGCCTTAGGTTATCATCTCTTCCCTACCTCCGTTTTCAGGCTTCAGAATCTAGACCTTATCTCCAATCACTGCCCAAGGGTGACTGTGATGCAGAAATCAGAACTCTTCCTTACCCATGGCAAGAAATCTTGTCGTTGGCAGGTTGTCCAACGTTCAGTGTAGGAGAAACCAGGATTCACCATGAGGCCCCGCCCATTCTTGTTTGCGAAGTGGGCATAAACACGCATTGTGACCCTCAGTGTGAGTCCAGTCCTCTAGTAAGTCCTCTCAGTCACTCGACCATTAGATGTCATAATGGGCTTGACATGTCCCTAGGCCCAAATTTGTAACCAGATTTCTGGTTGTACAGTCGGCCCCCCCCCAGGGCTCTACTCTGGAATCCCTCATTTGGTGGGACACCTAAGGTTAAAAAACAAAACAAGGCAAATCACAACAACAAAACGGACTTCTTCCATCCCACAGAATGACCCCAAAATCTTGCGATGGGGACAAACCCCCAGATAGTAAGACTCATCCATTTCCCATGAAGTCAACCGGAAATTTCATGACCATGAGTGACACGATATCCAGAGACAAAAACTTGAGCAAGAGCCTAGTACTCGCCCTTTTTTCATATCCCGAAGAGTTCTCCTCATGGTCTGTAGATCAATCATGCCATACCTATTACCCGAAACATAAGCCGCGTTTGTGTTTTCAGACAACTGTCCAAACAGCTCTGCCTACACACCCTACAGGCTCAGGCCCCTGGAGCCAAACCTGAGGACTGTACTTGCCCTCTCCAAGGGAATTGTATGTGCCCATTCCAATGGCCACAACCTACTAATAAGATAAACCTCCAAACTCTTTGAGGCCATCCCAATAGTGGTGGCTCTCCAGGAGAAACAGGAGCAATCTGAGCCCATCTGACACCTACATGCACTCAGATGCATAGACTGATGTCCCCAGAGGTAAAAAGGTACGAACAGGCCCCTAGGCACTATTGGATTCATTGTTGTGCTATCCAGTCATCTCTCCTCAGAGGCCTGGATTTCAATACCAGCTGTTTCCTGACTCATCCTCAGAACAAATCTCATCTACATATGGGAAACTTGCACGTTGGAGCTGTGTCAAAGCCTCTGTTTGAAAAAACCCTTCAGGGCCCCAGTGCCACCGCTTCATTCCAAGATCTCCATAGACACAAAAACATATTAGGATCCATCCACAGGAGAGTCCATTTCAACTCAGCCTCCTGGGTTGCTCCCCCAGATCCAGCAGATCTAATCTGTCTTGTTGCTAGGACACAATTGGAATGCGAGGTGGGCTACCCAGCCATCCATCCTTAGAACCCTGCTCGGAATCGTTGCCCTGGAGCCAACCAACAGGTCTCAATTGTCCTGCAGAAGAATCTTTGCAGTTTGGAGCTTCTCACAACTAACATCGTGGGAAAACCCCCACGGCCTCGTGGCCCCCCTGCCCCTTCATGAGGGCCATCAGGGACAGAAACACCAACCTGAGCGATCTTCTGATCCTCGCCCTGACATCATAAGCACGAGATCTCAATTCAGGTCTGTAGATTGTTCCTGCCTTGTCCTCACCCAGAAACCTAAGCCTAGCTTGTTCTCAGATTTCCTTCCTCAGACTACTGGCCCACAAGCCTCCAGTTTGAAAACCAGAACTAGAATGCAGCACTCTTCCTGCCCTCAGGAAGAAAAACATTGCCCTCTGGGGCTACCCAGAAACTCCAAAAGAGGATCAACCTGCACGCCATTCGACTGTACCCCAAATATATAGGCTGACCTGGGCACTATTGCCCTTTTTGACACAGCCTGAGCCTGGATTACCTGGCCCCACACAGAAAGCTGGCCGCTCACTGAGCACATCGGACCCGCCATGGTCTTAGGTCGTCATCTCTTCCCAACCTCAGTTGTCAAGTTTCAGAACCTAGACCTTATCTCCAATCACTGCCCAGGCTTGAAAGTGATGCAGAAAAAACAACTCCTTCCCCGTGGCAAGAAACCATGTGGTTGGCATGTTGTCCAACGTTCAGTGTAGTTGAAACCAGTGTGGCCCATGAAGCCCCGCTCATGTTTGCGGGCCACATTGGTCAAAACCACACATTGTGACCCTCACCCTGATCACAGTCCTCAATAAGGCCTCTCAGTGGCTGGATGAAGAGGTAGCATATTGGGCTTGCCATGCCCCTAGGCCCCAAATTTTACCCATAGTTCGGGTTCTCCCTTCACTTTTCCCCAGGGTTCTTCTTTGGAATTCCTCTTTTGGCGGGACACCTGAGGTAACAAACCTGAAAGGAGTCCTCCCATTCCACAGATTGACGAAAAACAATTGGGATCGGGCAAAATCCACAGAGAGGAAGATTCGTCCATGGCCCATGAGGCCTCCCCGCCATTCCACGGCCATCGGTGATACAAAATCCAGAGACAAAAGCCTGAGCAAGCGCCTCAGACTCGCTCTTTCTTCATATCCGGAAGAGTTCTTCTCATGGTTTATAGATCGGGCCTGCCATACCTACGTCCCCAAACCTAAGCTGAGTTTGTGTTTTCAGACTTCTGTCCTCAAAGTCCTGGGCCACACACCCTCCAGGCTGGGGCCCCTGGAGTCACACATTAGGACTGTGCCTACCCAATCCATGGGAATTCTGCCGATGCCATTGTCCAAAACAGTAAAATTTGGAGAACCCTACAAATCCCTGAGGCCATCCCAATAGTGCAGGTCGCCCGGGACAAACAAGGGCGGTCTGATACCAGCTGAGCATCTACCTCCACTCATACCATAGATGGATGTCCCCTGAGAAGAAGATTGAACCAGACAGGACCCTAGGCCATAATCGGATACATTGCTTTGGATTACAGGCATGTCTCCTCAAAAGCCTGGATTGCAATACCAGCATCGAGGTTTTCCTGAGGCACCCATCAAAACAAATCTCGTCTCCACAAGGATTCTTGTGCATCGAGCTATGTCAAAAGCTTAGGAGAATACTTCAGTGTCCCGGTGCCACCGCCCCATTTTAAGGCCCTCATGGACACAAACACACATTAGGACCCATCCTCAGGAAAGTCCATTTCAAGTCAGCCACCCCGGTTTCTCCCGCAGAGCCATCAGATCTAAACTGTCTTGTTGCTAGGAGACAATTGGAATGCGAGGCGGGCTTCCCAGGCATCCATCCTCGAACGGTGCCCTGGAGTCATTCCATATGGGATGTCCTGGAGCTGCCCAACAAGTCTCAATTGTCCCGCAGAAGGAATCCTTGAAGGGGGCATCCCACAACTCCCAACGTGGGAAAACCTCCATGGCCTCGAGATTCCGCTCCCTTCATGAAGGGGCCGTCATGCACAGAAACTCCCACCTGAGCCAATGTCTTATCCTCGCCCTGACTTCAGATGCATGATATATATGTTCAGATCTACAGGGATACCTGCCGTGCCCTGGCCCTGAAACCCAAGTCTAGCTTGTGTTCTCAGACTTCCGTCCTCACACTCCAGGCCCCGAAGCCCGGAAGTTTCGCAATTCCAGACCCAAAATGCAGCACTCTGCCTGCCCTCTAGAAAAAAAATTTGGCCTAATGAGCTGCCCAGGCACCTTATATGAGGATAAATCTACATGGCATTCGACTGTACCCAAAGTATATAGTCTAACCTGGGCACTAATGCACTGTCTGACACAACCTGAGCTCGGACCTCCTGACCAACACCCAGACAGCTGATCGCACACTGAGCACATCAGAACCGCCATGGCCTTAGGTCATCATCTATTCCCAACTGCGGTTTTTCAGGCTTCAGAACCTAGACCTTATCTCCAACCACTGCCCAGGGGTGCCTGTGATGCAGAAATCAGAACTCGTCCTTACCCATGGCAAGAAACCTTGTGGTTGGCATGTTGTCCAACGTTCAGTGTAGGAGAAACCAGCATTCACCCGCAGGCCCCGCCAATTCTTGAGTGCGAAGAGGGCATAAACACGCATTGTGACCCTCAGCGTGAGTCCTGTGCTCTAGTAAGTCCCCTCAGTGGCTCGATCATTAGATGTCATAATGGGCTTGACATGTCCCTAGGCCACAATTTTAAACCAGATTTCTGGTTGTCCGGTCGGCCCTCCCCAGGGCTCTACTCTGGAATACCTCATTTGGTGAGACACCTGAGGTTAAAAAACAAAACAAAGCAAATCAACAACAACAACAAAACGGACTTCTTCCATTCCCAGAATGACCCAAAAATCTTGGGACGGGGCAAATCCCCAGAGAGTAAGACTCGTCCATTTCCCATGAAGTCACCCGGAAATTTCACGACCATGAGTGATACGATATCCAGAGACAAAAACTTGAGCACGAGCCTCACACTCGCCCTTTTTTCATATCCTGAAGAGTTCTCCTCATGGTCTGTAGATCAGTCCTGCCATACCTATGACCCGAAACATAAGCCGCGTTTGTGTTTTCAGACAACTGTCCAAACAGCTCTGGCCTACACACCCTACAGGCTCAGGCCCCTGGAGCCAAACCTGAGGACTGTACTTGCCCTCTCCAAGGGAATTGTATGTGCCCATTCCAATGGCCACAACCCTACTAATAGGATAAACCTCCAAACTGCCGGAGGCCATCCCAATAGTGGTGGCTTCCCAGGACAAACAGAGGCAATCTGAGCTCATCTGAGCACCTACCTGCACTCAGACGCATAGACTGATGTCCCCAGAGGTAAAAAGGAACGAACAGGCCCCTAGGCACTAAACGGATCCATTGCTGTGGTATCCAGTCATCTCTACTCAGAGGCCAGGATTTCAATACCAGTGTATGGCTGTTTCTTTACTCACCCATCAGAAAACATCTCATCTACATATGGTAAACTTGCACGTTGGAGCTGTGTCAAAGCCTCTGTTTGGAAAAACCCTTCAGGACCCCAGTGCCACCGCTACATTCCAAGGTCTCCATAGACACAAAAAGACATTAGGACCCATCCACAGGAGAGTCCATTTCAACTCAGCCTCCTGGGTTGCTCCCCCAGATCCAGCAGATCTAACCTGTCTTGTTGCTAGGACACTATTGGAATGCGAGATGGGCTACCCAGCCATCCATCCTTAGAACCCTGCTCGGTATCGTTGCCCTGGAGCCAACCAACAGGTCTCAATTGTCCTGCAGAAGAATCTTTGCAGTTTGGAGCTTCTCACAACTAACATCGTGGGAAAACCCCCACGGCCTCGTGGCCCCCCTGCCCCTTCATGAAGGGCCATCAGGGACAGAAACACCAACCTGAGCGATATTCTGATCCTCGCCCTGACATCATAAGGACGAGATCTTGATTCAGGTCTCTAGATTGTTCCTGCCTTGTCCTCACCCAGAATCCTAAGCCTAGCTTGTTCTCAGATTTCCTTCCTCAGACTACTGGCCCACAAGCCTCCAGTTTGAAAACCAGAACTATAATGCAGCACTCTTCCTGCCCTCAGGAAGAAAAACATTGCCCTCTGGGGCTACCCAGAAACTCCAAATGAGGATCAACCTGCACGCCATTTGACTGTACCCCAAATATATAGGCAGACCTGGGCCCTATTGCCCTTTTTGACACAGCCTGAGCCTGGATTACCTGGCCCCACACAGAAAGCTGGCCGCTCACTGAGCACATCGGACCCGCCATGGTCTTAGGTCGTCATCTCTTCCCAACCTCGGTTGTCAAGTTTCAGAACCTAGACCTTATCTCCAATCACTGCCCAGGCTTGAAAGTGATGCAGAAATCACAACTCCTTTCCCGTGGCAACAAACCATGTGGTTGGCATGTTGTCCAACGTTCAGTGTAGTTGAAACCAGTGTGGCCCATCAAGCCCCGCTCATGTTTGCGGGCCACATTGGTCAAAACCACACATTGTGACCCTCACCCTGATCCCAGTCCTCAATAAGGCCTCTCAGATGCTAGATGAAGAGATAGCATATTGGGCTTGCCATGCCCCTAGGCCCCAAATTTTACCCAGAGTTCGGGTTCTCCCTTCACTTTTCCTTAGGGCTCTTCTTTGGAATTCCTCTTTTGGCGGGACACCTGAGGTAACAAACCTGAAAGGAGTCCTCCCTTTCCACAGATTGACGAAAAACAATTGGGATCGGTCCAAATCCACAGAGAGGAAGATTCGTCCATGGCCCATGAGGCCTCCCCGACATTCCACGGCCATCTCTGATACAAAATCCAGAGACAAAAGCCTGAGCAAGCGCCTCAGACTCGCTCTTTCTTCATATCCGGAAGAGTTCTTCTCATGGTTTATAGATCGGGCCTGCCATACTTACGTCCCCAAACCTAAGCTGAGTTTGTGTTTTCAGACTTCTGTCCTTTAAGTCCTGGGCCACACACACTCCAGGCTGGGGCCCCTGGAGTCACAAATTAGGACTGTGCCTACCCAATTCATGGGAATTCTGCCGATGCCATTGTCCAAAACAGTAAAATTTGGAGAACCCTACAAATCCCTGAGGCCATCCCAATAGTGCAGGTCGCCTGGGACAAACAAGGGCGGTCTGATACCAGCTGAGCATCTACCTCCACTCATACCATAGATGGAGGTCCCCTGAGAAGAAGATTGAACCAGACAGGACCCTAGGCCATAATCGGATACATTGCTTTGGATTACAGGCTTGTCTCCTCAAAAGCCTGGATTCCAATACCAGCATAGAGGTTTTCCTGAGGCACCCATCAAAACAAATCTCGTCTCCACAAGGAACCTTGTGCATCGAGCTATGTCAAAAGCTTAGGAGAATACTTCAGTGTCCCGGTGCCACCGCCCCATTTTAAGGCCCTCATGGACACAAACACACATTAGGACCCATCCTCAGGAAAGTCCATTTCAAGTCAGCCACCCCGGTTTCTCCCGCAGAGCCATCAGAACTAAACTGTCTTGTTGCAAGGAGACAATTGGAATGCGAGGCGGGCTTCCCAGGCATCCATCCTCGAACGGTGCCCTGGAGTCATTCCATATGGGATGTCCTGGAGCTGCCCAACAAGTCTCAATTGTCCCGCAGAAGGAATCCTTGAAGGGGGCATCCCACAACTCCCAACGTGGGAAAACCTCCATGGCCTCGAGATTCCGCTCCCTTCATGAAGGGGCCGTCATGCACAGAAACTCCAACCTGAGCCAACGTCTGATCCTCGCCCTGACTTCAGATGCATGAGATATAGGTTCAGATCTACAGGTGTACCTGCCGTGCCCTGGCCCTGAAACCCAAGTCTAGCTTGTGTTTTCAGACTTCCCTCCTCACACTCCCGGCCCCGAAGCCCAGAAGTTTTGCAATTCCAGACCCACAATGCAGCACTCTGCCTGCCCTCTAGAAAAAAAATTTGGCCTAATGAGCTTCCCAGGCACCTTATATGAGGATAAATCTACATGGCATTCGACTGTACCCAAAGTATATAGTCTAACCTGGGCACTAATGCACTGACACAACCTGAGCTCGGACCTCCTGACCAACACCCAGACAGCTGACCGCACACTGAGCACATCAGAACCGCCATGGCCTTAGGTCATCATCTATTCCCAACTGCGGTTTTTCAGGCTTCAGAACCTAGACCTTATCTCCAACCACTGCCCAGGGGTGCCTGTGATGCAGAAATCAGAACTCGTCCTTACCCATGGCAAGAAACCTTGTGGTTGGCATGTTGTCCAACGTTCAGTGTAGGAGAAACCAGCATTCACCCGCAGGCCCCGCCAATTCTTGAGTGCGAAGATTGCATAAACACGCATTGTGACCCTCAGCGTGAGTCCTGTGCTCTAATAAGTCCTCTAAGTGGCTCGACCATTAGATGTCATAATGGGCTTGACATGTCCCTAGGCCACAATTTTTAACCAGATTTCTGGTTGTCCGGTCGGCCCTCCCCAGGGCTCTACTCTGGAATACCTCATTTGGTGAAACACCTGCGGTTAAAAAACAAAACAAAGCAAATCAACAACAACAACAAAAAGGACTTCTTCCATTCCCAGAATGACCCAAAAATCTTGGGACGGGGCAAAACCCCAGAGAGTAAGACTCGTCCATTTCCCATGAAGTCACCCGGAAATTTCACGACCATGAGTGACACGATATCCAGAGACAAAAACTTGAGCACGAGCCTCACACTCGCCCTTTTTTCATATCCTGAAGAGTTCTCCTCATGGTCTGTAGATCAGTCCTGCCATACCTATGACCCGAAACATAAGCTGCGTTTGTGTTTTCAGACAACTGTCCAAACAGCTCTGGCCTACACACCCTACAGGCTCAGGCCCCTGGAGCCAAACCTGAGGACTGTACTTGCCCTCTCCAAGGGAATTGTAAGTGCCCATTCCAATGGCCACAACCCTACTAATAGGATAAACCTCCAAACTGCCGGAGGCCATCCCAACAGTGGTGGCTTCCCAGGACAAACAGGGGCAATCTGAGCTCATCTGAGCACCTACCTGCCCTCAGACGCATAGACTGATGTCCCCAGAGGTAAAAAGGAACGAACAGGCCCCTAGGCACTAAACGGATCCATTGCTGTGGTATCCAGTCATCTCTCCTCAGAGGCCTGGATTCCAATACCAGCGTATGGCTGTTTCTTGACTCACCCATCAGAAAACATCTCATCTACATATGGGAAACTTGCACGATGGAGCTGTGTCAAAGCCTCTGTTTGGAAAAACCCTTCAGGACCCCAGTGCCACCGCTACATTCCAAGGTCTCCATAGACACAAAAAGACATTAGGACCCATCCACAGGAGAGTCCATTTCAACTCAGCCTCCTGGGTTGCTCCCCCAGATGCAGCAGATCTAACCTGTCTTGTTGCTAGGACACAATTGGAATGCGAGGTGGGCTACCCAGCCATCCATCCTTAGAACCCTGCTCGGAATTGTTGCCCTAGAGCCAACAAACAGGTCTCAATTGTCCTGCAGAAGAATCTTTGCAGTTTGGAGCTTCTCACAACTAACATCGTGGGAAAACCCCCACGGCCTCGTGACCACCCCGCCCCTTCATGAAGGGCCATCAGGGACAGAAACACCAAACTGAGCGATCTTCTGATCCTCGCCCTTACATCATAAGCACGAGATCTCGATTCAGGTCTGTAGATTGTTCCTGCCTTGTCCTCACCCAGAAACCTAAGCCTAGCTTGTTCTCAGATTTCCTTCCTCAGACTACTGGCCCACAAGCCTCCAGTTTGAAAACCAGAACTATAATGCAGCACTCTTCCTGCCCTCAGGAAGAAAAACATTGCCCTCTGGGGCTACCCAGAAACTCCAAATGAGGATCAACCTGCACGCCATTTGACTGTACCCCAAATATATAGGCTGACCTGGGCCCTATTGCCCTTTTTGACACAGCCTGAGCCTGGATTACCTGGCCCCACACAGAAAGCTGGCCGCTCACTGAGCACATCGGACCCGCCATGGTCTTAGGTCGTCATCTCTTCCCAACCTCGGTTGTCAAGTTTCAGAACCTAGACCTTATCTCCAATCACTGCCCAGGCTTGAAAGTGATGCAGAAATCACAACTCCTTTCCCGTGGCAACAAACCATGTGGTTGGCATGTTGTCCAACGTTCAGTGTAGATGAATCCAATGTGGCTCATGAGGCCCCGCTCATGTTTGCGGGCCACATTGGACAAAACCACACATTGTGACCCTCACCCTGATCCCAGTCCTCAATAAGGCCTCTCAGTGGCTGGATGAAGAGATAGCTTATTGGGTTTGCCATGCCCCTAGGCCCCAAATTTTACCCATAGTTCGGGTTCTCCTTGCACTTTTCCCCAGGGCTCTTCTTTGGAATTCCTCTTTTGGAGGGACACCTGAGGTAACAAACCTGAAAGGAGTCCTCCCATTCCACAGATTGACGAAAAACAATTGGGATCGGGCCAAATCCACAGAGAGGAAGATTCGTCCATGGCCCATGAGGCCTCCCCGACATTCCACGGCCATCTCTGATACAAAATCCAGAGACAAAAGCCTGAGCAAGCACCTCAGACTCGCTCTTTCTTCATATCCGGAAGAGTTCTTCTCATGGTTTATAGATTGGACCTGCCATACCTACGTCCCCAAACCTAAGCTGAGTTTGTGTTTTCAGACTTCTGTCCTCAAAGTCCTGGGCCACACACACTCCAGGATGGGGCCCCTGGAATCACACATTAGGACTGTGCCTACCCAATCCATGGGAATTCTGCCGATGCCATTGTCCAAAACAGTAAAATTTGGAGAACCCTACAAATCCCTGAGGCCATCCCAATAGTGCAGGTCGCCCGGGACAAACAAGGGCGGTCTGATACCAGCTGAGCATCTACCTCCACTCATACCATAGATTGATGTCCCCTGAGAAGAAGATTGAACCAGACAGGACCCTAGGCCATAATCGGATACATTGCTTTGGATTACAGGCATGTCTCCTCAAAAGCTTGGATTGCAATACCAGCATCGAGGTTTTCCTGAGGCACCCATCAAAACAAATCTCGTCTCCACAAGGAACCTTGTGCATCGAGCTATGTCAAAAGCTTAGGAGAACACTTCAGCGTCTCGGTGCCACCGCCCCATTTTAAGGCCCTCATGGACACAAACACACATTAGGACCCATCCTCAGGAAAGTCCATTTCAAGTCAGCCACCCCGGTTTCTCTCGCAGAGCCATTAGATCTAAACGGTCTTGTTGCTGGGAGACAATTGGAATGCGAGGCCGGCTTCCCAGGCATCCAACCTCGAACAGTGCCCTGGAGTCATTCCATATGGGATGTCCTGGAGCTGCCCAACAGGTCTCAATTGTCCCGCAGAAGGTATCCTTGAAGGGGGCATCCCACAACACCCAACGTGGGAAAACCTACATGGCCTCGAGATTTCGCTCTCTTCATGAAGGGGCCGTCATGCACATAAACTCCAACGTGAGACAACGTCTGATCCTCGCCCTGACTTCAGATGCATGAGATATTGGTTCAGATCTACAGTGGTACCTGCCGTGTCCTCGCCCTGAAACCCAAGTCTAGCTTGTGTTCTCAGACTTCCATCCTCACACTCCAGGCCCCGAAGCCCAGAAGTTTCGCAATTCCAGACCCACAATGCAGCACTCTGCATGCCCTCTAGAAAGAAATTTGGCCTAATGAGCTGCCCAGGCACCTTATATGAGGATAAATCTACATGGCATTCGACTGTACCCAAAGTATATAGTCTAACCTGGGCACTAATGCACTGTCTGACACAACCTGAGCTCGGACCTCCTGACCAACACCCAGACAGCTGACCGCACACTGAGCACATCAGAACCGCCATGGCCTTAGGCCATCATCTCTTCCCAAATGCGGTTTTTCAGGCTTCAGAACCTAGACCTTATCTCCAACCACTGCCCAGGGGTGCCTGTGATGCAGAAATCAGAACTCGTCCTTACCCATGGCAAGAAACCTTGTGGTTGGCATGTTGTCCAACGTTACGTGTAGGAGAAACCAGCATTCACCCGCAGGCCACGCCAATTCTTGAGTGCGAAGAGGGCATAAACACGCATTGTGACCCTCAGCGTGAGTCCTGTGCTCTAGTAAGTCCTCTCAGTGGCTCGACCATTAGATGTCATAATGGGCTTAACATGTCCCGAGGCCCCAATTTTAAACCAGATTTCTGGTTGTCCGCTCGGCCCTCCCCAGGGCTCTACTCTGGAATACCTCATTTGGTGAGACATCTGAGGTTAAAAAAACAATACAAAGCAAATCAACAAAAACAACAAAACGGACTTCTTCCATTCCCAGAATGACCCAAAAATCTTGGGACGGGGTAAAACTTCAGAGAGTAAGACTCGTCCATTTCCCATAAAGTCACCCGGAAATTTCACGACCATGAGTGACACGATATCCAGAGACAAAAACTTGAGCACGAGCCTCACACTCGCCCTTTTTTCATATCCTGAAGAGTTCTCCTCATGGTCTGTAGATCAGTCCTGCCATACCTATGACCCGAAACATAAGCCGCGTTTGTCTTTTCAGACAACTGTCAAAGAGCTCTGGCCTACACACCCTACAGGCTCAGGCCCCTGGAGCTAAACCTGAGAACTGTACTTGCCCTCTCCAAGGGAATTGTATGTGCCCATTCCAATGGCCACAACCCTACTAATAGGATAAACCTCCAAACTGCCGGAGGCCATCCCAACAGTGGTGGCTTCCCAGGACAAACAGGGGCAATCTGAGCTCATCTGAGCACCTACCTGCACTCAGACGCAAGACTGACGTCCCCAGAGGTAAAAAGGAATGAACAGGCCCCTAGGCACTAAACGGATCCATTGCTGTGGTATCCAGTCATCACTCCTCAGAGGCCTGGATTCCAATACCAGCGTATGGCTGTTTCTTGACTCACCCATCAGAAAACATCTCATCTACATATGGGAAACATGCACGTTGGAGCTGTGTCAAAGCCTCTGTTTGGAAAAAACATTCAGGACCCCAGTGCCACCGCTACATTCCAAGGTCTCCATAGACACAAAAAGACATTAGGACCCATCCAAAGGAGAGTCCATTTCAACTCAGCCTCCTGGGTTGCTCCCCCAGATGCAGCAGATCTAACCTGTCTTGTTGCTAGGACACAATTGGAATGCGAGGTGGGCTACCCAGCCATCCATCCTTAGAACCCTGCTCGGAATCATTGCCCTGGAGCCAACCAACAGGTCTCAATTGTCCTGCAGAAGAATCTTTGCAGTTTGGTGCTTCTCACAACTAACATCGTGGGAAAACACCCACGGCCTCGTGACCCCCCCGCCCCTTCATGAAGGGCCATCAGGGACAGAAACACCAACCTGAGAGATCTTCTGATCCTCGCCCTGACATCATAAGCACGAGATCTCAATTCAGGTCTGTAGATTGTTCCTGCCTTGTCCTCACCCAGAATCCTAAGCCTAGCTTGCTCTCAGATTTCCTTCCTCAGACTACTGGCCCACAAGCCTCCAGTTTGAAAACCAGAACTATAATGCAGCACTCTTCCTGCTCTCAGGAAGAAAAACATTGCCCTCTGGGGCTACCCAGAAACTCCAAAAGAGGATCAACCTGCACGCCATTCTACTGTACCCCAAATATATAGGCTGACCTGGGCCCTATTGCCCTTTTTGACACAGCCTGAGCCTGGATTACCTGGCCCCACACAGAAAGCTGGCCGCTCACTGAGCACATCGGACCCGCCATGGTCTTAGGTCGTCATCTCTTCCCAACCTCGGGTGTCAAGTTTCAGAACCTAGACCTTATCTCCAATCACTGCCGAGGCTTGAAAGTGATGCAGAAAACACAACTCCTTCCCCGTGGCAAGAAACCATGTTGTTGGCATATTGTCCAACGTTCAGTGTAGTTGAAACCAGTGTGGCCCATGAGGCCCCGCTCATGTTTGCGGGCCACATTGGTCAAAACCACACATTGTGACCCTCACCCTGATCCCAGTCCTCAATAAGGCCTCTCAGTGGCTGGATGAAGAGATAGCATATTGTGGTTGCCATGCCCCTAGGCCCCAAATTTTACCCAGAGTTCGGGTTCTCCCTTCACTTTTCCCCAGGGCTCTTCTTTGGAATTCCTCTTTTGGCGGGACACCTGAGGTAACAAACCTGAAAGGAGTCCTCCCTTTCCACAGATTGACGAAAAACAATTGGGATCGGTCCAAATCCACAGAGAGGAAGATTCGTCCATGGCCCATGAGGCCTCCCCGACATTCCACGGCCATCTCTGATACAAAATCCAGAGACAAAAGCCTGAGCAAGCGCCTCAGACTCGCCCTTTCTTCATATCCGGAGGAGTTCTTCTCATGGTTTATAGATCGGGCCTGCCATACCTACGTCCCCAAACCTAAGCTGAGTTTGTGTTTTCAGACTTCTGTCCTCAAAGTCCTGGGCCACACACCCTCCAGGCTGGGGCCCCTGGAGTCACACATTAGGACTGTGCCTACCCAATCCATGGGAATTCTGCCGATGCCATTGTCCAAAACAGTAAAATTTGGAGAACCCTACAAATCCCTGAGGCCATCCCAATAGTGCAGGTCGCCTGGGACAAACAAGGGCGGTCTGATACCAGCTGAGCATCTACCTCCACTCATACCATAGATGGATGTCCCCTGAGAAGAAGATTGAACCAGACAGGACCCTAGGCCATAATCGGATACATTGCTATGGATTACAGGCATGTCTCCTCAAAAGCCTGGATTCCAATACCAGCATCGAGGTTTTCCTGAGGCACCCATCAAAACAAATCTCGTCTCCACAAGTAACCTTGTGCATCGAGCTATGTCAAAAGCTTAGGAGAATACTTCAGGGTCCCGGTGCCACCGCCCCATTTTAAGGCCCTCATGGACACAAACACACATTAGGACCCATCCTCAGGAAAGTCCATTTCAAGTCAGCCACCCCGGTTTCTCCCGCAGAGCCATCAGATCTAAACTGTCTTGTTGCTAGTAGACAATTGGAATGCGAAGCAGGCTTCCCAGGCATCCATCCTCGAACGGTGCCCTGGAGTCATTCCATATGGGATGTCCTGGAGCTGCCCAACAAGTCTCAATTGTCCCGCAGAAGGAATGCTTGAAGGGGGCATCCCACAACTCCCAACGTGGGAAAACCTCCATGGCCTCGAGATTCCGCTCCCTTCATGTAGGGGCCGTCATGCACAGAAACTCCAACCTGAGCCAACATCTGATCCTCGCCCTGACTTCAGATGCATGAGATATAGGTTCAGATCTACAGGGGTACCTGCCGTGCCCTGGCCCTGAAACCCAAGTCTAGCTTGTGTTCTCAGACTTCCGTCCTCACACTCCAGGCCCCGAAGCCCAGAAGTTTCGCAATTCCAGACCCACAATGCAGCACTCTGCATGCCCTCTAGAAAGACATTTGGCCTAATGAGCTGCCCAGGCAACTTATATGAGGATAAATCTACATGGCATTCGACTGTACCCAAAGTATATAGTCTAACCTGGGCACTAATACACTGTCTGACACAACCTGAGCTCGGACCTCCTGACCAACACCCAGACAGCTGACCGCACACTGAGCACATCAGAACCGCCATGGCCTTAGGTCATCATCTCTTCCCAACTGCTGTTTTTCAGGCTTCAGAACCTAGACCTTATCTCCAACCACTGCCCAGGGGTGCTTGTGATGTAGAAATCAGAACTCGTCCTTACCCATGGCAAGAAACCTTGTGGTTGGCATGTTGTCCAACGTTCAGTGTAGGAGAAACCAGCATTCACCCGGAGGCCCCGCCAATTCTTGAGTGCGAAGAGGGCATAAACACGCATTGTGACCCTCAGCGTGAGTCCTGTGCTCTAGTAAGTCCTCTCAGTGGCTCGACCATTAGATGTCATAATGGGCTTGACATGTCCCTAGGCCACAATTTTAAACCAGATTTCTGGTTGTCCGGTCGGCCCTCCCCAGGGCTCTACTCTGGAATACCTCATTTGGTGAGACACCTGAGGTTAAAAAACAAAACAAAGCAAATCAACAACAACAACAAAACGGACTTCTTCCATCCCCAGAATGACCCAAAACTCTTGGGACGGGGCAAAACCCCAGAGAGTAAGACTCGTCCATTTCCCATGAAGTCACCCGGAAATTTCACGACCATGAGTGACACGATATCCAGAGACAAAAACTTGAGCACGAGCCTCACGCTCGCCCTTTTTTCATATCCTGAAGAGTTCTCCTCATGGTCTGTAGATCAGTCCTGCCATACCTATGACCCGAAACATAAGCCGCGTTTGTGTTTTCAGAAAACTGTCCAAACAGCCCTGGCCTACACACCCCAAAGGCTCAGGCCCTTGGAGCCAAACCTGAGGACTGTACTTGCCCTCTCCAAGGGAATTGTGTGTACCCATTCCAATGGCCACAATCCTACTAATAGGATAAACCTCCAAAGTTCCTTAGGCCATCCCAATAGTGGTGGCTTCCCAGGACAAACAGGAGCAATCTGAGCACATCAGAGCACCTTCCTGCACTCAGACCCATAGACTGATGTCCCCAGAGGAAAAAAGGAATGAGCAGACCACTAGGCACTAATCAGATCTATTGCTATGGTTTCCAGGCATTTCTCCTCAGAGGCCTGGATTTCAATACCAGCATATGGCTGTTTCTTGACTCACCCATCAGAACAAATCTCATCTACATATGGGAAACTTGCACGGTGGAGCTGTGTCAAAGTCTCTGTTTAGAAGAACCCATCAGGGACCCAGTGCCACTGCTTCATTCCAAGGTCTCCATAGACACAAAAACATATTAGGACACATCCACAGGAGAGTCAATTTCAACTCAGCCTCCTCAGTTGCTCCCCCAGATCCAGCAGATCTAACCTTTCTTGTAGCTAGGAGAAAATTGGAATGCCAGGTGGGGTACCTAGCCATCCATCCTCAGAACCATGCTTGGAATCCTTGGCCTGGCACCAACTAACAGGTCTCAATTGTCCTGGAGAAGAATCTTTGTAGTTTGGAGCTTCTCACCACTCCCATCGTGCGAAAACCCCCATGGCCTCGTGATTCCCCCCCTTCATGAAGGGGCCATCAGGGACAGAAAGTCCAACCTGAAGATCGTCTGATCCTCACCCTGACTTCAGATGCACGAGATCTCGATTCAGGTCTGTAGATTGTGCCTGCCATGTCCTCACCCATAAAAACTAAGCCTAGCTTGTGTTCTCAGACTTCAGTCCTCAGACTACTGGCCCACAAGCCCTCCAGTTTGGCAATCCAGAAGTACAATGCGGCACTCTGCCTGCACCCTGGAAGAAGAACATTGCCCTCTGGGGCTACCCAGAAACCCCAAATGAGGATCAACCTGCACGCCATTTCGCTGTACACCAAATATATAGGCTGAAGTGGGCACAATTGCCCATTCTGACACAGCCTGAGCCTGGAAGTCCTGGCCCCACCCAGACAGCTGGCCGCACACTGAGCACATCGGACCCGCCATGGCCTTAGGTCGTCATCTCTATCCAACCTCGGTTTTCAGGTTTCAGAACCTTGACCTTATCTCCAATCACTGCCCAGGTTTGAAAATGTTGCAGAAATCCGAACTCGTTCCCTTGGCAAGAAACCTCGTGGTTGGCATGTTGTCCAACGTTCAGTGTAGTTGAAACCAGTGTGGCACATGAGACCCAGCCCATGCTTGAGGGCCACATTGGTCTCAAACACACATTGTGACCCTCAGCCTGAGCCCGGTCCTCAGGCAAGGCCTCTCAGTGGCTGCATGAAGAAACAGCATATTGGGCTTGCCATGCCCCTAGACCCTAATTTTTAACCATATTTCGGGTTGTCCCTTCACTCTTGCGCAGGGCTCTGCTTTGGAATTCCTCTTTTGGTGGGACACCTCAGGTAACAAACCCTAAAGGAGTCCTCCCATCCCACAGATTCACGAAAAAGAATTGGGATAGGGCCAAATCCACAGAGAGGAAGATTCGTCCATGGCCCATGAGGCCTCCCCGACTTTCCACGGCCATCGCTGATACAAAATCCAGAGACAAAAGCCTAACTAAGCGCCTCAGACTCGCTCTTTCTTCATATCCTGAAGAGTTCTTCTCATGATTTGTAGTTCGGCCGTGCCATACCTACGTTCCCAAACCTAAGCTGAGTTTGTGTTTTTTGAGTTCTGTCCTCAAAGTCCTGGGCCACACACCCTCCAGGCTGGGCCCCTGGAACCACACATTAGGACTGGGCCTAACCAATCCATGGGAATTCTGCCCATTCCATTATCCAAAACCGTACAAATTAGGAGAAACCTCCAAATTCCCTGAGGCCATACCAATGGTGTAGGTTGTCCGGGACAAAAAAGGGCCGTCTGACACCAGCTGAGCATCTACCTCCACTCATACCATAGATGGATGTCCCCAGAGAAGAAGATTGACCAGACAGGACCCCAGGCCATAATGGGATCCATAGCTTTGGTTTACAGGCATGTCTCCTCAAAAGCCTGGTTTCCAATACCAGCTGAGGGCTTCTCCTGAGGCACCCATCAGAACAAATCTCGTCTACACATGGGAAACTTGCATGTTGGAGCTCTCTCAAAGCCTCTGGTTAGAAGGACATTTCAGGTTCCCGGTGCCAGCGCCTCATTCCAAGGTCTCCATGGAGACACACCCACATTAGGACCCATCCTCAGGAGAGTCCATTTCAACTCAGCCCCCTCAGGTGCTCCCCCTGATCCAGCAGATCTAACCCGTCTTGTCGCTAGGAGATGATTGGAATGAGAGGCAGGCTTCCCAGACATCCATACTTAGAACCATTCTCAGAATTATGCTGTATGGGAAGTCCTGTAGCCAACCAACAGGTCTCAATAGTCCCGCAGAAGAATCTTTACTGTTTGGAGCATCTCACAACTCCCATCGTGGGCAAACCTCCATGGCCTCGTGATCCCGCCCCCTGTGCTTCATGAAGGGGCCATCAGGGACAGAAGCTCCAACCTGAGCGATCGTCTGATCCTCGCCCTAACTTCAGATGCAGGACATCTTGATTCAGCTCTGCAGAGTGTGTCTGCCGTGCCCTTGCCCAGAAACGTAAGTCTAGTTTGTGTTCTCAACTTCCATCCTCACATTCCTGGCCCACAAGCCCTCCAGTTTGGCAATTCCAGAACTACAAGGCAGCACTCTGCCTGCTTTCCGGAAGAAAAACATTGCCCTCTGGGGCTACCCAGATTCCCCAAATGAGGATCAACCTGCATGCCACTTGACTGGACCCCAATTATACAGGCTGCCCTGGGCACTACTGCCCTTTCTGGCACAGCCTGAGACTGAACCTCCTGGCTCGCACCCACCCAGCTAGCCACACACTGAGCACATCAGACCCGCCATGGCCTTAGGTTATCATCTCTTTCCAACCTCGGTTTTCAGGCTTCAGAACCTAAACCTTATCTCCAGTCACCACCCAGGGTTGAACATGATGCAGGAATCAGAACTCCTTCCCCATGGCAAGAAACCTTGTGGTTGGCATGTTGTCCAACGTAAAATGTAGTTGAAACCAGTGTGGCCCATGAGGCCCTGCAGATGCTTGAGGACCAAGTCGTTCACAAACATGCATTCTGACCCTCAACGTGAGCCCAGTTCTCAAGTAAGGCCTCTCAGTGGCTGGACCAAAAGACAGCATATTGGGCTTGTCATGCCCCTAGGCCCCAATTTTTAACCAGATTTCTGGTTGTCCAGTCTCCCCTCCCCAGGGCTCGGCTTTGGAATCCCTCTTTTGGTGGGACACCTGAGGTAACAAAACTGAAAGGACTCCTCCCATCCCACAGTTTGACCCAAAACAATTGGAATCGGGCCAAATCCACAGAGCGGAAGACTCGTCCATGGCCCATGAGGCCTCCCTGACATTCCACGCCCATCGTTGACACAAAATCCAGAAACAAAAGCCTGAACGAGTGCCTCACAATCTCTCTTTCTATATATCTGGAAGAATTCTCCTCACGGTCTGTAGATCGGGCCTGCCATACCTACGTCCCTAAACCTAAACTGAGTTTGTGTTTTCGACTTCTGTCTCCACAGTCCTGAGGCACACACCCTGCAGGCTGGGGCCCCTGGAGCCACATCAAAACTGTGCCTTCCCTCTCCACGGGAATTCTGCCCATTCCATTGTCCATAATCATAAAATTAGGAGAAACCTCCAAAGTCCCCAAGGCCTTCACAATAGTGTAGGCCGCCTGGGACAAACAAGGGCCATCTGACACCAGCTGAGCATCTAACTCCACTAATACCTTAGATGGATGTACACAGAGAAGAAGATTCAACCGGACAGGCCCCTAGGCTCTAAACGGAGCCATTGCTTTGGCTTCCAGTTATCTCTCTTCAGAGGCCTATATTCCAATAACAGTATATGGGGGTTTCCTGAGGCACGAATTAGAACAAATCTCGTCTCCACATGGGAAACTTGTCCTTTGGAGATGTCTCAAAACCTCCGGTTAGGAGAATCCTTCAGGGCCCATGCACCAACGCCCCATTCCAAGGTCTCCATGGACACAAACCCACATTAGCATCCATCCTCAGGAGAGTCCATTTCACTCAGCCCCCTTGGTTGCTCTGACAGAGCCAGCATATCAAACCTGTCTATTTGCTAGGAGACAACTGCAATGTGAGGCGGGCTTCCCATGCATCCATCCTAAGATCCCTGCTCTGGTGTCATTCTGTATGGTATGTACTGGAGTGATACAAAAGGTCTCAATTGTTGATCAGAAGGAATCTTTGTTGTTTGGAGCATCTCACAACTTCCATTGTGGGTAAACCTCCATGGAGTGGAGATGCTGTCCCCTTCATAAAGTGGCCAGAATGGACAGAAATTCAAACCTAAGCCTAGGTTTGAACCTCGCCCTGACTTCAGATTCATGATATCCCGATTCAGATCTGCAGAGGGTGCCTGCCGTGCCCTCGCCCAGAACCTACGCCTAACATGTGTTCTCAGACTTCCGTCCTCACACTCCCCGTCCACAAGGCATCCACTTTGGAAATTCCGGAGCCACAATGCAGCACTCTGCCTGTTCTCCAGAAGAAAAACATTGCCCTTTGGGCTAACCAGAAATACCAAATAAAGATCAACCTGCACGGCACTCAGTTGTACCCCAATTATACAATCTACCCTGGGCACTAATGCCCTGTCTGTCACAGCACAAGCTTGGACCTCCCGACCAACACCCAGACAGCTGGCTCCACGCTGAGCATATCGGACCCAACATGGTCTTAGGTCGTCATCTCTTCCCAACCTCGGTTTTCAGACTTCACAACCTAGACCTTATCTCCAATCACTGCCCAAGAGTGAATGACATGCAGAAATCAGAATTAATGCTTCCCCATGGCAAGAACTCATGTGGTTGACATGTTGACTATCATTCAGTGTAGGAGAAACAAGCATGCACCATGAGTCCCCACCCATGCTTGAGTACCACGAGGGCATAAACACGCATTGTGACCCTCAGCATGAGTTCTGTCCTCAATGAAGGCCTCTCAGTGGCTGGACCATTAGAAGGCATATTGGGCTTGCCATGCCCCTAGGCCCGTATTTTTAGTTAGATTTCTTGTTGTCCAGGGTTCTGCTCTGGAATCCCTCTTTTGGTGGGACACCTTAGTTAACAAAACTAAATCCCACAGATTAACCCAAAACAATTGGGATCTGGCCAAATCCACAGAGAGAAAGACTCTTCCATGGCCCATGAGGACTCCTCGACATTCCACAGCCATCATTGACACAAAATCCAGGGGCAAAAGCCTGACAAGTGTCACACTTTCACCCTTTATTCATATCCCAAAAAGTTCTCCTCATAGTCTGTAAATCGGACCTGCCATACCTACGTCCCCAAAGCTAAGCTGAGTTTGTGTTTTCAGACATCTGTCCCCACAGTCCTTGCCCACACACCCTCAAGGCTGGGCCCTTGGAGCCACACATCAGGTCTGTGCCTGCCCACTCCACAGGAATTCTGCCCATGCCATTGTCCATAATCATACAATTTAGGAGAAACCTCCAAAGTCCCCGAGGCCATCCCTATAGTGTAGGCCACCCGGACAAACAGGAGCGGTCTGACACCAGCTGAGCAACTACCTCCATTTCAAAAAATAGACAGATGTCGACAGAGAAGAAGATTGAACCAGAGAGGCTCCTAGGACCTAATTGGATGCATTGCTGTGGTTTCTATGTATCTCTCCTCAGAGGCCTGGTTCTAATACCAGCATATGTGGGTTTCCTGAGGCACCAATTAGAACAAATCTTGTCTCCACATGGAAAACTTGCTCTTTCGAGTTGTTTCAAAATCTCCGGTTAGAATCCTTTAGAGCCCTGGGGCCACCACCCCATTCCAACGTCCTCATGGACACAAACACACATTAAGACCCATCTTCAGGAGAGTCCATTTCAACTCAGCTCCCACGATTGCTCCTGCATAGCCATCAGATCGTACCTGTCTTGTGGCAGGGAGACAATTGGTGTAAGAGGCAGTCTGCTCAGGCATCCATCCTTAGAACCCGGCTCTGGAGTCATTCCATATGGGATGTCCTGGAGCCATCCAACAGTTCTCAATTTTCCCGCAGAAGGAATCCTTGCAGTTTGGAGCATCCCACAACTCCCAACGTGGGAAAACCTCCATGGCCTCGAGATTCCACCCCTTTGATGAAGGGGCCATCATGGACAGAAACTC